>NC_069123.1:59175857-59534857 GCF_026914265.1 Mya arenaria
CCAAATCAAACGCCGCTGTATACGGGTATGTGTCACACAGATCCTCAAATTCTTCTGAGGCTGATTGAGACATCATGCAAGGGTGCTTGCAGCCCGCCCATCCATCAAATATCACATTAACTTTTATAGCATAAGAACTAACATTTACACCAAACGGTTTTGATCTGGAATTGTGCGAATAATAATTTCATTGCTCCATTTTCACGACATAAAGTTGTCAATTTTAATGCGACATCTTCATTTGCCCCAGAACACCTGTTCAATTTTATGTAATTTAATAATCTGTATAAAATATCCAAATATTTATAACACTCAAATACCATCCCTTATTAAGCACAATCATTCATAAAACTTCCAAAATCAAACGACTTTTATTATAAATTATTGCCCTTTATTAACTATTACCACTTATTGCAAACATTATTCGCAATATTTGTTCAATTTCAAAATATCAAATTTGATATCCTTTTATTGATGCACGAATGATTTTATCACAAGAATGGAATATCATTATAATTATATTTTATTCAAATAATTACTCATCTTACCTCTTAAAATCGTTTATACATTTTTGTGAGATTCCACTATCCAGTGCTGATACGGAAGACCATAATTTCCGAATAATTGTATGTCAAAAGTTATGGAGATATCTTTGACGACAGATACACCAAACTACAGGAGCTAACAATTACGTGACCTTTTGTGGTGCCATTACGCCATCATAAAGGTCATTGCCAGTTTTTACTAAGAAATCGTGGTGACCTAATTTAGAGTCGAAACAGAATAAAGTGCTGTTTAATCATGTAGCCGTCTAACTTGAAAACGTTATTAAAACGTTGAGTTTTGCACTGCCTGTTCAGTAATTAATGAAAACTTCAGTTATACGAAGATATGTTTGGTTGAACACTCGAAAACAGGCGAAACATATGTTTCTATCGCATTTTACTTACCCCTTAGGAAATATTGTGATCGTAACAAGGCGATAATCTAAGCAAAATATTTACTTCCATGGTATCAGCTGCGAATGTCGTCACATGCTTCCGGTCATTTTTTCTTCATGATTGTTTTTAGTAGCATTGAACCACGTAAAATCCGTACATGCCTTAAGCTTGATCACCTCGGTACTTACTGAATGAGCTTTTAAACACAAAGCTGTATGAGATTACTTTATACACTGGTTTCAAAATGATACAAGAAACAAATCCTTTAGTTACTTTTCAAATGAACTCAGGAAATCGTGTATACAAGTTAACCGAAAATAACATAAAAACACATCTCCGGTTAAGTATTAGTGCCATAGATTGGGACGTTTACCTGGCAAGGGGTAGGAATTAGTGTCATGGATAGGGAAGTTTATCTGGCAAGGCGTAAGAATTAGTGCCATGGATAGGGAAGTTTATATGGCAAGGCGCAGGCATTAGTGACATGGATTGGGAAGTTTATCTGGCAAGGCGCAGACATAAGTGCCACGGATTGGGAATATTATCTGGCAAGGCGTAGGAACTAGTGCCATGGATTGGGAAGTTTATCAGGCAAGGCGCAGACATAAGTGCCATGGATATGGAAGTTTATATGGCAAAGCGTAGGAATTAGTGCCATGAATTGGGAAATTTATCTGGCAATGCGTGGGAATAACTGCCGTGGATTGAGAAGTTTATTTGGTAAGGCTTAGGAATATAAGGTGAGCCGACGAGAACAACAAGGATCTTTATTGTTAATACAATACAACCTGCAGGGCAAACACAGTTGCACATTGAGGAAGGTCTTGGATTCATCCTTCATAATCTTAATCACATGATCGTACTATTAATACGATACACTACATGATATAACATTGCTGTTAGCCAATCTGAAGGTGTACATCAGTGAGTGATAATTATCCCCGCTGGCTAAGTATTGCAAAATGATGGCTAATTTAAGACCAGACTCAATAAACTTCCTGTACCATGTATCTTGTTTGGATATATGGTGCTCTAATCTCTGCAGTAGTTCATGGAACATCAAAGGATCAACCGAAGGAAGTTTCGGAACGACCGCTCATCTTCAATATGCAGTTCCTCTAGAAGTCTGGAGTCATGTCCGAATTAAAGTCTCCTCTGTAACCAAGGACAAACCCACACTGCCTTTCTTTGGCGTCTTCGTGGGTGTCGTCTGCTGATGGGCAAACTGTAGCTGACAGTTTACCAACTCGAGTTTGTTGTTGGTCTGAATCACATAATTCATCTTGCTGATGTTCGATGCTTTCAACTTATACACAGCGAGAATGTGTCCGGGGCTACCCGTAACTACACCTTGTCTGATTGTAGCATCGACGTCTGTAATACCGTCGTGGAAACGGAATGATCCGGCAGAAAGCCTGGCAACGGTTTAATAGGGTGTCCCCCGGACCACAATCCGGGACGTACCGGGGCGCAAAACCGGGACATTGAGAACTAGGCTTAATTAAATGATTATTACACACAGGTTGCAAATTATTTATCTAAATCTCAGGAATATGTCAGGAAAAATATATTTACTATTCGGTATCACATAATTTTTATTATCTCGAGTTCCCAGGTGAACGACTAAATTTTCTATCAATGGATTCGGTTTGTCGCATTTTGAGGCAGCATGTTACTATTCTCTAACCGCTTTATCAATATTATATGCACCCATAAATATCATATTAGTTACTGTAGGATTTTAACTTTCGAAGGAAGAGCTGACGATTCTCTAGGTAGTATGTGTTGTCACTATTCTACGATATTTTTTTTTATAGAATACCATTCTGCAAAAGAATCCGATGGTCATATCCGTACTTCCAATGTCAACAATATCAACATACATCGGGAGTCATAGGGAGTCATATGTACACTGCCAGGACAGCAGTTATGTATAGTGTACTATAAACAGAACATACATGTGGCATGTTTAAATTGACTGAAAATGGGGGGAAACGAGCATTATCAAAAGGCATAGGATGTGCGAGTATTGTCTTTATTTTTGATCATTTTGTTAAATTCTGTCGCAAAGGTAGTTGTTGGGGGGTCGTTGGGTGTACTGATTAGAAGATATGAAACGGTGCTTCATAACATGGTAAGCCAGCTCTTACCAGAGCAATTTTTATGCGGCATCATATATTTTTTTCAAATATGAAAAAGAGACTGTCGTCTTTAATAGGCTTTGGTCTGTAGATCGACTACCTATTTCAATGAAGTCGTTTCCTAATCGCTCGGACGTATGTAAATGGAGACATTTAAAAGGGTATTTCTTTGCCGAGAATCAGTGATAGCCAAGTTGACTCATAAGCAGAAACACCCTCGGGCGTTCTGGGTTGAAAGAGAGCGGAGAAGTAAGACAGGCGAGTCGTATGCAATTAGGTCAATCCTGGGCTGGAGCGTAATTTGGTCAGCAGAGAACGCTACTTCCGCTTCAAACGTACAGGTAATCTTTCAACAGACCCTGAAATACAAGAGCAAATTGAAAGGCTGTGGAAAACTTATTTCGCAGAATGCAGATCTGAGAATAGTACAGGTATGTCAAAAGACGATCGCCTTGGACTGTCAATTATGGAACTTACCTTAAAACATGGTTTTAGACACTACAAACTAGGTTTGCCGTGGTGTGATCATAACGTTTATCTGCCACATAACTAATCTATGGCAGCCATTGCGTATTTATGTCCAATGTCGTGCCAGCACAACATTCGATTTTGAATGTCCAATGTCGTACCAGCACGACTTTCATTTTTGAATGTCCAATGTCCAATGTCGTGCCAGCACAACATTTAATTTTGAATGTCCAATGTCCAATGTCGTGCTGGCACGACATTCGTTTTTGAATGTCCAATGCCCAATGTCGTGCCAGCACAACATTCGATTTTGAATGTCCAATGTCCAATGTCGTATGTTTAGCTAACTTCACACAGCTGTCTACAATCTAATATAAATTTAATAATCAGTATCTTTATATAAAATGTCGTCTTAAGATTATCCCCATTACATCATGGTAAAGGGAACAGTATATCAATAAAATACCTACATCGTATATTTTTCTTTTTTAAGCTCAGCCTACATGTATTACGTATATTTCCTTGGCAGTATATAAACTCGCTAGTTTGAAATTCCTTAATTTGAACGGATCTCATGCTAGCAAGTTACCTGGACGGAAAACTGAGTTGCATACTATTTATAGGGATACCATGAGCGGATATATGCTGCGCCTCTGAATGATACTGGCAAACAACGTTCTGGTAAGGTTTGGAATCTTCCGCATCACCCAGTTGTTAACCAAAACAAGCCCGGCAAGGTGCCTAAAGCACGGTAAGTTGGACAATGTTTTCTCAATGTCTGCGTTGCACATGCTTCTGAAGTAACATACGGGTCTGAAGTGTACTTGGAGATATATGACGTTACGGAAAACCGTAAATGCAGTCTCGTCCAGGTTAGCTCCAATAAAGGCTATGACAATACTTAGTCTCAGGCTAGCAGCAGCAGTACAAGCTATCGAATTGTACCAGTAAGTGACACAATAATAAGATTTCAGAATTGATGATAGGTTCTTTTTGGTCAGATTCAATGATTGTCCTTGGGAACATCCGGAATGACAAAAGGCGTTTCAAGACGTCTGTTGCAAACAGATTGGCAATTGTACATGACGTCACGACCCCGGAAGACTGGAGGTAGGTACCTTCGGAATTGATTCCTGTCGACTTGACAACAAGAGGTTTATATCCGCATGAAGCTGAAAACTTTGCAACATGCCTGCATGGGCCTAAATGTCTAGAAAATCTTTTAACTCGAACCGGCAGGAAGTCCAGTAACTATTAACGATGGGGACTCAGAATTGAAGAAGGTGACGAGTATGCAAGCGGAACACAATAGGGCCGTTTCAAGTTTAGCTGATTGCTTATTAAACCCTAAGACTTGCATAAATTACTAAATAACTGCGTGTTGTTGGTTGGTTGGTTGGTTGATAGATTTAAGAAATACATCCAAGTAAGTATTTCAGCGGTTTGTAAGTCACCGGGGTCGACCAGAAAAGAAGGTAGTGATTAATGATGATGGGAGATTTCTCACCGCGGTATAAAGGGGGCTACGGGAATCAGTTAAACAATGGTATCAAAGATATTAAATAATGTTCCACTTTGAAACAGCGAATGCACTGTTATTAAATCAAAATGCTCAGATGAAACGGTAGAGAAAGAATGTGGGGCTTTGCTACAAGAGGAGGGGGTCATCGCAATATGAATCAAAACGATCGAATTCGTATAGTTGTCAATATTTGAAAATTGGCAGCGAACTACTTGATATGCGCAAATGCAGAAATTACACAAAGGGTGTGACTAAGGCTCTGCCGTTTACTGAGCCATTTCCCGATCGGTAAACTAAACGAATACAGTGTGGAGTTTTACTTTATCTCCACGATATTTTGTTTAACTTAAACAGCGAACATGTGTGAATATAAAGCTTAAATGCAATTCTAAATGCCGGAGTTCAAACTAGCAATCTCCCCAAGAAGCGCATGGGATTTTCGAGGTTTGATCTACTGGGCATTCAAGAACACATAAATGTACTCAGAAATGAGTTGTAGTACTGAATTGAATGTTCGTGAAAACGTCTGATACTAAAACTTTGAATTATAAGAAACTTGTCTAACGAATATTTAATCTTTAATGTACGTACAAAAAAAGTATATAAGCGAGCATTCCACTCGGAACACCTCGGCCATTTTCCATCGAAAACCACCTCGGATATATGCCGTTACATTTAAAAAGTAGAAGTAGGTTGTAACATTCTAAAGAATAGCAATGATTTATTGTAGTATTTTAACGTGTATTTTGTATTACTAAGTTTAAATTACCAGCGAAGTGTTTATATAACTATGTACAACAAACAAAATTGATATTTAAACGGACAGAACACATACTGGGTCTGTATACAAAATCACACCAAATGTTGTTATTCGAAATAAATTTAGCAATTAGTTTTAATATCTTTGTTTTCATTCTCTTTTTTCTTTGAAATAGTCATAAACAATTGTTTTAAAGACTTAGAAACAATTCACAACTCGTTTATTGAGCGTCTGTGTTAATAATTCACAAATTAATACTGCTATAATGACGATAGCTTTATATGTGAGGACATAAATCGCCCCATTCCTAAATATGCAATAACAATATCAGTAAAAAACGATTTGAAAAGATTTAGTGAGTATTTCGGATTGCATTCACGCCAATTAGTCTAACCGCCATGATTTGTCGTGTTGCGCATGCGTGGCGCCTGTGCGGAAGCGACAACGGCGATGCCTATCTGCAGCCTCCGACTATTCCTGGCGATGAAGCCTTGTTAGTTTCAATTACCGACAATACTGTCTCAGTGTAATGAGTTTTATTCATTACAGTAATGACTTAAGTGATTTACGTATTTGATAATTGTCACACTTATGTCTAATTTTGAAAATCTTGCATCTATATATCTTAATAGGAACACGTTAATACTCCTAAAAAAATATTTGAAGATAATTTCTTTTGCAAAATCAATTTTTCGTCGACATCAGACACGATTTAAGATAAACAGTATCAATTAAATGTGATACACATAGCAAATATGTTCATTCTAGCTGTCAATGAAACTTTGAAGGTGTAAAGAAGAAGTTTTATGTTAAATGTTAATGCGGATACTGGCAGATACATGGCGTCTACTGTGTGGCAACTGGCGTGTAACCTCCCATCGCCAGTCTTTGTTTTACAACACGTTTAGTGTAAAATAATTAGCTTTATTTTAAAATGAATATTGATGAATATCGTTGCAATTAGTGAGCAGTACTTCACTTAAACAAAACCAGACAGATGGGGCAATGCAATAAATAAGGTTTAATCACTCTTTGTTAAAGCAATACTTTGTACTCTTATTGCCTCATTAAGCCTTTGCTGCATACACATATAAGGCTATAGGTTACCTCTGTACTATCAGTTGATGTTTACTTTATAACCATATTACAAAGCGTTATTTATTTTTTTACATATAAAGTACATACTAGGATTTAATTTTTATACTCACAACCATATTTAATCATTTTTTTAGTTAATATGTCGTTAACGCCATCACTTAATGGCATGTACGGGATATACGGGGCGTAGGAAACCATATTCGGATTCGAGCTTCGATATGGTTCTTTATGCATCGTATATCCCATATCGGGTCACTTACTAACCCCGTAACTTATAATATTGACAAAGGTTTCGCATCGTTGTTCAATAAAGTCAGCCTTGGCCATAACTAAAAAAAACGTTCAAGATATGCAAATGGAGCTTGGTACACAATGTGACGTACGTGTATTGATAGACCCCTATTTGTTACGCTCAATCACTTTTAGTTTTCTTATAAGACGCGGAACTTTTTTCTTACGTTTAATATTTAGAAATCAAGTTGAACTTTTTTCGGATGTAAACCAGAAATATTTCCAATTCTCTGAGCAAATAAAATCCGCCTTGGTTTAAAATGTACCGTTATGCATTTTCTAAAGCTGGGCCAAATAAAAAAAAGAAGTTTGTTGCTGAAGATGTTGCTGATCATGGCATTTGGTTGATGATTTTCCCTGTGAGAAATGGACTAAAGCCATCTTGTAATTATTCCTCTAAGTTGGGCAATTATCAACAATACATTACTCTATAAATATAAGCTCAGCAGCAAACATGCATGCTCATTTTGGTTTTGAGATCAATTTATATACATTCATAAATGTAACTCGGATATCACACCAGTTAAGTATATAATTGACGTTCATTTTGCACTTTTCGGTTTCGTAGAACTGACTTCGATATTAGTACAACTACTGTAGTATGGTGGAAACTGGTGCAATATGAAACACGTGGCAGTTTGTTACATAAAAAAGTTCGAGAATCAAGCAATTAATCTCTTCATATAACTTAACTGCTTCTGTCAACATCGTACTCACCTCCACAATATGAAACTATTGTGCAAATCATATGTACCTATACACACATTTTCACGCCATCCTTTAGTTTTGCTGTATAGCATACTGCGATTGATGCTTTGCGAAGGGAAGCGCTCAAATTTGTTTGTCGCTGGTATTTAAATAGCCATCTCCGTTCTACAGGGCATCGAAGATTCGAATCAACGCATCAAAGGACCATCCAAGGCTCTTGGCGATGATAGAGTACGCCATATTAAATGGGCCTTCCTACCTTTCCTCCTTAACATTTAACATTAAGTGTGGCTTGACAACATTTGTTGTACAATCGCTCAATAGTTGGCATGTTTAACTGTATAGTCTGATCCAGGTAGACCCTTTTCCGTTGGGTGCACCAACATATTACTTTATGAATGGTTAAGTAGTGAGGAGCCTTCGACGATCCAAACAATTCAAAGCTAGTCTCATAAGTCTGCTAATTCAAAGATTTCACTCTTTTCAAGCAGAGTAGTTCGGTGTTTTTATTCTTTTCGAGCATGATAACTCAGCGTTCTCATTCTTTTCAAGCATGGTAATTCAGTGTTCCCGTTCTTTGCAAGCTTGGTAATTCAGCGTTCTCATTCTTTCCAAGCATGGTAATACAGCGTTTCCATTCTTTCCAAGCATGGTTATTCAGCTTTCCCAGTCATTGCAAGCATGGTTATTCAGCGTTCTCATTCTTTTGAAGCATGGTAATTCAGTTTTCCCATTCTTTTCAAGCATGGTAATTCAGCGTTCCCATTATTTGCAAGCATGGTAACTCAGTGTTCCCATTCTTTTCAGGCATGGTAATTCAGTTTTCCCATTCTTTTCAAGCATGGTAAATAAGCGTTCCCATTCCTTTCAAGCATGGTAATTCAGTGTTCCGATTCCTTTCAAGGATGGTAAATCAGCGTTCCCATTCCTTTCAAGCATGGTCATTCAGCGTTCCCATTCTTTTCAAGCATGGTAATTCAGCGCTCCCATTCTTTTGAAGCACGGTAACTCAGTGTCCCCATTCTTTTCAAGCACGGTAATTCATCGTTTCCAAGTGTCCTCATTCCTTTCTCGTTCTTTTCGTACCGAGAAATCATACAATTATCGTACTCTGACAGTGTGTACACTGAACTTTTTCGTGAATGTTGTGTTTTAGTTTTTGACATTTTGAGGGAGGAGCTACGTTAAGTGAAACTTGTGAAGGATTCTCATGCTATCAAGACTTCGTTCTGCAAATGTTGACCTTGACACGAAGAACAGGCATGCTGGTCTGGAATATTTAGCATACTTGTATATTAATGCGGTAAACCGCATTATTTTGATGGCAGTTGAGAGCGGTCTTCGAATATATATTTAATTATTAAGATATTAAATGAATAGGAAAATTACCATAATCGTTATTTAAATTTCTTAAGGCGTACACTCTCATTTTGTTCATTAATTTATCTAGCTGAGGAATTGCCAGTAATTATTAAACAAATCAATCAGAAGCAAGAGTGCCTTATCGTTATGTTTTCCCTGAAGACAGATGTACTGTTTTTGTCTAAATAATGCTGCTACCCTACGACCATACCTGACGGAATATATGAATACATACAGCTTACTTAAGTCTTTTCAAGTGTTCTTGATGAATCTATCGCACCTGTAGGCAATGTCATAAATAGCTAATTTGTATCATAATTCAATTACAAACAATTTGTAAACCTAATATGTTACATAACTCAACCAAGATCAAGAAACAGAATGTATAAATCTGACTTGCTTCAGTTAGCTACTATTGATACGGACAAAGACAATGTTACTTATATAACTTAAAATATTATAATGATTATGAATCGAGCTTGATTATAGATAAAAACAAGTAATGATTTACTTTTTGGTTTTCAAGCTTCTTAAATAGATGAAATAGAATCGTTTACAAATGCTGTCTGAATGTTGCATCCATAAAGACGTAGTATGACATGAGCTATTTTGATGCATGTGTGGCCTGTCGCTTGTTTGATTATTGTGTGTCATTCGTTTCTGTTCGACTTTCCCCTTGTGCCTTCAAACGTCTAATTATATTGTTTGCTACTTGTTTTGCCCAGTACTTCCCATTGTATGATTGTGTTACCGTTGCTCGTATTAGGCAATACCATTATGCTGTTCCTGTGCGTTGGCATGCATTTCCCGATATTTTCCATGAAACTAATTTCTGTTGCTTTTTCAGAGCTTTTTGAACATATTCATGAATTTCAATGACTTAAATGAATCTAAAAACTGTGTTGGCAGACCAGACCTTCTGTTGTGTTTG
Organism: Mya arenaria; assembly: GCF_026914265.1. Lineage (NCBI taxonomy): Eukaryota > Metazoa > Mollusca > Bivalvia > Myida > Myidae > Mya > Mya arenaria. Next base: position 59,186,080 of record NC_069123.1, read on the forward strand.
GACATACTTGGGGAAACTTTTTTTTTATTTCGAAGTCAACGCGTTGCACATTGAAGTCTCTTCTTGTTGCGGTCCCTACGCCGTATTTATGATCAATGATCAATGGAGGTGGCAGTTCTTAGAACTAAATTTGGTCATCTGTTCTTTAAAAAATGCCATATCAAGCTAGCATGTATTTTGCTGAAATTGAATTGTGTTCAATGATATTTGTAAACATTAGAATATTTTGGAAACAATCTATACACAGTCTCTCTGATTCGCCGAAAAAGTATTGACTAATCCCTAGGATTGCGCGCGTTTGCCTTGTGCTCATGTCTTATTCCCGCTGGTCTCTATAAATTTTGCGATTCATTGAAAGAGGTTTTTACTTTAACGTTAACATTTCGCGTAGGTTTACATTCAACTATAGTGTACTGCGCATGCATCACCGTTGCTAATCATGACTTGTGCATTTTGTTTTCGCTTCACAAAAGACGTGTGTCGAACAACCGCGGTTTTGAATACATAGGTACTTCAAAAAGTTATGTTGCAAAATAACGCATACTTAAATTACTTAAAAAACTTATTTTAAATAAAACTAATAAATCTTTGCAATTGAGGTAGAAATGAAAGAACGTCAATACAAAAGCACATAGGAGTAGAAAGGGCATTGTGTCTACAAAAAATCGCAGGGTGGTTACCTGTCAAATGGTCAAACCCTTCTTAATAAGCTTTTGAGAAGCCGTCCGACAATCGGAAATAATATTTGTTCCTGGTACTAATGTTTCCGTGGTAATATTCTCGCCATGCTGTATTTAATGATGGAAAGTAGTGTTCCATGGTTCCAGTTTCAACACACAGTAACAATTATTCATGAATATATCGGTCTGTCCCTCACAAACACTGCACACCTTCTCTTTTGCCTTGATGGTACTTGCGTTTCCTAAACTTACTTGTTTGTATCTCAACTATCCGGCCGAAACTACCATATTTCTTGTAAAATTTCTGTACTATAAAACTTCCCTGGAAATCCTATACCAGTCTTACATTGCAGTCGGGTAATAATACAATTGGAGATTCAGAGCCCTTTCCAGATGGAACGAACTGTCCTTGGCCTTTCTGGCAAAAATTGGGCCTGGTAAACACACACACACACACACACACACACACACACACACACTCACGCACGCACGCACGCACGCACGCACGCACACACACACACACACAGCCATTCTAGTGCTGCTTCTATATTGACAGTTTTCCTGAATATATATCTGAGTTTAAGAGGAATAGAGGCAACTTTTGACATATAAAATGTTTCCAACTTACACGTGCATTCTGATACATCAGAAAGTTCACAAGACTTGTTAGATGGATCACCTGAATTTAAAATTGATTATTATCTCTGAAAAATGTTGTTGTTTTTTTAAATCATGACCTTAAACGAAGTCATAGTCAGAAAAATATGTCCCAAACATTAAAAATCACGACACAGACAATTGGGTTATTTGTGTTTACTTCTATTGCATATATTCCAAGTGAAGTCGAGCTGCGCTTGACTCTCGATGGTGATGAAGGCCGATATACACTTTTGGTGCCTAGCAGCTGCCTTCTTTTAATACGGGAACCGATAACTTAAAGATGTCTTGAAAGTTGTAAGCTACCACAAAAAATGTTTGTATTGTGACGGAGGTAGCATCACATACATGAGACCTCAAATTAAATAGGTATTAGAACAAGCCTGGCAAACTAAATGCAAAATAATTGCCTTATCCCATGCTCATATTTCTCTTTGTCTTATATCATGCAAATAGCAATTTAGTTCTTAATTTAATAAATCAATAATATTCATAAGAGAAATACATCAGAGTCAATATATGCAAAAAGCTACAGAAACATGCTCAGTAGCAAGAAGTTTAAACATAAACCCGGTTTAGTGGCAATGGGCAAACGCCAAAGACATAGAACACAAATTCACATAGACAAACAGCACAAAACTCTACAAACATCACAGTGCATACATACTATATATATATATATATATAATTGTTAGGTACCGCCTTGGAACAATCTTGTGTAATCCCATGACACTTAGATACATGTCATATGAATTCTCCATAACCATATGCACCTTGACTCTCCAGACTCTCCAGAATATCTTTTCAGTTCTCCAGAGCTTAGAAAATAAATATAATGTATATAAATTATAAAAGATCAAGTTCCACTGAAAGAAGCGAGACATGGATGAACTACACACAATAGAAGGATTTGTAAAAACTATAGAACGTAAAACCGCGTAAATGACGGAATGTAGTAGCGGAAATTATCAGATATCTGCAGAAATACTTTGCAGAAAATACTAATCTAAGAAAACAAAGAATGTCGAGTAAGCGGGAACGAAGACTTTACAAGGAAGGTCGAGTAAGCGGAGACGAAAAGTAAATCACAAATCTTTTTTACATCAAAATGACACAACCATTTTACTGGTTATTTCCAAATGTAGCAGCAATTCCATTACGTTACTGAGTTACTATTTTCAATGTCCCAGTTCAATAATTTAAATTAGGGATGCAAACGAATGGCAAAATAGATATTCGAATATTCGTTAATTCTTTCGATCGAATATTCGAATATTCGATTACCGAAATTCATATTTAAGAAGATGTAGAAAACTACTATTATTATTCGTTAAAGTAATAGCCGGGACATTTAAACCCTATTTTGTCGTAGCAAGTACGCGCGGCGGACCCTGATTTTCCTCAAATGAGCCTTTGAAATTCTCCATTTTTAGGAAGAAAAAGCAATACATTATAAGCAGACAAACAACAAAATCGAATTATTCAATTCCGCTGTCTTTTGTAAACAATGTAAAATTAGATGGAGTCCTATGTTTTGCGCCAATAGAAGGTCTTTCCGTAGGATGATCAGCCTCGTTCTTGACCTATAAACTGACTATTTATAACTATGGAAATCCCAAACCAACTCGGTAACTAATAGTTGTAGCCCGGAATTAAAGCTATTCTGGTTTTTCCGACCTAGTAAAACGAACACATTAGAGAATTGGACTCATCTATTGTACACCAATAAAAGAAATATATCCTTAAATCCATTTCAAAGCACAAAAATTGTATCGAAAGATGGAAACAGTTTAAAGCACATATATGTAACAACATTATTGAGCACAATATTACATTATTGTGGCAATCATATCATCACCTCGATTCGCGCTATGTTGCACAGCATAATTTGCAGCCAAGATAACACATTCGTGTTAAATCCGATCCCTAGCCAGTTAATGTAAAAATAGGGGGACTTTTTATAGTACCCGACGATATGTCCCTAAATGACACATGACGCGTGTCTTGTCATCACATTCACACCTCTGGGATTAGGGGCCAATCGTAGTAAAAACAAGATAAACGAGCTTTATAAACACAACACCAGTGATGAAGGCACAATGTGTTTTGTTCTCTTTATCGAACTTTCTTTTCGAATATTCGAATACCGATTTTGACATTCGAATACCAAACGTTTGATCGAATATTCGAATATTCGTTTACAAAAATAAAAAAAATAACCGCCGGATATGTAACAGCTTTGACAAAGTTTTGACTGTTGAGGTAACAACAATTTATGTATATATACTTTCATTTTTATTATTCATTCCCTCTCCTCATAATTTGCAACGTCAAAAATGCAATCAATGGAATTAAGAATATACATAAATGAATAACTAAAGTCTTTGAGAACAAGCGGTGTACGGTATAAACAGAGGAATATGAGCCGAGGATCCGAAGAAAGTGTAAACAAGGGTATAGGTCTACCCAAAGCAGATCAGGCGACCGATAGTCCTCGACGGTACCTCAGCCCGCCGGAGCCCGCTAAATGGTGAGTGCTCAATCACCAAGCCCACTCATTGACAGGCATTATGTTCTGTGGAAAGATAAGTTTTCAATTAGTCGCCATCACTAATTGATTTTCATTGTTCGTTAGTTTAAAGATAGACGTTCTCTTGTGAATGCTTCCCCGTGCTAGGTATGATCTTTGGGGGCACCACTGATGACCTTAGTGAAATAATAATTCAATTACCGTTCTGTGTAATTAGGGAAGGTAAGAAATGGCACAGAGAGGACACGTATTAATCTTCATTATAAACTATTATAGAATTCGTGTCATATGTGAATTGAAATCTCAAACCCAGGTACGTTTCTTATGACAGATTGGCTGTCAATGTAACAAAATGCTTTAAACTTTGTATCAGCTTTCAAATGGCAAACATGTGCAAATAAATACGGACGATGGTATATTTTCATACTATGAAGGAGTCGTCGAATGCTTTATAATCTTGTTCGTGTCATAACCAATTATTTTTTAACACTTTTAATATCCTGTCGCCGGTACATATTAATCTATGATTAAACATTTGGTTATTCGTATCATTATCTACCTTCCTAGAAAGAGACATACATAATGACTTTGCATCTGGAAGTTACGATGATGCATCGTGTGACACTGCTCCCTTTGAGTTCAGATATATCGGCAAATAGATATTATGTGTGATCTTGTCTTTAAAGTGAAATGTTTTGCGAAGTAAATAAGCGTTTAAAAAGATAAATTCCGTTTCATTGAAAGATAATAGGCTTTTATGGTCTCTTAGGTAGAGACAATTGATTGTTGTTTTTGAACAAAACATAATGTTTACCAATTTATATATTTTCGAGTCAACACATTTTTTTTACAAATAATTCATCGAATGTTGTTTGTGTCATTAGTATAAATTTCATCTGAACCACTTACAATGATATTGATCATTTGCATTTATTTATGTTAACACTGAAACATTGTTTTCAATTGAAACACACTTGGTAACTTTGAAACATATCAGTATATATGCATGTGTTTACAATATAGTATAATTACAGAAGGTCACCACCGGACGGATCATTTTGCGTTGGCCTTTCAAGTGACCATTGCTTAAAGGTGCATGAATCTATACAAGAAACAACGAATCGTTGGTATGTATTTTTAACCATTCATTGTTAACAGAGGAAGAACGTCACTTCAGACCACCGAATGCTTAGCGACAAACAAAAGTTGTGGAACATTACCTTGACATAAATCTGTTTTAGATACATTACAAAGGTCTTGAAGCAATGCCTCGGGCTTAATCTTGCTGGCATGGTAAAAATGTAGTTTTGATGGTTCTGGGTCATTGAAAACGAGTTCGTGTCATTTAGATATCTACCTTCCTAGAAAGAGACATACAAAGTCTCATACAACGATGGTGCATTGTTTGACACTGCTCCCTTCCAGTTCAAATATATCGTCAGATGATGTTTTTAAAGTGAAATGTTTTGCGAAATTAATAAGCGTTAGAAGATAAACGCTCTGAATTTGCTCTGAGTTAAACTTCCACAACAAAAGATGTTTATGCAACAGCTATGGATATCTTTTTCGAAAACAGCAATTCAGAGAATCAAAAGAGTGTTGACAATATGTATCAGGTGTAGTGAACAAGGGCAGACTTAATAGGAGGTCCGTTTAAGTATACACAATGAAACAAATGGGAAATATCTTATACAAGCATTTGACTTAGGCTAACGCGTGTCGATTAAAAGGAAATAGCCAAAACGATTAAACTCAAAAATCAATTAAAACGACTTATCTTCCTTTTGTGAAGTTATTCAGTATCAGCTTGTTTAAACGTTAATTGAAATGCATTTGTTACAACTATGCTTTGATTTTTTGTCTTGTCCCGTTCAGGAGGTTGTAACCGAAGATTAATTAACTGCGATAATTAAAGGATCGCGGCCCGTCCTCGATGTTATGAGTTCTCCAATTGTGAATCCATTTCGACCAGGTGCGTCACCCGGGTACGAGTCCAATATACCTTTTGTAATGATCATACTGTTAACGTCCACACGACATAAAATATGGTATATTGTTCGTAAGAATATGCGGCTAATGAATGTTTTACGAAACTTGCCAATTAATTTGAAAACGATAGCCTATCCTACCACAAAACAGATGCAGGTAAACAAATTATCAAATGACTAAGTGAAACAAACTTATTCAATTACTGCTTCCTAAAATGACTGAAATGACAATGGTTTTACGATAAGGTCCAAAACTCATTAATCTTAGCTAATGTTCAATGGGTCAGTCATTAGGCCAGTTCGGTATATGGTATGTGGCATAACATTGTATATGGTAGAAATTCTATTCAGGCTTATCGCTAATGATAGTTTTAAGATTGGGTTCTTCGGGGTTTTTGTTCATGATCTTTTTTGTTAATCATAGGTCCGTTAGCAATGGTAATTTACAAGTCATGGTTGTTCCTTGCCCTCAAATATATAATTCCCAAAATATGCTTTTTCTACACGACTAAATTGGCCTGTCTTTATTTCATTGCCAACGTGTAACAATTAAAATTCAATATTTACCCATGTACGAAAATATTATCTATTATTGCGATTTTCAGGAGGAACATATCAGGGTCCATGACAAGGAACTGGCTCAAGTCTTAATTCAGACTCAAGATTCGATACCGTATATCTTCATATTATTGTAACTAATTCCCTGGCATAGCATTGATGGTGAACTTTGCTACTTGACATTACTTCGTGATTTGTTTAGGATAATTTACAATTGTTTGGTAAGAGGAATGAAATAAAGGCGATTTTTTTGTCATTAAATAAAAATTCAGAGAAATTTTCTGAGTCTGAGTCAATACACGGACACGTATTTAGTCTAACTGAGACGTGAGCATGTGCCAATCTCTGACTGGTTCGTAAAAATGTATGTTTACATGTGCTAGAATAAAAACAAACAGCAACAAAGTGGATATCGACTGTAAAACAACAGCTATCATGGTTTCCCAGTGGAAGGATGTTTTCATGGCTGTTGGATGCACACAGGGCAGAGGCCATATTCACTATAGCGTTTGAGACTCACACTCAGAAATGCAAGATTTGAAAATGTATCAACTATCATTCGTTTGGTTTAAAGATGTGCAATAGCTGTTTGAAATCCAACAATGTCCTTCATAACCCGGGAGAACGATCCGTCATCTATACCGCAATTGTCATTAAAAGCTGCTCAAGATTTGCACTTTTATAATGAAAAAAAATCATTGGCACTTTTATGAAACTCTTTTTTCTGCACGTTATGGGCTCAGCATGAGTTCAACTTCAATAATTCGTTTTATAAGTAAACATGTACATCACCTTTTATAATGGGAGTTCCACGTGTTTAGTATCTACATTTGTAGCTATAGCAGCTTCAAATGTCAAAACTTACAAGTACACACGCCGTTATTCAAACAACTGGGCATGGCATGTGAAGCGAACGGCTGTCCCGTGTGGACTGACATCCGACGACCGGACAGCGGTCACTCACCTCTCCTGCCCTTCAGCCATTGTTAAAGTGTAATATTTACAAATTGGACAACTTGTTAAATTTAAAAAAAAATATTAATCAAAATTGACAACTGACAACTAAATATTTATATGTTTTCGCGACATTTTCACCTTTCAAATGGTCTACATTGTCAAATTGACGTAAAATGAATCTGTTGTCAACAAGTATTATAAAAACAATAGTTGTTCAACATCGAATATACAAGTAGGTCTAACATTGTATTGTTTGGCTGCTATACAATTAGTTATCACCACTATCTTAACTTATTACACTACCATCCATACTGCTTTTGGCAGGCATTTTACTCCTGGGTGTGCACGGTGTATGCAGAACCGCGACTATACACGGCCAACCGTCCGTGCCTAATTGAATACCGCATGACTGCGCCTCGACCGGCACACAATACTGGTGGTCCGCGTGTGAGTGTCGCCTTACCGGGGCTGCCGGAAGGCAACACACACCCGTCAAACTCAGCTCAGGCATCTACCCCTGCCCATGTCCCTGTGTAAGCCGATGTCTGCGACATTTGACCGTTCGTGCAAAGGATTCGACTTGTTAGTGATATCTTTGGTTGTTAAACTATTGTGTAGGCATGATGAATTGACATTATTATGCAAATATCTTGTGATAATTGGCAAATTAATAAACGCATCAGATAAACGCGATTGCAATTAAATAAGTTTTGTTTTAATTTGAATGCATTATCAATTTTGCATATTTGTGACAGCGCTAATCTAGAACCTGATTGACAGGGGCAAGGTGGATGCGACGGAGCATCAGAACGGAATCAATGATCTCGTCAGGACGGTTGGGGTGCAAACTGTTTTTTAATGCAAGAAATAGTATTGTTGCTAGTTTTGTAAGCATCTTAACCAGATTAGATTGGGAGGCATGTAAGGGCATTTTCCCAATTAAATGATTCTTCGTTTATCGTTTTCATTTTCAAATGGGCCGGGTTCATCATTTTATGTTAGAGGGAGCGCAACTTCTGTCCCGCGAAGGTTTGGGATGCTCCTCTTCAAACATTATTGCATATTATAGTATAAATATATGTATTCTTGTTTATTCTTTGAGTTATCCTCTATCAACGCTAATGGTCACAATTGGAGGGTGTATGCTCCGGATGCGGCCCACCTCCACTGGGCCCGCTACTATTTTTGAATGAAGAAGGTATTAAGGTATTGAATACTCGGCGCTCATAATTATTCTCCTTTCAAACACATTTTATTATTGAATATTGGCTTTATCTTATATGTGGTCTGGAGTTGTCATCTTTACAGGCACACCCTGAAGTCAATGTTCATACTTCAAAACGTATACACATGTAATTTGCTTCACCTTCTCTCCAAATGGTTTCAGCAGACTACTGCTTGTTAAATATTTGAGTCATTGAACAATAACAATGCCTGTGTATAATTTGTATTTTTTATTGTATTCCGTCATCGTTAACATAGATCTAACAACACTATATATAACAACAACTTTTAACAAGATTCGTAAATACACTTTAACAAGGGCTGTGTACATGTTAAGACAATATTAAACAAAAATTAAAACAGAAATATAATGAACATAATATTGGGTGAGGTAATAGTTTTGACTAAAATTGAATGCACATTAGTCATTATAAAACAGAGAAGTTTGTCAGGAGAACACATACACTAACACGAACAATATGTGATATTGCAGGAAAGAAAGGTGGGTCATGTTTTGTAGGATTGTGAAGTCATTTCTGGATAAGAATACATTCACGAGCTCCCCTCCTCGTCTGTGACGTCAATGTCGTCATCGGAGTCGGAGGACTGACGGTCGGAGTGTCCACTCTCGTCCAGGACTGGGTGTGTGTATTGCAAATCTGATTTGGGCGCCATGGACTGGACGCCCTCGTCTGAGAAAGAGCTGAGGTCCATATTGTCTATATCGGACTTAAATTCATCCTGCCTCTGTTCCACAACAAATCCAATAGGTTGTGTGACCGGGAACAGGGGTGCCATGCCCACCCCGAGCTGGGGGAAGGATTTGCTGGCCTGGACCCGCGGGTATTTGCAATTAGGTCTGCGGCCCCTGGGAACTCGCGGCTCCTCAAGCAGCCGGTCAATACTAAAAGCACAGCCGATCTTTCGATCTTCGACAACGTCTACGTCTGATTCATCGTCCAATTTCTGGTCACAGTCATTAGTGTCACTTACAGAGTCAAGCGCATTCATTTCATTGTCATATTCCTCCTGTAACTTTCGGTTACCTTCCACATCGTTTGGGTTCAGAAGTTTTCGCTTTTCTTCCATTTTGCGCAAGCGGTCTTCTTGTTTGCGGCGTTTCTTCTCAAGACGCTCCTGTTCCCGGCGTTGGATTTCCTCTTGGTTCATTGGTTCCCCGCTGCACGTCTGTGGGTGCGCGTTGTGTGCAGGCCGGCCGGGACCCTTCTTTGTATTATCACGCTTACGGAATTTTGCGCGTCGGTTTTGGAACCATACCTGGAAGCAAAAAAGAAGCGCACGTTGAATATAAAGACAATTTATAAGTTCAATTGAAGTGTGTTAATGATATAACGGACCGCAAACGGAACGCTACGGTAAACGATTATACATTTTCTGTTTTTAAAATAATTAAATACCACATGAAAAGAAAGATCGTGCTTCAAATGAGAAGTAATCAATTTTCCTGACAAGTTCCACTTATGCAACCTTGTCACACACAAATACAGATAGGCTTAGATTGCGATCTACCAGTAATTATCATAAGACATTCAAATGTGTATTTTGATATCACTCAACATTTAATTGAACGGAAAGTTCTCATTCTAACGAGACCTACAAGACATGTCAAACTAGCCTTCAATTCCCCTAAACATATGAAATCAGTAAACTTATATCCTTAAAAAACCCGATTTGTCCCAACTACTCTGTTGTCTATGGTAACGGAATCTTATTAAGTAGATCTGATTTATCACTGTTTAGGACGTAAAATTCTCCTTTCAGTAAGTGAAGCCGGGCCCGGGATATCTAACACGGCCTCGGTGGCCCGGGCTCGCTAATTTGAGGCATCTAATACTGGGCCATCACGCTAGAACCGACTCTATCTCCTTACACACCCCAGGTGGACAGGCGCTCTGATTCCCCTGGTATGTCTTTCAGACACAAACCATACCATATCGCATGCTAACGAAATCATCTTGGGACAAAAATTACATACTATCGCATTTAAATAAGTCGTAAATTTTCTGCTAACTGCCTTTTCATCAGAAAGTTTGATATGCATCTAGCTATATTTGGAGTATCTTTTTTCTACAATTTTGTAATTTAAAATGATTTTGATACATTTGATAATGTGCCTGATAGCGTCAATTACACATAAATTAAATATTTTATAGTGAGTGCATAGCTCGAGATTCAATTAAATATTTATTCTCTTATAAAAAGAGACTTTTTGTAAACAATGTCTTCTTTATTTGCTGAATATTTTAAATGAAATAACCGAATCTGTTGGATTGCTTGATATTTCCTAATGTACATTTTCGAACAATTTAAAACTAATAAAATGTAGCAACATTTAGTGATCCCTAATCAAATACACTGGGTACATTAATTATTTTATTAATAAAAGGACTTAAACGATTTTAGAAGTCAAAACTTAGTGTCATGCGGATTCGCAAAGTCACTATTGTAAGTAAATATCTTGTATGAACATTTAGTGCATATATTGTATCACTGCGAAAAAAACACGTTTATTATTATGATGGTGGAATATAATTAGCCACAGAGTATTTCACGCGCTGCTAAATATCAAGAAATTAATTTTCACCCTTAGTTTAGGTGTGTGTTTTTGAATAACGATGGGATGTGATTTTAACGGAATTCCTGTTTGAAGTGCTACACTGATCAAAGGCCCTTCAATTAAAACCACGACCTCTTCATTAGAGTGGTTACATAGATAAAGTGGAATAGGTTAAAAGGTACTAATTACTAACTACCAATTTGTCAATTCATCGCCCATTGCTCGTCCGTGCAATATAAGTAGACAAACATGTAGAACTTTGCGTATTTAGAGAGCAAACTAATAGTATAAAGGCCCTTTTCTGTATAAAAACTATTGTTATTTATGTGAAAACAATCCTGGGTTATTATTACCTGGAGTGCTAATAATTCATAACTGCGATATAACTGGTACATGAAGTAATGTGACTGTTCACTGATCGACTGTTACATGAAATCTATGTGGTCTATGTAGTTAAAAAACAATTAAAGCCACGGCGATGAGGATCACTCACGGGCTGCTTTGTTACATTTGTTGCTTATAGATTGATTAATAATTGAAATGATGGGAGGCGATTGTCTAATTGATCATTATGGATAGATTTTCTGACGTTTGGAATTCGTGGGCAGTTCTACGTTACTTGAGGCCACTATGCATCGTAGCGGACCTCTCAATTGTGAACCACTGGACATGACATAAGTATGGCAGTAATTGGTATTTTATTACCTATTTAAGTGAGTATCAAACGAATTTAGACATACAAAAATAATAAAAATATTAATTTTGACAACAACTAAAGCGGTTGAATTTCTTTTAAGTTAAAATACAATTATTTTATTGTTCACAACTACACGAGAGGCTGTATATGTTAATGAATCATTTCAATTAAGTTTGCGATCGACATAAAGTCCGTGTTCGCTGACTTAAGTGAAAATTAGTGAATTAACTTCGTCTGACATCGAGGATTTCGATATTTAATACTCGATCATGGCGACATATATTTTCAATTACCAGGTTTGTTTCAACTGAAACACTTTGAATCTGTCTATAAAGTTGGCTTAACAGATCATAAACTTCATTTTTGTTACAATAAACATTCGAAATCTCCATTATCACTCGATTATCATCCGCAAGTTTCCCTCCGTGAATATGTTGATGCTTTAAAATTAAGTTGTTAAAACAGGCATTGAAAATCCATTGTGAATGTTTAAACTGTTCCTTGATTTAAAAGTCTCGCGTCCTTTAATAAATTACATGGCAATGACTTAACCTCACTGATCATAGGGGACTCACCCAGCTAAACATCTAACTAAAATCCGCTCAAAGTATGAAAGAGGATTTACAGAAACTTGTATTTAAACAAATGAAAATCGTGGTGCATGCAAGATAATTCGTTTTGAATGTTGTTGTTCTTTTCGCAAAACAAAATATTCTTAAAGCTTCTAGAAAGTGTTCATTATTCTAACTCTGACAATGAGTACAAATTTTGGCTTTCATCTGAAATATTTCCAACCCCTGACTTATATCAATATCAGTATTATCATTAAAACTTTTAAATACATATTGTATTTCATTAAATTAAATTATTATTTATTTTTCAAACGGCAACTTACCAACTATTATTGTTCATTTTATTATTGTTATTACTATAATTATAATTATTATAATTCTAATTATTATTATTATTATTATTATTATTATTATTATTATTATTATTATTATTATTGTATGCAATCCAAATTAGCAAACATTTCAAATCGAATTGGCAGTAAGCAGTGTGTCGTGTTTTTTTAAGAAAATGTTATCCCCAAAACTAAATCTCTTCTAATCAAGCGTCTGTACATACCTGTACTCTGGATTCAACAAGATCCAGGCGCATGGCAAGCGCCTCCCTCATGAAGACGTCCGGGTAGTGGGACTCTTGGAAGGCGCGCTCGAGCTCCTCCAGCTGCCAGCCCGTGAAATTGGTCCGCGTTCGCCGCCTCTTCCCCGCCGCCCCCTCGCTACACTCGCTGTCACTATCTGAAGAGAGGGGAACATGGGATAGGTTAAGAATTGTTGGTATTGCTGTTGTTTCAACAGTATTATTCTTATTCGAAACGCCACATTTTGTAGTATGCTATTTTCAACAATATTATATCTTTTCATACAACTATTTTATTGCCTCTATTAACAGTATGCCTTTATTTTTTATGATCGTGTATAATGTATATTTCTGTCAATGCTTACAATATCAATATTTTTTTTCCAAATTTATTTTAATGTTTTGTCCCCAATGACAATAAATCCTGAAATCCTCGGTAAATATATTGGAAGGTTTGATATAATATTAAAAATATTAATTTGTCTATTAACGAAATATTGCAATAAACTATTTGAAAACCATCATTTTATTTGGTATGTATGTTCTAACCGACAATTTAACTAAACAAATCTGTACAAATCGTAATTGTAAGTTTATGCATGAATAGCCGCACTTTCCCCTTTTTATTTTCAAATTCATTCGTTTCTCGTGTTTTAATTGATTAGTAAATGGTATAGGCTATATCGTCGGAATAAAACCATAAGGAAAATGAAGTTTGTACATACCATCTTTGTTGAGGTATCTGTCATCCTTGCCGTCCGAGATAGAACTGTTGGGTGAGAGCGTCATGGACTTCCGGGCAGCTAGCCCTGCAGTGTCCATGGCAAAGTTCATCTGAGATGCGAGCGTCTGTGCGTATTCGTACGGGTACTGTCCATGTGAAGCGAGCGCGAGCGCCGCCAAGTTTCCCGGGTAGCCGGCATACGCCAGCTGCGGGTACAACATCCGGAGAGCACTAGCCTGAGGGCCGGCCAGATAGCCCGACTGACCCGACATTCGGAATAATTCACTATGTCCCAAAGAGGAGCTTCCTTTATCACTATATGCTATCATTTCTTCTTTCACTTTGAATTTGACATTATTTTCATTGTGACACAGACGTTTTAAACCGACAATAGCTCATGAATATGCATTTGTCAACTTTCCAGCCGTTCACAGCCAATAGTTATTCGGTGGGCGGGCGATATCGACAGTCGCCGCGTTCATACGTTGGCTGGGCGTATCGATCGAATCAGTGAATGTTACCCACTGGCTATTATGTTTTACAAATAGCTCGATTGTAAACAATGGTCAATTAACATAAATATTTGATACTGATTTCAGATAAGTGTTATTAAAGATATGTTAGTATTTTTATTACAGTATATTTGGTACGATCGAAAAAGTTTGGTGTAAACAGAAACATATACCAAAGTTATATATGTTATATACAGTTCAAATGTAGAATATAAGATATTTTCAAGTTTTAAATTCGTCGTTGATCATAAAATCAATTCAATATGTTTCAGAAGCTTTCAGGATTCGCAAATGAGATTTTCATTCGCAAGATGTTGTTAATTTGTATGCAGAAGATTGTATCGTTAATTGTTTAAAGCCGTATTCAGGTTTTAATTTAATCGCAATCTGTAATAAGACACAGCTCACAAATTTTGAGCGTATATAAATACTTTAGTGCAATTATTATTGCAATCGTCAACATACACTTTCTTCAATTAAGCATTAATATGCTATTTGCACTATAAATTCAACGAATAAAACCATTATCAATGCAAATATATAAAAATGATAGGCAACAAACGCACGTTTGGGTTTAAATGGCTGCTGTTTGTATAACATTCACATTTTCTTTCATAGAATTGATGTGACAAAAATAAAAACAAATATTTTTGTATTTGATATATATTTAACAGCAATAGGAACAGTGTATTTATTCACTATGAAATAAAAGACTGTTCAAAAATCAATCAATTTTGTGATATTATTAGCTTTCGACCTGAAGTTGACTATTTTGTAAACATAGTTCGTTCCGTCAATCATATCCCCACAATACTCCTGACATGTTTGGTTTATTTAAAAGAAGGAAAACAAATATATTGCGCGCCATTATACACGAGGACCCAAACGGTCAGTTTCCGGGAACATTACATTTGCAAACATTAGCCAAAGGTCCGCCATGCCAGTCCGAGGGGACGCAACGTTACAGGCGTGTCAACCCGCTATCTTCCATCATTTCTATCGATTTACGGACTAAGATTTCCAGACACTGGTCATTTATAACCAAGAGAGTGAAATAATATCTGAATTAGGTTGTAATTAGTTATCGCATTAGTGTTTTACCTAGTGCGTAATGAGGCGACTAATGTTTTACCACCGCGAGGCTTCATCTTGAAAATGTCATCACCGTCCCCCCGTTCCCGAGAGTCCGGGGATCACAGCCATCTGCCCACGTCACACCTCGCTCCCTATCACCCCGGCCATCAAACATTAATACCACCGATACGCCAGATTAGGTTATTGCTGCGCCTAAAAGTAAAACATATCTCACTGATACAATTATTGAACGCCCTAGGGGTACACAAGTCTGATTTAAAATAACTGACTTCGAAGCTGATATATCTAATTCGAATGAAATGGACACATCATTTGGGTGTCAGCTCACAAAATTTAAGTTTGAAAGATACATAATGTACATTACCGTTAAACGTGTCAGTAAATTTCACCTTTGACACTAATGACATTATGACGAGTACCACTGACCAGTTTAACAAAACGATTTGTAACGGTAATTATGTAAGATGATATCTCTACACAATGTCTCTTGTTACAAAAAACATTATCGGACTAATATAGTCCAAATATGGTTTATTGAATGTAAATATCTGTGACAATCCTAAGTAAAAAGTAAATTCAATTATCATTTCAATCAAGATATTGTTCTCTATAAATCAATCTTCAATGGCAATCGTACAATCCGTGTCTTCAATGTTTAAACAAAAGGACCTCCGGCACGGTAAGAACATTATTCCAAGAGTTTGAACTCTGCCAGAAAAGTCCATACCATTTCGTTATTTAATTCTACAGGATTACAGAATTCCTTAGAAGGATTTCATCCAATCTCGCGAGTGTAGTTAAACGTGACGCAGGATTCCAGATTCCTGTATTAATTCGCTATTAACGGTGATTTCAATTCTGTTTGTAATAATATCACAGAGTTTCTATTAATTCTGATCCATTTTGGATCCCATTTATGGTAGTTGCAAAGATTTATGCCATTTTTGAGGTCCACATTTCTTTGCCAGGGACGGGCATCTCTCTATCTTTAATCCCTCTACATAGAACGGATTCCCAACCGGGAATATGTTTGGTAATTCTATTTCACATTGGCATCATTAATTACTACAAGACAGAATTCCAGCAGAAGGTATATTCGAAATAAATGGACGTCGAGGGTAATTTTGGACCAGTATCTAAAGCTTTATTAATTACCCTCGAATGGATTAGAAGGGAAAATGATTTTGTTATCTTTATTTTCTCCTTGAAAGGACGGAATATTATCAGGAATCTTCGTGTTTAATTGTTCACACATCGCTCTTAGCCATTCCTAGTTGCCAATTACAGCAACATCCAAAGCGTAAAGAGCACAGCTGTCCTACAATATTAAATATTCCGAATAATAAATATTATTATGATTTACGATCAGCGATTATTGAATTTATGGCCGTTTATTTGGGATGGTAGTCTAACCATCCGTCACATGTTAAAATCCCACCATGTATAACTGACAATTAATAAATATTTTAATATTTAACAAAATGGAAGTCATATCATCTGTATACGAGATGAACATTAACTAACTTTATGCCAATGGTTCTTGGGTTTGTCGCACCATTTCATTATGCCGTAATTCACTATAATCCAGATAGCTCACGTTCCCAAATCATTCAGGACATGCCAGTAAAGAGAGATAAGCCGTAGAACACGGCAACATCCATATAAGCGTTTAAAAGAACATGGGTTCGTTTCATCAATAATTATAGGAGCGGTTTTGAACATAGGTCACAGAGTTTCAACAGTACAGAACTCCCGTTTAAAAACGTTGCCAAGGTACGTATTTGCTCCTCACGTATTTGATTACACAGCCCTTAAATAACTATTTTAAACAGAAGTCAAAGTATACCGTAAAGAGAGTTCTCATTCAAGCACACACCTCCATTGCCTAAGAATAGTGCGTGTTCTTCATCCATACTTAGACTAACTACCTGCATTAAGTCATATCATTCGGTAGCACAATTTACGACAAATAATATGAAAAAAAAGTCTTGGGATAGTTCATTGACCGTAACGGAATATATGTATTGCTGCCAGCGCCCCCAGCACACAGATATCCTGAACATGAATAAATACACTGTAGACGAAGTCCTACTGAGGGTCTTCACGTACTACTCAACGCCAAGTTGTTTGAGAATAATAAAAAGAATCACAATCAATGCCATTGCATATGCGGTTTGTATTCAAATAGGATGTAGGAGAGTGCTTGTGATGCGTTTGTCTTGTCCCAGCTTCTGCCCCTCCACTGGCATATGGTTCTGGCCGTATTGGGTTTCATCTACGTACAGAAAGATCAGCCCCGCCAAACATTTTGATGCGTTTAAATAAAATATCAAGCTTAATTTTATTTCATTTAAACAAAGTATCGACGCAGTATTTGCATTTAATTCCCAAACTTTAGATTGGTATTTTATTTCATTATCTTGTCACTGGTGATCTTTTGTTATGAGCGGTTACCAATTTGTATATTTTTGGAAAAGTCTTTGTTCGTGTGAACTATGTAGGTCCAACAATTTGCGAATTCTCGACAATTTGTCACGTTATATGCAGTTCTATAATGACTAATTAACTATCCTCATAAATTGGTTACTTGATAAATACCTGGTACAGCAGATTTCTTAATTGATTTAAGTGAACCCCATCCTGCCTTCAAGAGGACACGCAAACACTCGGAATGTTTGTAGAACAACATGTCATACTTTTGTTACAGTGTGTACATTACTATATGATCGCAGCGGCTCGAGTGTTTGGTGGCACATCATTTTCCACTTTAATTTGTATCAATGACAAAACCTCGAGTGCCACATTTGTTATAACAGAGCGATTTAAAAAGGTCCACGAACTTGAAGTGTAAATGACAGGCACGAGCATATGCCAGCTGAATCTTGTCACTATAAGTCATACATGTTATCAATCAATATATTTTTATGGAATGTAACACTGAACGCCAACCTTCTTTTACATCCATTTCCAAGGAATGTTCTGCAGAGTTCTCTTTATCTTCCAATATGATAATAAGACTCTTAAGTCTTGAATCTAGGGCGAATCTTGCAAGGATTCCATTTTGGAGAAAAATTGAATCGATTAATTAGTTTACACTTTAGCTGCACGAGAGTGTGGCCTTCGGAACAGGACAACCAAGAGAAAAACTACTGGCTCGGCTTGGTGACCACAAGCAAAACTCACTTGCTTCTGGCTTCGAATGTTTCTTAGTGTGATACTTTTAGATGTATGGGAGGTTTAACTTCATTGGGTGCATAAAACTCAAATTGATATTGATTTTGCGCAGTATCAAAATAGTTTCATGCTAAATAAGCGTCAAAATTAAAATGCGCCATAACAAGCATCCAAATCAAATGTTTGCACTTGCTTCTTTTTTATTTGGCAACACACAACAATAACTCCGGACAAAATAAAAAATATACAAGGCAACCATATGTGAGAATGTTAATGACACAGGCAGCACAAAGACAAGCTAAAATCAACCACAAGAATGCATAAACAGTACTAACAATGAAGCTGACCGAACCGATACAGGTCTCTCAGCCTTGTAAACTACATCATTCATTCAGCCTTGCCAACTACATCATTCCTTCGGCCTTGCAAAATACATCATTCCTTTTACATGTATATCCTTTTTTTCTTCTTTTTGGAACCAGTTCCAATGGCCAGTTCATAGGTAAGTATATACATTGCACCACAAACCTATTATGTCCTATAGCATTATATGTATGTGTTCTACTAGGCGTAAACTCGTTGCTGGTAAGAAATCATAACACAAACAAGCATGTTTGGAAATGGGCATTCATTAAAGTGCCCAAACAAGTGAATACAAATAAACATCAAATATATGAATTGGTTGCTTTCAAATGTGATTGCAAAAATGCTTTCAGGGAAACACCGCTAGATGTAATAAAATGGTATTAACAAGAACTGATTTGTAATTTCAATCGTTGTATATAGACATGTTTGATATTCTGAATGTACTGTGTTGAAAGGCTGCAAGAGAGAAAGATGATCGTGAAAATTCATGGTGATCTATTGAAACTGATTATGTGGATGAATGACAACTCTCTACTGTTCTTTTTAACAATTAATCACAAGGAAACGTTAAAAATTATCGTTACCTGTCACTTTACGCACACTTCATAGTCATTGCACAATTAACCCTTACTTAAAAGAATATAGTTAATAATTAAGAAGCCTTTAATGTCAAGGGTATGCATGTTAACAGTATGCCGTAAATTAAAGGCTTCCCTCTGACGGCCGGATGCCCTTTCCCCGTTATGACCATGCGCACATACAGGCCAGTGAATCCCTCTAACGTCCTTAAAGGGGCTCTTGTTAGAGACCATTTCAAGAAATCTGATTGCAAAGCCTTTGAAGTGACAGCCTGTTTATTAAGTTTTCGCCTCTTGATTGGCTACTCTCGCTTTAACAATTTAAACATCTTAAATTGTATACTAAATTTCAATAAAGATATTGAACGATCATGATTATTGACATTAATCATTTAAATAAGCTTTTTGTGATATCTTAATAAATGTAGTATATACATCTAAGTGGCTACTTATTATTGAATTTCAGTAAATAGTATTTCACATCTGACAAAATACTTGATGATATCGTGAAAAACGTCGATTAACTACTAAATATTTTCAAGAGCCTTCAGATTTATGGCTACAGCCACTTAAACATTTGAAAAACTCGAAAAAAATATTATCTTAGAACAAACCGATCGTATCAAACAAATGGCTTTTTGGACCACTGTCGCCTCTCTCACACAAGCCGCTATTTTGGAATGTTAACATTCAATTAAAATTGTTTGGACATCAATTTTCAGTAGCAGCTGGTACCTGTTTATATCAATTTGCTCGTCAGGCAGCTTGGATATATCAATTGTTGCTTTTCGAATACATTTTAAAATGGAGAAGTTACATCCACATATGAATTGTTTCAGTTTGGGTATGGTATTTCTGAAGGCAAAAGAAGTGAAGTGCTTATTGTGATTAGAAGCGCGTTTTAAGTCAACACAAGATGAGCCAAGCCAAGGTAGATTAGGAAGAGCGGTGACGATGAAGCTCCCGTCCCCCATGCGTACCGAATACTCCTCCATTGTTTCTTACCCGAATCCTGCGTAACAAATTATCCGTTTTACTAGTCTGCGTACCGAATGATGGCAGTGTTTAACATTTTGGATGATTAAAGTATCAGCACTGTCAAATCACACCACAACAAATACGTTTTTGCTTGATTTCAACACGCATTTGACATGAGAAACAATCATCATGAATCATTTATATTACTGAAGCACGCTGTATAGCATTTGTTAAATAGTTGATATTAATGTTTTCATGGAATGTATTTGCATTTGAATTCGAATTTCCATATGACCATAGCATTTGTTTTACCATTTGATGTAATTTTAAAAACAGGTGTCCACAATTCTATCCGTTTGATTGTATGTTTCTAGTTGAGAGAGTTGATGGGTAAGTGTTGCCCTCGACTCACCTCTATGCTGGGGTTATTTTTGCTTGTCCTCATATCAGCGACTTCACCGGCCTGAATGGTAAGCACAAGACACAACTCCGTGTGCATATACATGCTATCTCTGAAATTATGTTCCAAATGTTTGTACGGTCTGTTTTGTACATGCGTGTCGTTCCCCTGTCTATTCGCGTAATTCGTGTGCAGGTTTAGATATAAAATAATGTCAGCATTAATGTCTATATATGTCTCTCAACAACTTCATTATGTTTTAAGCTGAGTGTTTGTATAAGTCTATGTTATGGCAATGCGCGTATATTGATGCAATAAAGTTTGCACTTCCGAGTGCTTGACATATTAAAAAAATATATTCTATTAACCGACATTTGTAATTGTAATCTGTAAACGATTTTCAATCAGATCGTCTTCAAGGAAACCATACACATTCGTGTGCGTGTAATTATGATGGGTCGTACAAGAGCAGCATTCTAATTAAGCGTTTTCATCTTCTTGATTGTTTTAATAACTGAAGCCTGACGCCACTTTGGTTAATGATAAAACATTTAAGACCATTAATTAATTATGAAAATTGATAATTTATTAAGCCTATGTCACTTAAAAGAGTTATTTTGTGACAGTAAGCTGTAATGATGTCACTTCGTTTGAAGTTAAGGCGGCTCTATCAAATCTAAATTCTTGCTTTATCATGTAATTCGTCATGTGAAAAAATTGAAAACAATTTATGATTCGAGAAAATATTTGCTGTTTTTTTTTCCTTATGAAATAATGATTTCCCTTGACATTCATGGGAGTTAACAACAAACAATTAAATCTATTTTTAATGGGAAAGATGTTGTTTAAATGGATTTATTAGCCCCTTAGCAGCTGGCAAACCCGAGGATGAACCGGGCCTCAAATTATTTCAGATTATTAATATTAAACACGCCTTGTTAATGTACAATAAATTAAACGAAGTATACCTCTGGGTCTCAGAATACGTTATCTTATCTCTAAATTTCCTCTTATTATTCACAAAAATGGATCATTCTATGTGTGACCTGATGCTGAACCAAAGACTACCTACCTCGACACAATAAACCATCAATGTCTATGAAAAGTACAACGCTCCTAGACCTTTACAATGTCTTTGGGTAGGTCTGTTGTAACTGTCACACCTCAGCAATTAATTATTCCTTAAAGTTCACTTCTTAACGAAGTACTGACAAGGTGGAAAGGCTTTATTTAAAGTTAAACTAGATACAAAATGAATTATATATATCAACGGAATTAAATTTATACGACCGATTGGCGATTGACTAAAGGTAGTATTAATAAATCGCATGCAGGCACTTGCATGTTTGTTTTATTGGAAATTAAAACTCATGGTCCGTTGTAGCTCACGCACCCCTAATGAAGCCTTGACATTCGCTGTTGTTAGTGTCCCATCCATGTGTTCTTGAATATCAGTAACTCTGCTACCGAATGCGAAATGAAATATTTTATTCGAATTGTGTTCTCATTGCTCCCCTGTATTCCGTTGGTGTAGGCATAGGTTGCGCTGCACACGGAATCATTTTCAATGTAACTCAGTGACTCCTGAAAAAAGAAGAACTTAGACGTTGATGGCAATGACATATGGAAATCTGAACTGTGTTTACAGCCCTGAATAAATCGTATTTTTTCATTGTTAATTTGTTTTGATTGATACACGCAGGTAAACTACTGTGTTGTTACTGTAACACCGGAAGGCGTGCCCGAAGTGTCTTAAATGCTATTCTATCAAATAAATGTTTTATATTGAAAACGATCATTCATCATTTGGTTTTCAATTACGTTTTCACATTTAAATGATCGAGGAACTATGCAACGGTAGCTGCAATCACATGTCAAGCAGCCCTAAAACCTAATGCTTCATAGAACAAAATCTCAGTAAGATTAGGGGACGTGCTACAGAAGCATCTTAAGAAAATTTAAAATATCCTAACTTTGGTGTATCATTTCAAAATGTTATATTTCTTTGTAAAAAAGCTTTAAATTATTTAAAATATGTTTAAATTTATTTTAAAAAAGCAATTGCAGAATATATAGCTTAAGCATTACGCTTTGTACCAGTGCGAATATATAGCTTAGGCATTACGCTTTGTACCAGTGCGAATATATAGCTTAGGCATTACGCTTTGTACCAGTGCGAATATATAGCTTAGGCATTAGGCTTTGTACCAGTGCGAATATATATAGCTTAGGCATTACGCTTTGTACCAGTGCGAATATATAGCTTAGGCATTACGCTTTGTACCAGTGCGAATATATATAGCTTAGGCATTACGCTTTGTACCAGTGCGAATATATAGCTTAGGCGTTACGCTTTGTACCAGTGCGAATATATAGCTTAGGCATTACGCTTTGTACCAGTGCGAATATATGTAGCTTAGGCATTACGCTTTGTACCAGTGCGAATATATAGCTTAGGCATTACGCTTTGTACCAGTGCGAATATATAGTTTAAGCATTACGCTTAAAACCAGTGCGAATAAAACCGATAAGAACATCGTTGAATTAAAGGAAAGGGTATAATTTCAGCCTCTGTAACAGGACCCCAGTAATCCTCACTGCTCGATTTGTCACTTAGTTTTCCAGCATTATTTTTTCTGGTTGTTGAAACGCGAACAAAGTAATTAATTTAATTAATTTGCTTCAATAATAACCCTGGTGTCTATGATTTTCTTTTTAAAACTGAGAGTTTAAACATTTATGTTTTTAGTTTCACTTTACTTATAAGATAATAGTATTAATCTCTATTAACTAGACAGTTGAAATACAATAGCCAACTGAGAGGCTGGAGAGTATCTTTCGAGGGGTCTCGTGGCAAACAGGAATTACTACTCAAATATCTTTGTCAGCGAAAGTGGTAAATAAAAACACGTCATGCCGCGAAGATGCTATTGCTTAGATATTTTGACAACTTTATATTTTACAAATTTGATCTTTATTTTCTTTTCTTTATTTAATTGAGTATTTCTTTGTGTCAAATATATATTTGTTAATTTACCACGATTCTTTCTTTAGCATTGAACGAGGGGTTCTTAACCAAATTCTGTCACCAAGTATGCTATCGACAAAATCTCCAAATAACGGAGAGTCACTTCAACGAAGGAAACCGGTAATTAAGCAGATTGTATCTCTGTGGATAATACTATTAGACAGCAAATAGCTGTTTCGTCAAAGTGGTTTTGCTTGTCTTCAAAGGACAGCCACACGCCGAACGCCATGTGATAGGGGTTTAGCTGGTACATGCAGGTAAAACAACAATACCTCTGTGTGTTCTTATATTTTTATTTTAAGTGCTTGCAATATGGGGACTTCTTTTTTTGCTTAACTGAGCAGCTGATATTGATGATGAAAAAGTGGAAATGTTTCAATTTTCTGCGGTCTGTATTAGACAATCGTTTAAATTGTATGAAGTATCTCTATTGTGTAGTTTAACCTATGCTAAAGTAGGCAACCCGATTGTTGAAACAATACTGAATATTTGAGTTTGTCATTATGTTCATGTCTTAATGGTTCTCAACGTTTGCTTCAATCCAGGTGTAATCAGTATTTGAATGTTGAAAAAGAACAACGGCACTTCGGTATACATACGTGTTTCTGTAAAATATAATATACAGTAGGACAATTAATATTTAGGTTCAAAATTTGATTCATCTAAATTAAGGTAATCAACTATCTTTTTTACTTAAATTATTTTAAGTGAAAACTACTAATTTACCATATTTCATGGTCAAAAAATGAAATAAAAAATGATAAATGAATTACCATGCAATTTATAAAATAAATGTTAAAAGTCATTTGACGTGCTCACTCCAAGTGTATATAGTGCACGTATTGTTGTATTTTGATGGTCATTATCATGTATCATAATCACGGTTACGTAACATCAAAGTGACATTAACAGATACAGTGTCATTATAACAATATGCATTATCTAGTTATAAAATTATGTCTAAGAAATATGTAAATAGAACGGCTAATTGCATGTTTCTTGAATTCAAATGATCGTTAAGGTTTATAACTGTCAATGAAAAATGAAAGAACAAACTAATTCGTTTTTTATGCGTTAACATAACCCACTGCTATGTCTGATTTTCAATGTCAATGCCAACAAACGCAGTGTTCGTCGTCATAGATATTTAGCATATATTTTCATCCACAAAAGGAACAGGTTGCTTAGGGTAAAAAGGGCCCATTGAATTGGGCTGTGAAGAACTTGAACAATATTAATTTTGCAGAAAATGTTAGAAATTGTGCTAAATTCAAGCACACTTCCATAACTGTTCAGCTAAAAACCTGTACATCATATAAAGACACATTGTCTCGTTACATGTACTGTGCTTAAATTAACATGACAATTCCTTCAGTAATTGAGACAAAATGTAATGTTCCTGAAGTCTGTGTTGGTTGTGTGTCTCTCGTTTTGCGCGTTTAAGCCTTAAACATGGTCAACGTTATTGTTTGTGTATGCTGATGTTGTCGCTGTAGTTTTCATTGTGCTATTGGACTTAGACTGAGTAAAGCAGTACATCTGTACTTGTTTATTACAATGTTCATGGTTATGATATACATGTACGTTGATTTTGACCTAAAAAAATAGAACTGGTCATATTTGTTAAAAATAAACATGCTAATTTTGTTTCAATGTATCAACTTATTTTAATTAATCATTCAATTTCACAAGCATCATGAAATGACAAGTGAGACAAAGCAGTGACTAACTGTTTCATTCTTTTTCTCTTTGGCAGGTCAACATTTGTTTTGTTTATTTTGATTGAAAGTGACAACTGACATATTTGAAAATTCGAAATGTTGTTTTGTTATTCTTTAACTTTATTTTTACATTAATTAAAAACGGTTTCTAGCATTCTATACGCTGTGATTGTTTTAAATTTATTAATTGGTACCTTGGTAGTTATTTTTGAATATTCCTTTTGAAATGATGGATATAAATTAAAAATAGAACACCATTTAAGTCGTTACAATGATGCACTTACCGCACCTGTTAATAAAAGACTAAACAACTGAGACTGCCTTTTCCATACGAAAGTATAGATGCCTATTGTGCACAATAATATATTATCCTCAGACTTGTCTAATTGTATGACAAACATCTTCCCTTCATATTTTTACACCCACTTTACGTACTGTCGTATTTTCAAAGATATAGGACAAAAAACAGGCGCTCATCTTTCTAGCAAGATCGGAAGTAGAGCTACGACACAGCGTTTCCAGCATGGTTGGTAGATGATGTATGACACAGCCTTGCAAGTTCGGTAAAAGAGCTATGACACAGCATGTCCAACAAGATCGGTAGTAGATCGATGACACAGCCTTTTCAGCGAGATCGGAACCAGATCGGTAGTAGATTTATGGCACAGCCTTTCCAGCAATGTAAATAGTAGATCTGTGACACATGGCACAGCCTTGTCTGAGAAACATCCATCCCCGCAGCGATTGTGCAAGTCATTGAGGCATGCGCTACATATTAAAACCTCTAAATTATTATTCAAAACAATTAAGATGTCTATTCCGGCAATATATCAACATTGAAACAAATCGGTTATTGAGCAATTAAACACTTAAAAGTTATTCAAAATTTCACTTCAAAGATTTTCCCTTAGCCTTTAATGATTTATCATAATACTTCAAAATGAACAATTTACACACATTAAAGACATAAGATATGTACAATTAATAAACGATAAATTATTAAATGAAATTAGTTTGGAACAATAACATACCAAAGTGTTTATGAGGTATAATCTTGAACAAATATGCACTACACAATTCGGTATGGATCTTTTTAACTGATTTTGAAAGATACTTCATTGCACTTAAATTTGGAGTTTGTAGTTAAATTGTCTATGCAGTTATGACCCTAATTTCTCGAAACTTTTTAACGAAAGTCCCGTATAACAGGATTAAGCATAGCTCGCTATTTTTGTTTTCAATAATTTGCGTAGTATTTTCTTCTTTAAGAACTTTCATACTTTATATGTGAATTAAATTTATGATAATCACAATAAACCATGTTCCTTTCATAAAAGTTCAATTTAAGTATATATTTTAGCTATTTTGAAATAAGCTACTTAAGCCTGTAAAGCTTAAGAAGTTTCGAGAAATTGGGGCATGATCCTCTACGACAGTTGCACCATCACGCTGAGCACTTCACAAACGCAATTGGATATACACTTATGTATTTTCAAGGATCACCTCCAACACATAATCCAAATAAAGTGTCACAAAAATGGATTCGGAATGCATTTTTATAACTGGTGTTCTTATGATAAACTTTGTAGTTTTATTTTTTAGTTTGTAGTAAGGAGCCTATTTGGTAGTTTGGTCATAATACATGTGTCTGAATTGTTCCCTGTATTTTCTTGTGTGAAACAATTAGCAAACCTGCATCTTACTATTATAGGGGGACAACATAGTTTTACTCTTAAAGATGCACAAAAAAGTAATTTTATAAATAGTTAAGAGCTTTTATACCGGGGAATTAGTGACCACGTAGCTATTTATTTTATATCCCTTTTTTCTGTATCTATTCTTTTTTATCACTAAAGTCAAATAAATAAGAGATTCTTAAGCATTAAAATATATACGTTTTTTGTGTGTATATAACAAGTGTAAAACAACATTGTCCCCCTTTAAAACATGAATCTCAAACTGTTAAAAGGTTGAACATAAGCCACGTGTTGTGTATGTAATTATGGCTAACACACAAGCTATAATGTTTTATTTGTTTTAACTTATCTTGCCGATGTGACAACAAACCCATGCATATCTCTGAATATAATCTAGAAGTTCACCGATACACTAATTATTACTTGAACACAAAGAGAATCTCCACCTTTCCGAATGACTTTAACAGTTACACATGTGTCCTCTGGCAATTGTTTTTGGTGTTTGTCCTTGATATTACAACAGATAAATATGATTCACTTCTTATATTTATCTATTAAACATAAAACAATCTTTGTCGGTTTTCTTTAAAGATGCAAACGGAAATAATTGATTTTATGTATTGGATCATAAAAAGAAACGCCGTTCGGTCCTTCAAAGCTCCTAGAGGGATACACGATATATCAGATTGAAGCCTCTTTCCGGCGACTCGGTGTGAAAATATGGAAGTTGTTGATAATGAAAAGGACATATTCGTTAGATGCCTTTGACCAGTTGCTATGGCACGCGTGCTCTGTCGTTCGCGACGTCTCTCTTCTAATTAATTCTGCAATGGAACGTTGGCGAAATTAACAAAAATAAAAGGGTTGTTTGTCTCTCCCTAAACTTGTGTTTTGGAACTGCTCGACCCTGTCGAATAAAGTGGTGATTAAAATTCCCCCGGGTTAATAATGACAAGTGCTTTTGTTTTTGTTTTACGAATACGCAGTAACGCCCTCGGAGGGCACCCGTTGGCTCGAATTTCCAGTCTGAATGTTCGTTTCGACCTAGGCATTTATTTTTTGTCTTCTTAGGTGCAAAGGTCAAAATGGTATGAAATACTATCATTTTTGTGTGTGTGTTTTTATTTGTTATTGAAAATGAGCTGAAAATAAATTGAATAAATGCAAATGACTAATTTATCGTGCTATGTTTGTGGCTAAACCTTTGAACTTATTTTGAAGGTTTTCGTGATTGCATATTTTAATCATACTGTTTTTTGCATGTCTGTATTCAATTTTATTGTCATCTACGGTTACTTGAAAATATATCTGGCACGCGTGCATTCCACTAAAACTACATTTTTTCACCACAAATATTTATGTGATTCATACATAATGACTGGGTACATTGGATTTCTTCTTTGCAGATATCTTATACAAATTGGTCCAATGTCACATATCAATTAGCATTAAACACCGGTTTCTGAAATAATATCTTTCGAAAAGCTATATTATTTGTCGCTTTATTAATACGTCAAAGTGTCATGCTTAATAGAAGAACTATTTTTGATTCTATTATGGAAAATACGGTGGAATTAAATCAAGCAGATATTTAATAGCATGTTATTTTTGGAACACGTCAGGAAGTCTATCAACGCGTTGATATTGACGGGTAAAATTGAAATCGTTCAGATCTACAAGAGGTCTGATATTGAACTTTAAAAGTCAAGAAATCAAATTGATTTCATTCAATATCACCTGCCCTGAATTTGAAATTGCACTCACACGGTGCGATAGAAGTAGGTAGGTACACCAAGACACGTTTGCGTAATTGTAACTGTTGTTGAAATTTATTTAGTAGACAAAAGAACGCAACCAAATTAATAACAGGAACTTGAATATTCTGTATATCACATTTCTTAATTAATGAAACATGCATACAGCCTAATACAGGAGAAGTACGTCACGCGATATTTCTGTTAGCGAACGCCAGTATGACAGGATATAAACAATTACAAAGTTAAAGGCAGCGCAAAAAGGTGTCAGTGTAGGCGTGCTAATGTTCGGTAAAGAAAGTGATGCACAGCAAACTATAGATACCATAAGATATATATACATTAAACATTAATGATTTGTGTTTTTATTTTAAAAAAAGGTTTTACAAGTAAAACATGACTGGGGACGAATATTGTAAATCATTTACAGTATTGGAGACTGTGGTGTTGTGGAGACTGTGGCGGCATTTTTATCTCCTTTATGTATTCTGTAGCAATGTAAATCCCTTTATTTTCATATGAGCTGTTAAAGAAATTATTCCTATTCAGAGACTCTGATAGAGGGATTTTTACTGGGGTTTATTTTCTGAAAACTTACATTAAATAGACAAAGGTAATTTGGCATGTGGTTTGGTGCCATTACAATAACCAAGGGGATATTTCAAGTGGTTTGGTGCCATAACACTAGAAAAAGGGTTATTTGTCATGAATTTTGGGTGCCATAACTCTACCGATACTTTGGACAAAGGTGATTGAAGTTGGGTACCATTACCATGGACTGATACTCTGGACCAAGTGATTTGTCATGACATTTGGTGCCATTACTCTGGACTGATACACTGGACAAAGGTGATTGAGGTTGGGTACCATTACCATGGACTGATACTCTGGACAAAGGTGATTTGTCATGCCATTTGGTGCCATTACTCTGGACTGATACACTGGACAAATATGATTGAGGTTTGGTACCATTACCATGGACTGATACTCTGGACAAAGGTGATTTGTCATGACATTTGGTGCCATTACTCTGGACTGATACACTGGGCAAAGGTGATTTGTCATGACATTTGGTACCATTACCATGGACTGATACTCTGGACAAAGGTGATTTGTCATGCCATTTGGTGCAATTACTCTGGACTGATACACTGGACAAAGGTGATTTGTCATGACATTTGGTGCCATTATTCTGGACTGATACTCTGGACCGAGGTGATTTGTCATGAGGTTGGGTGTCATTACTCTGGACCGATACTCTGGACAAAGGTAATTTGTCATGTGTTTGGGTGCCATTACATTAGACCGCCGAGGTGATTTGCCATTTGGATGGGTGCCATTACAGTGGACCGAGGTGATTTGCCATGTGGGTGGGTGCCATTTCATTGCATCAAGTTAATTTGCCATGTGGATGGGTGCAATTGCATAAGACCGAGTTGATTTGCCATGTGGATGGGTGCAATTACATTAGACCGAGTTGAATTACCATGTGGATGGGTGCCATTGCATTAGACCGAGTTGATTTGCCATGTGGATAGGTGCCATAACATTGGACCGATGTGATTTGCCATGTGGATGGGTGCCATTACATTAGACCGAGTTGATTTGCCATGTGAATGGGTGCCATAACATTAGACTTAGGTGATTTGCAATGTGGTTGTGTGCCATTACATTGGACCGAGGTGATTAGCCATGTGGATGGGTGTCATTACATTAGACCACGGTGATTTGCCATGTGGATGGGTGCCATTACATTGGACCGAAGTGATTTGCCATGTCGAGGTGAATTGCCATGTGGATGGGTGCCATTACATTAGACCGAGGTTATTTGCCATGTCGAGGTGATTTGCCATGTGGATGGGTGCCATTACATTGGACCGAGTTGATTTGTCATGTGGATGGGTGCCATTACATTAGACAACGGTGATTTGCCATGTGGATGGGAGCCATTACATAAGACCGATGTGATTTGCCATGTGGATGTGTGTCATTACATTGGACCGAGGTGATTTGCCATGTCGAGGTGATTTGCCATGTGGATAGGTGCCATTTCATTGGACCTAGGTTATTTGCCATTCGGATCGGTGCCATTACATTAAACCGCGGTGAGTTGCCATGTGGTTGGGTGCCATTACATTTGACTGAGCTGATTTGCTGCTATGTGGTTTGGTGCCACATGATTTGCTATGCGGTTGGGTGCCATTACATTAGACCGAGGTGATTTGCTATGTGGTTTGGTGCCATTACATTGGACCGAGGTGATTTGCTATGTGGTTGGGTGCCATAACACTACACCGAGGTGATTTGCTATATGGTTGGGTGACATAACACTGGACCGAGGTAATTTGCTATGTGGTTTGGTGCCATTACAATGAACAGAGATGAGTTGTAATGTGGTTGCGTGCCATTTCATTGGACCGGGGTGATTTGCCATGTGGACGGGTGCAATTACATTAACCGAGCTGATTTGCTGCTATGTTGTGGGGTGCCATCACATTGGACCGAGGTGATTTGCTATGTGAATGGGTGCCATTACATTAGACCGAGGTGATTTGCTATGTGGTTGGGTGTCATAACACAGGGCCAAGGTGATTAATCACGTGATCTGATGCTTTAATACACCGGACCAAAGTTACTTGTTTGATGCTGCTGTGCCTGCCCCTGTTCCAGATTAAATTAATATTTAATTGCATAATTTACATCCCTTAATAGTTAATTAAATTGCATGGTTTTTTTATAAAGTTACAATGAATATTTGTATAATATATTGTCATGTCCTGTAGGCGCGGAAAGTGGACCTGCAGCTCAAATTGAGAAAACGTTTTAAACGAGTAGCAATGTTGTAACCCCACAAAATCGTATGTGATTGTTCGAATAAGGATGAATTCCAGTTCGATGGTTATTGATAATGTGAATATATCATATATAATCATCACTTGATACAAGTCTAGTGAAATTTAAGGAAATAACCATTTGCCAAAATTTACGAAGGCACATTTAATTTAAAACGTACCCCCACAAGTATTTAATAGTTTCTTTTACCTTCTGTAAAAAACCAAGCGTTTCATGAAATAAAATCATAATTTAAATATCAATCCATCCTGTTGATATCTTCATTTAAGATTTTTCTCTCAGATAATTGTCCAATAAACTTGATTCACGATAAATATAATAGCTTTATAATTGGGTAATAAAGACACGACTCGAGTCCTAACCATTTCTGAACGCAGAAGAAATAAACGCTATGCCGTCTATCATTACATTATATGGCTTTTGTTAATTGTAATTTATATGACATTTTATACCTTTCCTTTTTATATCTTTTCCCACTGTATAGAACTTTTGTATCGGATTGCAACGCAATGGTATGAGAGTCAAACCGATGAGAAAAGCGGTTATGAGTTTCTGTAAAATGTGTTCAGTGTGAGGCAGGCGAGGACATTTCACGCACAATGGAGCGACATAACAGAAAATAGTATATCTGACTTTATATAATCACACCTGTAAAATCCATCAAGCTATGGTATCCAACTCGAAAAGTTTTTCAGAAATTATTTATGATATAAATTTATGACACCATGATTGACATATTCATATCTGGTATGTCTTTGATGCGCAAAACTGTATCGTTTTATCTGTTTGTTTATTCGTTTTATATGTAGAAAATGCGCATTAAATCACTAGAACGGTATTAAAGAAAATGTTGAGATTTGAAGTGTTAAAAAGTTGTACGAGCAAATTTTGGCTTAAAATTTTAATTTTCGGTTAAAATTTTGTTCAAATTCGGAGTGCTTCAAACAACGGTTTAATAATGTTATTGTTAAAACACACCCTAAATGAATCCTTAATCACATACCGTAAACAAATCATTTTCAAAATATTATAAAATGTCAAAATTTAATATTGAATAATCATTTTATAAGGAATGGCCGATCAAAAGAAAATCAAAGCATATTAAAATATTACAAAATGTATCACCAACAACGAGATTTTGAATTGTAATGTATGTAATTAGAAAACAATGACCTATCAGATCCACATCAAAGGGAAAAGTAAATTAATTAAATAGTTCAATAACATAGCGATCGGTTACAGCCTGTCGCCGGTACCAGTCGCCGGGCCGATATAGATGACGAGTCCTCATCGCGGTAGAGTATAAATCACTGAATCATTGAAATGCGGAAAACGAAACATTTTAACACATTTACCGTACTTAGTAAGTGAAATTAAGTAAATTTTGATAGGTTCTAGCGACTTTATCTTAAAGCGAAAGGTCCCAGGTTAAATGATCCGAAGCCATTTGAAACGAGACAAACTCTGCATGGCTCTGCTTGACAATTCGAAACGTCACGTGCTTTCGTGAATGCTTGATATTTGAAACATAAAACGCAGCATATTGATTAACTTAAATGGCATACGGTAAAAATTCATCTTACGATTTAGCTTAAAGTCTTTGTTAAAAGAAATTAGAAAGAATGGTTTAATTCACCACTAAACGATCTAAAGTCAGGTTTTTAACCAAAATAATAAGTCATTAAGATATGAATGTTAATATAATTATTGTGTCTGTTTGTACCGAACACCAAGCATAACAACAATAAACATCAAACAGGCATGCAGAGCACTTAAACGATATACACCGCGTATGAATTCGTCCCCAACAATTTATTTACTGTTTGCAAGGGCCAGCGCAATGACTGCCAATAGCTCTTAAAGTAGATCC
The DNA here is from genome assembly GCF_026914265.1 of Mya arenaria. Classification (NCBI taxonomy): domain Eukaryota; kingdom Metazoa; phylum Mollusca; class Bivalvia; order Myida; family Myidae; genus Mya; species Mya arenaria. Next base: position 59,219,845 of record NC_069123.1, read on the forward strand.
TAGTTTTATTGCTCAATTTGGAAAACTACAAGGGGTAGCGCTGTGTACAACAGACATAAAAGTCTTTCATCTTCAAAAATCGACTAAACATGGCACAAACCTCCCCATAACGGCTCCTAATTAGCCTCTTACAACATTTAAGATGTGATTCCAAGAAATTTGTCATCAGGATATAATCTTCAATTAATAATTAAGCTTGATTTATTTCAATAAGGATGTCTTTTCCTTTGAAAAGATCGTGTACATTAATTGATAGATGTTATCGAGCCAGTAGAAGAAATTGATTTTAAATGTTATTGTCGTAATCTGACGTTATGATCTGATTTAGCGGGACTTTGTGTGAGCTCTACAAGGCATTTCACCATCTTGATTACGTAAATTGCGGGAAGGCGCACGCGCTTCCATATATACATCTATACATTTATGTTAGAAAACATCTCAGCGTCATAGCTTGATTGCTATTTGAAATGCAATACTACATAGTAATGACAGTTCAAAGTAATTTTCAATGGGAACGATTCAAGAGTGCAAAAACAAACTGATACTTTATATAGACTATGCCATAGAACCTGTAACGATATAGAAAGTATTTATTCCTTAATGCTGCATATATATGCGGATATATACACATAAAAATTATGTGAATTTTAAAAATGTAATCGCATTCTCCAATTTATTTAGTTAGTTTCCTGAATGTCCAGAAAATGTGTACTTTCAACGTTCTAAAAGATTGGAAGGCGTCCTTGGTAACGCTCCAAGCTGATTGACGTCACAACATGGCGGAAAATTAAATCATTGAACCCAATACTATATATCTGCCCAACGACGATCCGCATTGTTCAATATTGATAATTCATTGTCTAAAAGCCACTTTTATGTCAAACTTGGCATTATTCGAAGACGATATAACTAATATTTTAACGAATTATTTATCATTGTTCATAAATTCTGGACAAATGGCGACATGACGAGAAGCAATTTCCCGAGATGTCAAAACGAGTCAAATGAAACAATTGGCCTCGCTTTTTGCTCCGCTGGATTGATGAAAACGGTATTCAATTCGGATGATAACGGAAACATTTACGGCAATCTAATTTCTTTAGGATCATTTAATATATATCATTATAAATATATCAACTGACCGCTACAACGGTCAGTGCTCAAGTAAACAAGATGTCTAGACAATGGTAATTGCAAGTGACCAATCGTCAGTGGCAGGAAAAGCCATAGACATGGATGAAGTAATCATCAGATACAGCTCATGGACTCACAAGGAAAACACAAACGTTACGTTATAGTCATTAAGATTGGCACCAATTGTTTTGTTTAAGTATTAAAATAAATCAAAGAAATGGGATTCACGTGACAAAACAACAATACTAATGGTTCAAGTGTTTACATACATGCATTCGATTTTGATTTACAACAGCGCATGTCGACTTCGGTCAATCCTCTCGGAGATATCAGGTTTTAAATTTTAAAAAGAAGACTTATCGGTCAACGCCTCATTCGAATTGTGCCAATGCGATTCAAAACCTAGATTGCCTTTTCCTTAAACACTCAAACTTAGCTTCACAGAAATATATGTATGTGTCATTTCTTTTAATTCTTTTCGCCAAGAAAATAATTGTCCCGTTATGTATGACAGAAAGGATTATTATGATATAATGAATTGAGTATTTTTATCTACGTTTCTCCCAATATTGTTAAAATGTGTATTTATCACTTCTAAAAAATGGAATCATATCATTGTTGATAACAGCATGGCCAATGTAAGATTTTTTATATATATCAGGACAGTAACAGTTAAGACGTTTTTGCCTATTTAAGCATGATAAACTTATTTTGTTTATAATTGTTTAATTGTTTAATGCAAAGGTACTCTGAAACAATTTTAAAAGTTGCCCAGGTACATGGGCTTTAAGACAAATGATTCAGACAAAAACTCATCATTGAAATAAAAGGTGTCAAAGGTGAATTACCTTAACATTTAGGAGGACAAGTAATGTTAACACGTTTTATGTAAAAATAATACATTTCCGTTTTTTAAGATCCAACTCAGTTGAGTTGTCTACCTTCGTTGTTTATAAAGTCATAAAATTTTGAACTGGTTAAATAAACAATCTATGCTATGATCTTTATTTAATTTCGAAGGAGGCGGGGCTGATATACTAAGAAGCAATCATTTTGAACAAAAAAGTTGCCTATTTATGCTATGTGGATTGTTTTCACTTACTTCTGATTGGGTGTCTGTACCCTCTGACCTTGTGAAATGTATAAGGGTCACATGCCATGTTGTATTCAATTACGTTTTGTTCTTCTTACCACCAATATTGACGGATATTCAATCATAATCTCTAACAAAATCACTCAATGTGCTATGTTAATTGGATATAGTTTTCAATGCGAACCATACAAAGCCATTCGTGAGGATTCGATTACGGCGATTTAAAGTGTAATAAATTATTTCAAAACTCTGAAAGAATGTTCTGATATACTGATAAAGTCTGGCAAATGCTCACCGCGTAATGAACTGCCCTTTTAAAACAAATCTACAAATCTTAAAGCGTGATTGGCGGTTACACAATGGCTCTTTAGTTTCTGCGCATGCGCAGAAAGACAACCAAGTGACCCCTGGACCTCTGACCTAGATACATATTAAATATTTATGACAAACGCTTACTACAATATGTGTCACGCATTGTATATGTACACATAACAGTTAAATATTATGTTAGCATACAAGTCACGAACACGAAGTAATTATAATAGTATACGTAGCACAGAACATTGTGCAATAAAATGTATTTCATGGCAGATATATTCAAAAGAAGTTCTCATTTACTCAAATTTCAGAGTTTATATTTTTAATGTTTGTTTTTTTGTTTTGTTTTATTTATTTATTCATGTGAAATAAAAAGGAAACTTCTCTGAATTAGGGTAAATATACAGAGTAAATAATTAACTACTTTGCCGACTAAATGTAATCTAATTAATCATTTGACCAACGACCCAGGAAATTGGAAGAATTTCAAAAATGGAATTAAGTCAATTAATCAATGATAATTGGCGATAACAAATCAACAAAATCATCTGAAAAGAGCGAAAATATATATATAATTGCAACCCCATTGTTCTTAAATAATTAGCAGGCTAATTAAAACTACATGTTAAGTGTATGCTTAACAGGTGTTTAACAAAATACGTTTAATTAAGTACAGAGCGATTTATAATTAATAAACAAACCTAACATCTATGTTGAAACGAATAGGATAAAGGTGCGGGTCTAATATATCCCGCAATGTGCAACACGGAACATTTCAAAAAAAGATGCATGCATAGAAAGGCAAACATCTACTGATATTCACGGTACAATATCACTGCATTAATAACACGTTTCCAAATATATTATTACAATGAATATGCTTTAAAGAAAGGATGGTACGACCGTAAAAGTGTCTGGTACTGTTCTAATACATTCGACATAAGAAAGACCAGATTGTCTATGTGCAGCAAGATTTGCAGTCCTTTTCATCTTTTGTTTCAAACGTTCGAGGACCATGGCAAAAGACAAGGCTGGTTCTGTGTGCTAGAGGGCGGGCCTTCTAGTGTAATTGAAAATTACAAGTCGTATGAACAATCACAGTCCTTACACAGACAACGTTGATCATAAAACTGACATAAAAATCAACCGGTATTGAATTAGGCGGATGATCTTTCGTCCGTATGCCCACAATTACCGTTGAAAACTAACAACAACCATAATGTTTCCACTTTCCAGACACCGAAGCACCGCATCATTTAAAATCACATTTCGCATTTTAATTTCATTTAAATAAGATGTCTAAAATTAGTAGGTTAGCAGTCGTAAAGTATTGTCCATGAAGATAATTCTATGTTCGTATTAGAACGAAATCACGGTCATCTAGCAGATTTATGTAGTTTTGTCAACCGCACAGCTAAACAGGTGGTCTTGCTTGCCTATAAATTACAAGGCGATTAGCTCTAATGTCAGATTGAATTGAAACACATCTAAAACTTATTAATTTAATATAATTATTCCTATCCGAATAGGTATACTTGTGAAATGAATAGATTGACATATTAATTAGCTCAATTTGGATTTGAACTTCTAACTTTTAATTTAAATTTTGTCAATTTAAAGTCAATTAAAAACCGTTTAACGGAATACAAGAAATACGCAGTATCTAAAATTACACGCATTCACAAGCAGTTCTTGAATGTAGAAGTGAAAACTGCGCAAATAGACAAGAAAAGAGAATGGACGACGAAGGATATATATGTATATATACCTCCTACATAATGGGTTGGTTCATTAATTTGAGTCTCCTTTTTCTGGACCTTTATTATTATTTTATTATGATTTACCTCAGCAATTCAATATTTCCAATTCATGGAATACCTTGAATAAATTTAGGGTTTTAACGTCTTCAAAAAACACAAACAATATAAGAATTGTATATAAATACATTTACAATGCTTTTCAACGACGTTCTGCCAGCATTGATGCAGTTGCTTCATAGTTAGATAGTACAATAAAGTAAATTATGATTGTGTTCTCTATACTATGTACGTGTGAAATGTGTTTGTTTTTGTTTAGTTTATTTTGTATTTGTCACCTATGTTCATGGCCAAAGGCTTATGTATTGCCGATATTGCCAATAAACTTGAAACTTGAATTATTTTGGTAGCACTTCTTTATTAAGATTCCATCAGGCCTCAGTCGGGCTGTTTTGTCAACAAATGTTTGTGAAATACCGCGAAAATACCTCCGGAATTCTTTGCAACTACCATCAGTACATCTAACATGATGGCGTTTTAATTACCCCTTAAAGATAGTAATTAGTCAGATCAGGTACAAAGTGAGTATGAACAAGTTAGTTGAGCCTGTCATGCCAACAATACGTGGCGCCACCAAGAGCTTTTGGCCCAGGGTCACTACTACCAGGTAAAAGCAGGCTTCGTGGTCCCTGGCATTTAACTGGTGTAATTATACCTCTTGTGATGCATGATTTTAATATAACTATTTACTGCCAAACGTGAAGAATGTGATATTATTGTACGTATTATCGTAAACGTTCTTCAATCATGACTCATATTTGTTGGTAAATATTGGTGACGTTCTATGAGGATTTAGATAAAGAAGTTTATATTTAAACAAGAAGGGATCTATGTACATATTCCAATTACATTTTGCAGGATAATTTCGAACCCTATGAAATGTATCGAACGTTGAAGGATTAAAGGACTGGAGGAGCGATGAATGGATGTAATGATGAGCACAATTTTCTCTTACCTAGTGAAAATAAAAATGAATTCCAGCATTACGAAAACATGTTATACAGTAAATGATCTTATATAAATGGACATTCTTAGGGATTTACGCTAAACAATATTCATACGTTCATCAGTCTTCTGTCTGAGACGAATCCATCATGTTCCGGAGGGCAACTGCCTTTCTCTTCCCGGGACACCAATCATAACCTCGGTCGCCCACAATCCCATAACGCCTGCCATTATTATTGTTATAGAATTTGATTATGATGGTTATCAAAGCAATATACATTTCTTTATTACCACAAAAGCATCCTAAATCAACTCGATACTGATAAATAACCAAATATGAGAGACACTGCTGCATCCCCAATCATTTCCCTTTATTCTCCGTAATTGGGTAATTTGTAATCGACTGTAGCCATTATCTAGGACTATATTAAATACTCTAATTTAGAACTGGGATTGCTATGGAGGCCTGTAGTCACGGGAGGTAAAGGAACCAACGTCGCCCGATCCGTCGTTTCGGGGCAAACAAAAGGCATTGCTTTAATTCGCGAGCGGAAAGGAAATTAACTGTCGCCCATGCAGGTCTTCCATGTTGTTACTTGGACACCGAATAGTCGTGACATGAGATACGGAGGGCAAAGATCGAGACTTTTCTGTCTTAAATTTCAAATGTGCGTTTAAATTAATGAAGCCTTTAGACCAAATTTTGCACTCAATTAACAGACATGATGTTTCACTGTTTCTTGGTTAATTCCATATTGGCAGAAATAAAAAAAAATCATTACAGGTTAGCCCCGAGAGAGTCAAAAAATATCATCACCAATGTTTGTCCATTTGGTAGAATATTTACTGAATGTGTCTGTATTTGGTAGAATATTTACTGAATGTGTCTGTATTTGGATGTCTGGGAGATATTTGTGAATCGATTGCTCGTTGGGTTTTGAGTAGAAAATTAGGAGATAATATTGTACAATCATGCTGATGTATTGATGACATAGTTCTAATTAAGCAACTGTCATTCTTTAGATTTCAGAGAATTAACATTTGATATTCAATTTCGAGAAACAGATTATTTACTCCGGCAAAATTTCCTAATGCAATGAATGGGAGATTTGATTTTTCTAAATTTGCTCAAACACTTACTTTTTAGACTGTCAATTTTACAGCTTTGCATGACCCAGCATTCGAATGGGAACGGATGGCTACTTCCCATTACAGGCTTTCAATTTTCACAATCTAGAAAAGGCCAATCCAAGATCAAGGAGTTCAACGCTTCACGCCAACATTTCCAAGCAAGGAGTGACAACGTGATCCCAGCTATAGTTCGTAAATGATATCGAGACGGCTACATTTCCGGTACCAGCTGTAATTAAATAACGTGCACTTAACGTGCTTCCGGTTCCGATCCAAGCCTTAATTTAGGAGATTTAGAGAATGAAATTTATAGATGTATTAGCACCATAATATTCAACTCTTCATTCATGAACTTGTTAGCAAAAACAAGTATGTTTCATGATATTTGTAAGCGCGTTTCTAAGGGTATCAATTTTCAATCAGATCACTTAAAACAGCAATTGAACATTAACTATTTTGAATCTTTGTAGGGCCTAATTATTGGTGATTAAAAACATCTTATCCTTCAACGCGCGAGCCTTTTTATAACTTTTTTTCTTTCTTTATTACTCGCTTTTTTGTTCTTGATTTTATTGCGAAATAAAAATTCTTAAATAAAGTAATGTTAACATAAAGGATACCCTCCCTTCTAATTTACTTTCTTATCTTGCTCATTTAATTTAAACTTTGTAATTGAATATACACTTTCGAAAAAAATCTGTTAAAATTGCATTTTAAAATTGTTAGTGGAAAGTTAGAAATATGCAATGCCTTATCTGTTCGCGGCCCATGGTCAAGATCAAAAGCCCAAGCACGCGTATATTGTTCAGGGCACGACTAATATGCCTATAAAGAACAAAAAACTATATAATTAACGCAATTAAGTTTGTCGTCTAATTATATATGTGCGGTAGAATTTTAGAAATTGAGCCGTTTTCGTTAAAAGCTGAAATCTTAATGAGTGGCTAATAGAGTAAGTTGACAAAGAAGGTATACAAATAGTTTGCACAGCATGGCCCTAAAATAAGTGCGACTTGTTGGATTTTCAGGGCTCCTCACAATCTGTATTGTCATTGTAGATGGCATTGCATTTAACAATTGCTTCTAGTGTGTCCTAAAACACATTTGACAATTATGAAACTGTAACTGGCAATTACCTTGTCTCTCATCTCAATATTTTAGGAAACACAGAGCGCCTGAAGAGTTATAAGTAACCAAAATACTAAATAATATGTTAACAAAATTTAGTTAAACAAAGAAGGAATAAAATCGGGACCAAAATTTCGCAATAGCTATAATTTCGAATAAACGGTGTTCGGAATAGCGGTATTCAACTGTATGTTATTCAATTCAGCGATATTTTTAGATGTTAAAATTTCAACCCAGAAACAACATAAAAAATTATGTAATTATATTAATTATTAAAACAAAATGTATTAAACCAGATACAATATTCGACCTTCTGGGCCATGTTAACGACCGGTCTCAAGTCTAGACTTGGACTAAAAAATAAACAAAAACATGTTTATATTTTTCTTATAAAACATGTTGAAGCATTCAAGTAACAAATACGCTGCAAATTTCATCACCACTCTTCTGAATGACTGGGGTTTATAATAAATTAAGGTTTTAAATTTTGAGTCCTGGAATTGAGCTTGAACTGAGACCTTTCCCAATCACAGCGCCCGGTCTGGCGACCTTTGTATTTCACGAGTAAGCCGTCCAAACCCGTCTGGTCCCGCCCTCCCGATCAACCTGAAGAAGCATTTCATGGGTTGACATAAACAAATAGTTTCACCCATGACACGGCAGACTTGTATGAATAGGGGCCGACCGCCGTTAAATGTCCCCATGTTTGTACCCATATTGTTTCCAATGTTTGATTTAAACGCTGAATAGCGCCTCAACAGGGGATCGTTAAACAAAATGTTGCCAATTACCATGAATATCCGTCAGTTTAACGCGATAATTAACTGTCTAATGGTTTCTAATAATTTTGTCAATAGTTCACGTAAAGAACTTGCTACAGATGCTGGCTCTATTTGTTCCATATAGAAAATAAATTACCGACGACTAAAAGTGGCGATAAAATCTCCGAGCAAACATAGGCGTCGTGTGACATCCGTTATATGCCGGCAGACGACAGTGCTCCCGTAAATGATAAACTAATGTTGATACCGGAGTCTTTATTATTTTTGTTCATTTCCGATCAAACCAATGAATACATTACCGCCGGAACATGTCACATTAAGTAGTGTTAACTGGATGTTCAATTTATACAAATATTGTATCCATTAGAAAAATCAGACCAACCATAGTTCAAAATAGTATCATTGTGACAAATGTTAACATTTCTTTTAACAAGTTCATTAAAATGATATAACTTTAATGATATATTTATAAAACAGGTTGGAGTTATTTCAACACGTTACTGACGTCTATTTGTTTCCCAATTTTTCATGAGGAAAATAATGACCAGTCCTTTTTTGTTTGCCGTTTGTTTAAAATGTATTGTTGCTGTATTAAATCTTAGAATTAAGGCTTATTATTTCGCAAATATTATTGCTATAAATTTGTTTCGCTAATGTGTTCCTTGTCAAATCATGCAATAGCATATTACATCTTTGTTAAATTGTTTACACAACGTTGACTTAACGTACCACCTTAAAACAAAACCGCCGATCAGTTTTGAAATTAAGCTATCGCAAATAGATAGTTAAACAGACATAAACCTACCCCTTAAGACATTTGCCGGCGCAACATTAAAGAAGATGCTACACGGGTACCGTTTGAAACATTGATACACATCGTTAATGTGGACGGTTAACGATGCAGCTATTGATACGTAAGGTCCACATTCTTCAACCACCTGAGCCCTGAGGCTCACTAAGACAAGATAGTGTTTCATCTTATGTATTTGACATCGATACAATTAACAATATGTGATGTTTATGTAATTTTTACTGCTTCTCAATGAGTATTACGTAACTGCTGTAAATGAGAATCTGATTAAGGTATGGTTTATTTAATGAAGTCAGATGATTATGACAAGGTGTTACTTCAATTATTACAAACAAGGGAGCGCGTGCCAGCCTCGTGCCGAACAGCGTTCGTTGTTGTTTGACTTTAAGAGATAGTTATTGTAGTTGTGGTTGAAATAAATGTACTTTAAGGACAATGAGAGACTGACACTGCCATTAGTTTCAGAAACAGTGAATAGGTAGGGACAAACAAATAAAAGTAAATGACGTCAACTACCTATTAGTTCGTTTATGAGTATTTTATCCAATTATGCAGATGATTCTCGTCATTTTTGTCATCTTGCACAATACCTGTAACGTGACATCGTCGCTGCCTTTGTCCGACCAATCAGCGAAGCTTTTGTCATCATGACCCTGCAGTCTTGAGGTCATTATATCCAGCTAGTGTAATTCAAAAATTATTAATACAGCAATGAATGTGTTGCTATGGGATGGGGTTTCATGTCATGTTACACAAACTATTGTATGATTTATGTAATCCATGCGCAATTACATGTCGGTAATAAAACAACATTTGCATTAATTCTAGAACAATTAACATCTTTTAGCTGAAATAATTCGTCTAGACACCTCGAATATATTGCGTACCTGACGACCACAGTCATTACAACGCATTCATATGGTGATTATTGGGATAATAAATATATTAAATATATCAGTATATGCAGCAATAATTTGATAAAACACTGTATATTATTTTATTCTAAATACTCTCAAATGCCTTGTTAAACAGACGACACATGTTTCGAGAACTCGACACTGCGACTAATTTAATTCGAAAACATCTTGAATGATTTGCCGATTGTATTCACTAAAAGTTCATTTGGCGGTAACCATAACATTTAGTAGTATATACATGGAAATGTGTTGAATGGTTTTGCCAGTTTCTTAAGTATTTTGTTTGAATATAATTTTTACGCATATTACTGAAGGGTAAGTTTTTGTTTTTTAGACATGTTGCTGTATCTTTATTGGTGTTATTTTTTTATATCGTATCGATACCTGCGTCGGGACAAATAACGTCATTGCGTTACATATATAATAAAATAACAAGAACTAATACAACAAACGCTGTTTACTCCTTTTTAGTAAGTTTGTTTGTTGCCAAAACTGTGCATGGTAGAGCAGTACCCTGGTATTTTCTAATGACGGCATAAATTTGCAAAGTAGAGGACTGTGACATCCTAAGTGGTAAATTCAATATCTGTGAATGCTTCACTAATATGACTTAATTCGTTCATTTATGAACCATTAATATCGTTGTCAATACCAATATTAGAACCATCTAAAACTTGACACTTAAATTACTTGTGACTGTATGTAAATGAAATTAAACGAAATACAGAGGGAAGATTTCAGATCAGTTTTCTTGTTAGATATCAATTAGTGATCGTCTTAATTTCATTTGATTAAAACTTGAGTGAAGTGTTTGATATTTGAATAATAGCAAGAATGTGCCATATTTTTCATTAAATTAAGTAAGACTGATATAATATTTTGGACATGAGTCAGAACCGCGGGAAATAAAAAGAAAATAAGTACGAAATAACGCACCTGAATAAATTTAAAACTCAAATCTAAACAGATTTTAAGCAAATATAAACATGTTTTGCAAAGTACATTTTGTCTGATGTATGTAGTCTTTTTTATTTCACTTTCTCTTAACTCATTATATAACTTATTACTAGGTTAAGGTATTTGACCGCTCAGCACCAATGTACAACATCTCACTTGGAATAGAATCGAGGCAGCACAGGGTATACGCTTGGAATCAAATGAGTTAGCCACAGGGAACACGCCTGCCGGTGAGCACCCATATGCAACAACTCTCTTGGGATCAAATGAGGTAGCCACAGGGTACACGCCTGCCGGTGAGCACCCATATGCAACAACTCACTTGGGATCAAATGAAAAAGCCACAGGGTACACGCGCAGCCACAGGGTACACGCCTGCCGGTGAGCACCAATGTACAACACCTCACTTGGGATCAAATGAGGTAGCCACAGGGTACACGCCTGCCGGTCAGCACACATGTGCAACAACTCACTTGGGATCAAATGAGGTAGCCACAGGGTACACGCCTGCCGGTGAGCACCAATGTACAACACCTCACTTGGGATCAAATGAGGTAGCCACAGGGCACACGCCTGCCGGTGATCACACATGTGCAACACCTCCCTTAGAATTAAATGAGGTAGCCACAGGGTACACGTCTGCAGGTGCGCACCCATGTGTAACACCTCACTTGGGCTTAAATGAGGTAGCCACAGGGTACACGCCTGCCGGTGCTCATCCATGTGCAACAACTCACTTGGGATCAAATGAGGTAGCCACAGGGTACACGCCTGTCGGTGAGCACCAATGTACAACACCTCACTTGGGATCAAATGAGGTAGCCACAGGGCACACGCCTGCCGGTGATCACCCATGTGCAACACCTCACTTGGAATTAAATGAGGTAGCCACAGGGTACACGTCTGCAGGTGCGCACCCATGTGTAACACCTCACTTGGGCTTAAATGAGGTAGCCACAGGGTACACGCCTGCCGGTGAGCACACATGTGCAACACCTCACTTGGAATCAAATGAGGTAGCCACAGGGTTCACGCCTGCCGGTGAGCACCAATGTACAACAACTCACTTGGGCTTAAATAAGGTAGCCACAGGGTACACGCCTGCCGGTGAGCACACATGTGCAGCACCTCACTTGGAACCAAATGAGGTAGCCACAGGGTACACGCCTGCCGGTGAGCACCCATGTGCAACAACTCATTTGGGCTTAAATGAGGTAGCAACAGGGTACACGCCTGCCGGTGAGCACACATGTGCAACACCTCACTTGGGATCAAATGAGTTAGCCACAGTCTACACGCCTGACGGTGAGCACCAATGTACAACACCTCACTTGGGCTTAAATTAAGTAGCCACAGCGTACACGCCTGCCGGTGAGCACCCCTGTGCAACACCTCACTTATAATCAAATGAGGTAGCCACAGGGTACCCGCCTGCCAGTGAGCACACATGTGCAACACCTCATTTGGGATCAAATGAGGTAGCCACAGGGTACACGCCTGCCGGTGCGCACATATGTGCAACACCTCACTTGACAGGGTACACGCCTGCCGGTGAGCACCCATGTGCAACACCTCACTTGGGCTTAAATGAGGTAGCCACAGGGTACACGCCTGCCGGTGCGCACCCATGTGCAACAACTCACTTGGGATCAAATGAGGTAGCCTCAGGGTACACGCCTGCCGGTGAGCACACATGTGCAACGCCTCACTTGGGATCAGATGAGGTAGCCACAGGGTACACGCCTGCCAGTGAGCACCAATGTACAACACCTCACTTGGGCTTAAATAAGGTAGCCACAGGGTACACGCCTGCCGGTGAGCACCCATGTGCAACACCTCACTTGGAATCAAAAGAGGTAGCCACAGGGTACACGCCTGCCGGTGAGCACCCATGTGCAACACCTCACTTGACAGGGTACACGCCTGCCGGTGAGCACCCATGTGCCACACCTCACTTGGGCTTAAATGAGGTAGCCACAGGGTACACGCCTGCCGGAGCGCACCCATGTGCAACACCTCACTTGGGATCAAATGAGGTAGCCACAGGGTACACGCCTGCCGGTGAGCTCACATGTGCAACGCCTCACTTGGGATCAGATGAGGTAGCCACAGGGTACAAGCCTGCCAGTGAGCACCAATGTACAACACCTCACTTGGGCTTAAATAAGGTAGCCACAGGGTACACGCCTGCCGGTGAGCACCCATGTGCAACACCTCACTTGGAATCAAAAGAGGTAGCCACAGGGTACACGCCTGCCGGTGTGCACCCATGTGCAACAACTCACTTGGGCCTAAATGAGGTAGCCACAGGGTATACGCCTGCCGGTGAGCACACATGTGCAACACCTCACTTGGAATCAAATGAGGCAGCCACAGGGCACACGCCTGACGGTGAGCACCAATGTGCAACACCTCACTTGGGCTTAAATGAGGTAGCCACAGGGTACACGCCTGCCGGTGAGCACCCATGTGCAACACCCCACTTAGGCTTAAATGAGGTAGCCACAGGGTACACGCCTGCCGGTGAGCACCCATGTGCAACACCCCACTTGGAATCAAATGAGGCAGCCGCAGTGTACATGCATGACGGTGAGCACCAATGCACAACACCTCACTTGGGCTTCAATGAGGTAGCCACAGCGTACACGCCTGTCGGTGCGCACCCATGTGCAACACCTCACTTGGGAGCAATTGAGTAGCCACAGGGTACACGCCTGCCGGTGAGCACCAATGTACAACACCTCACTAGGGCTTAAATGAGGAAGCCACAGGGTACACGCCTGCCGGTGAGCACCCATGTGCAACAACTCACTTGGGCTTAAATGAGGTAGCCACAGGGTTTACGCCTGCCGGTGAGCACACATGTGCAACACATGACTTGGAATCAAATGAGGTAGCCACAGGGTACACGCCTGCCGGTACGCACCCATGTGCAACAACCTCACTTGGAATCTAATGAGGCTACCACAGTATTCATGTCTGCCGTTTAGCATCAATGTGCAACAGCTCGCTTAGAATCTAATGAGGCCACCACAGTATTCATGTCTGGCGTTTAGCATCAATGTGCAACAGCTCGCTTGGAATCTAATGAGGCAGCCACAGGCATTCATGTCTGCCGTTTAGCATCAATGTGCAACAGCTCGCTTGGAATCTAATGAGGCAGCCACAGGTATTCATGTCTGCCGTTTAGCATCAATGTGCAACAGCTCGCTTGGAATCTAAAGAGGCTACCACAGCATTCATGTCTGCCGTTTAGCATCAATGTGCAACAGCTCGCTTGGAATCTAATGAGGCTACCACAGTATTCATGTCTGCCGTTTAGCATCAATGTGCAACAGCTCGCTTGAACATATATAGTTTTATCAAGAGATGTTGGAGCTACCGTCTTGGAACAGTCAGTGAAAATAGGTGTCAACTGAAAGTGGTATGAAGTGGGGTTTTAACATTTTGCCAGGTATATCTTCCTTAGCGCATTGCAATGAATCCTTTGCTTTGTTTCCTGTTCGTTACGGACTTCAGAGAATGGCTTGTCTCGCTGTGTTAGAAAGGCTGTTGTCTTCGCAAAACGGTACCAATCTGTCTCTTTTTCTTCTGCTGAATACAGTCTGGTAAACCTTTGCTCTGCCCTAGCCCACTCGGCCCATTTGTTCCTGGACGATAAACTGTCCCCATATTGCAGTTTGCGTTTATAGGGATTTTGAATGGAAATGAATAGGTAGCTTGAAACATTTCCATTGGGTTAGGGTGCGGAATTATTTTAAGAACAATGCAAACATTTCAAAGCCAAATACGCTGAAGAAAATTGTACACAGCAATATTAAGCGTGCATGTTAAAGGTAAATAACATTTTTGTTTGAAACACGATTTTGTTCATAAAAAGATTCTAAGCGCAAAAAGATCTTATTGGCTTGGCACCTCACATTATTGACGCTATTGTCTGTAGAATGTTCTTAAATGTTTGATACGTCATATCATTACTGATGGTTATGGAGTCAAAGTTTCTCATATTCAAATAAGCTCTCTTTGATTTAAAACTAAAGTAATATTTAAGATTAACGCGCACAATAATCGTTACGTGGAATCTTGCAACTGCACAAAGCATACAAAAAATATTTTTTTGCACTTAAGTAATGTATTGCCATGACTTTGTGATCATCCTATGCGTTTTATAACCATTAAAATAATTATAAACTTTAATTTATGATCAACCAGAATTTTGTCATCTATGAACAGAAAAACTTAAATTTACATCTCTTTTCAGTGTTAATAACAAATAAGTGTAGCATGATTAAGTTAAAACCATAAATATATAATATTGCGGAATAAAAAAACCCATAAAATCTTATAAGCAATAACCAAAACACAACCTATCGTTTTCTACTATTTCAAGCGGTATGTGTGAGGGCACCCGTTCCCAATGGGCAGAAATCAAGTTGTTTATTTTTTAATTGGATCTTTGCCAGTGAAATTCATAGTAACTAGGTTAATCCTAATAGACAGATGTATACTCATATGACATATATTATTGCGTTTAAGGTACCAATACAGGTAAGTGCCTTGGATGGGTAAGGTTTATCTGGCCAGGCGTAGGAATGTATCGGGTGGTGGCGAAGAAGTCGGGACTGATTTAACTGTTTCAATCCAAGGCACTAATTGTCATCTCAGGTATTGTTGAATTCCAAACAAGTATGACGCAAAAGAACACACAAAATACCTCTCAACGTGTCAAAGTTTACCTCAACTTTCTTCCATGTGTTCTCTGACATTTTGCTATGTTTCCCCAGTCATCAAAATGACGTCACAAGCATATTAACTCAATGTTAAATGGACGGAAAGAACGTGTGTTAGACAACACCTTTGTATGATATTGCTTTAAACGTGCCGGTTTCAGATTACAAAAACGATTTAACGAAACAAAGACTACACATATACTAATTTATTTTTTAAAAGTCCACATAAATTGTCACGTGACTACATGTCTTTCGCTTAAAAACCACGTTAAAGCTGACCCGGTAAAAACATTTATCTGACATCATATTATCAGATTGATTTGTATGCACGTGGCAGGATAAGTATTTTAACCTGTTTTTGTTGCCTTCAACATCAAAATTTGGTCTGTTACAACAGCAAACAATCAAATATTCAATTAATCGATCATTTTTATCCTTTTAAACTGATATTTATGTTAAACGCAATTTAGTGCTATAAGTTCGCACGGACATACACCACAGTACTATTCAATGATGGCACGGAAAGATCACGTGTACGTGTTATGTTTATGAGACTTATTAAGATTCTTCCCCAGCTATCTGATTGGTAAAACAACGCTTGATATATGGTTGTTGCACGTTTAATTGAAATTGATTTAACTCCATACGTCATATTATATGTCATATAAAGTTTCTAAAATGGGGCAATTCCTATTAATATTAACCTCTTTAAGAAATATTTCTGAAACAAGTGTGTCACAAAAATACTAATTCAGCAATTCATTTTAAGTTAACAACATATATTGCTAACTCTTAAACACATAATAATAATACATCTTATATTCCTATTATTAATTTAAAATCACAATGATGGTATTATAGAAAGAATGATATTCCGTGTATGTACATGGTTCATAGATGAATTACCCAACGCAATACTTCCTTAAAATAGTTGTGTTGTGTACCCACACTGTATAATGGTATTCTTAATAATTTAATATATGTATTGGTGTATTTTTTGTATTCGTACATGTGTTTGCCACTCGGAGTAGTTCAGTTATATTGCAATATATTTTCAGTGCCCGTTGATATCTCAACAACCCAGTTGTTCGGGGTGGTATTCAATATAAGTCTTACTTGTATCTAAGAACGATGTAGCTAATCGGATTATGTGTTAAAAATAGCGGACCTATAATGTAAATGGAGTCAATGAAGTACGGCCGTAAGGTTTGCTTAAATTAAAGTTGCATATTAAAAACCACCCTTGGTGTCGTCAATGGCGACGGTCATTTCCGCTATACCAATAGATTATATTTTGTTAGCAAATAAATAATAAATGAAACAAAAACTATATTTAGGCCACACCAAATTGATGTATTGGTCATCAAATTAAGCGCACCAACTTTTGATATTGTTGATGCATGTTATACATTTAGTTTTAAATAGATAGCAGTGCTGTTTTTGTTTTTGTTTCTAACCGGTTGTTACACATGCACCAATTTGTGTTCTTTGCAAAAATGTTCTTCTTTTGTTTAATATCTTATTGACACTATATGTGCCTGTTGAAGCTACAGTTATGAAGGGACGCTTTGAATCTTACTAGAAATAAATAATGAACTTTGCGGTAAGTAACTCTAGAGCAAAATTAGTTGTGTAGACGGACGGACATACATCGGACCGCCATTGTGTCGACTACATCGAGCTCGCCGCAATGAGAGTCAACAAAAATAATTAATAGGGACGTATACTGATTTGTTCAAAGACTTACAGAGAATCAGAAATTGTGCATACTTATGTTAATTTAATTATGCTATCAAAGAAAAGATAACCCTATACACAATTATCAAGTATGCCATGCAAGTTGTTTAGAAAACTAACCACAACGTGCATTCAATGTTTCATAATTAAGATGAAAAAAATCAAAAGTGCTAAAAAGATATCTGAACACAAAGGACTATTCTAATGTCAACACGTAAATGCATTTCTTAACATTTCAGGGTTATACTATTGATGAGCTAGTAATGATAGGACATTTATGCTTTGCTTGATAATATAAAATGTTTGAACATTCTTAAGTAAATCGTTGATTGAATCGTAAATATCGATTCTATTTCGTCCAAATTACCACGTATTTTCGAAAAATTAGGATTAAATGGTGCCAAGTATGAATTTTGATATAATGTTAAAAATTGAAGAAGAAAAAAAAAGAAGTAAATCATCAAGATCTGTCAAGCATAAAAGAAATGGACAAGAAAACTGAGCTTTATAGTTCAAGTGTATGTAATTATGACTGATTTTGTCCTTGGAAAAATTATACGAGCAAAAGTAAAATGCCTTTTATTATTTTCTTAACAAGTTTTAATGTCAAACAGTGTGTGTGTCTATTATCAAAATTTCAATCGGCCAAACACACCATGTCGTCAAAGCAGAGAAGAACAGTTTTATGACGTCCGTTTTACACGACTCAATGCATAAAATAAAATAATGTGTTGAAATCCGTACTTCTTTTAAAGAAACTTGCTTCGCTGGACTTTCCTCACTGAACAAGCAGTCCCCAGGTGTTACTGAAAGATAACATATTATGACCAGATAATGTTGAGATACATTCATATGAGGACACGATTTTACTACCCTTATGACAGGTGAGGTTTCTTTAATTACGAAATTAAACAGTTGACGGGTTACAGATTAAAGTCAACTCTACCCTGGTTTGAACACCATAAACCTAAGTACATCTTTGAGGTGAGGGTACACAGGTCATTTATAACTCAACTAATTCTCGAAAACGTTATTTCCGGTATAATGTCAACGTACAAAAGTGTATCATTCAATGTATTTTTATTATAGCCATGGATAAAGTATTATTTTATTTCTCTACGACCACGCGTCACAGGTGTCAAATGACAACGTTTGGAAAAATGTTGTTTTATGACACGTTGAATGTAGGAACAATATTGCTTCCATTTGTTGATTATACGCCCGAAGAAAGTGTGAGTGATGCTTGATTGAACTAAATGTTGACCATAACTTTGCTGAGGCTTAAGTAAATAATTAGTACAAACCACATACGGGTTAACCGACCAAACTCATCTGGTTCTACCAAGTTCTGTTACATGAAGATGTGCGCCGCAATGTGCTGAAACCTAATGCAGATCCATCGGAGCGGACATGATCGCTGGATCTCAGTTCTGCCAGAAGATCAACATCCAATATAGATGCAAATTTGGCCAAATCTTTTTGTCTTTTGTGTTGTCGACAATTGCAGACATCGTGTCTTTTATTCAATACCGTTGCTGATTATTCTCGTTGGAAGCTTGTTGATTAATTCAAATTTAATTACTTTCGACAATAAAGATAGTGAGTTTTAGCGGTAGGCTGGGGTTCCACTAGAGACGTCTGACCTGGCTGATTAGCCGGGATTCCATGCAAAGCCTCTTAATAACAGCCGCTGATGAACGGTACCGGAGGACTTTGTTCGGCGTTACTAGGTCTGCCACTCAACATGATCTGCATCGGCAATGGGACCTTTGGTATGCCTCACTTATTACGTTGAACAATATATAGTTTCAATGAATAAATTCATTTTCTTAATTGGAAGCACAAAACTTGAAGTAATTGTTTATAGCCTTTCCCGATATACCCGTTTCCTTACATGCAATTTGTATTTCAACTCGGACACAAATGCTATGCAGTGATAAGACCCTTTCCCATCTGCTTGAAGTCACAGGACCACCGTGTTAGCTCTCTCACATTAATATATACCTTACACTGACACTGGGCATTTCAAGGGGATTGAAGTTTTGGAACATTGGGATATCAACAAGCAATCAAACTCTAACACGTTCACCTCGTGTCAACCAAGTGATATTCTAGAACACCAAATTATTTTATAATGAAAGACAAACTAATCAAACTAATAATTCGAAACAAGATTTGCTTTATCGCACTGTCAGGTCAAACATTAACAAAATCTTAAGAATGAAGTAACTTCTTTTCAAATTATCTAGAGCATAGTTTCGTCTAACACACTTACTGTAGTTATTAAGGCATGGCTGAAACCAAACAAAATCAAGAATAATTGTTCACTGTTGATTTGATCCTGAATAAAGAACCAAGTATTAATATACCGACTAATTACCTCATGTCCTTTGTTGACAACTAAGGCATTCCGTATTGAATTTCCAGTATGGAAGCTTGTTTAAAGTGTTTCTTTCAGAAACAATGAACCTTGATTTTGTTCAACTACCAATGTACTCAGATTTTGTGAAATAAGCCATTTTAAAACTGCCAAGCAATAATTATTTCTTCAAGCGTTCAATCTTCAAATTGTTTCTTTATTTTGTGGAACATATTATTTATTTCATTATGTGACCATGCTTAGATTTATGTGTTAAGATAGAAACTTTATTCCCACCGTAATTGAAATTACGGCGGACTTTTTCTATTAACTGAAAACACGAACCGGCATAAGTGAATTAAAGTTGAATCCTATAGTTGGATTTTCCTCCTCTATGTCATACATTCAAACAATAATGCCATACGCACAAATATGTTACACTACTTAGAATTCATAATTATTATTCATACAAAAGCACTATTGCGTATCTGAGAACGGTTTTTTTAGGTAACAATTTGCCTGTTTGGTTGTACAGTATTGTCGCTAATAATTATAGTAACTATTTTTAAATTAATATGAATATCATTGTATTTCTTTGGTAGAAATAAAGTTGAGTTCAGACAAAATCTCAGTAACCAACGATGTAAAGTTACTTTTTTGTCATTTTTGCTGAGTAGCACCGTTTCAATTAGTGCAGACCCTCATACAACATTAAAACAACAAGATTCCATTTCAAGCAAATCTCAAGGACCTTACATGATCGCTATATTAATTCCTGGCATTTCCATTTACACTTTAATTCCGTCATTCCAGCTAATCGTAATTGATGCGGCCATAACACGAGAATAAATACCCAGAACAAAGTGCACTGGAATCCGCACAAGGAAACAAAGATTAATTATTTTCTCCAATAGCAAACAGCTGTTTATCTGGGATCTCCCGGGACCCCAAGAGGGCTTTCCCGACGAGAGAGATCACCACTGATGTGCGCTTGATAGATTGTTCTTTGAATTTTAGAACGACAGTCCCTTTCCTTTTGCCTGGATGACTTATACTTGGTAATATTTAAGGAGCTAGTTTGACAGTTAAATGAGTGTAATCCCTTCCTTTGCAGACAAGCCTAGTCCTTAGGGAGCCTGGGCATCAAGGAATAAATTCCAGACCCCTTTTTCTACTATCAAAATATTAAGAAAGGCTTCTTGTAAATTGTTTAGTAATCTGAAGTATTAGAAAGCACTTCAATTGAATAATGTTTGAACACAATGCGTTAATAAACCGTTTATACTTTCAAGATACAATGTATGGTTCTACATAGTTGCATTTGTCGCTGCTTCAATTTTCGAGCCACATATAATATCCGAAGAACCGAAGCAGTTTACCCGACCAGAAACACTGAGGGCTATAGAAGTGTCTTCATTTTATTACTTTAAATTCAAACAAAAACTGAAGGATTTAATATGTGTATGCTACCTATGCGTTTGGTTCCACAAATTTATATTATAAAACTATTCATTAGAAAAAAGATTTGTTTGAAGAGATTATTTTGTCAATCAACTTCTACATTCTAAGTGTTGCATTTATTTTATTTTCAAAATATCTTTTGGTCTTTGCTATAAAATACTGATTAATGAAAGTATATGTTAAAATGTCTTCCTTAGTTGCGCTTTTGTATTGTTTTTATTTTAATCTTGTTATAGTACTGTGTTTTTGAAATTAACGGATGCAAATTGATATAACCATCGGTTTGCTAAAACTATCGACGAATGTCCTTGTATTTAAGTAAAAGGTTGGAATTGTACTTTGTTGTGATATATTTATTTAATTACTGGGCTACAATACTACACAAACTAGAGACCCTGTGTCCTGAAGAAGGGGCATAATAATTATACAATGGGGAAGCAACTAATTCAAAGTGTATTGAGAGAAGTCATTTTACCTTCCTCTTATATTGACTATAAACTCATATTTGAATGATTCGACATTATTTTGTTAATTGGCAAGGTTCTCCCATGCACTTCGCCACGCTGATGTCAACAGATGCTGTACCAGTCAGAGGGTTGTGTACTTCCAGTATCTTAATGGCAATGCATATTAACTCATTACTAAGGTTTTAAATCATAGGATAGTGATGTTATTGCACAATTTATTATATTAAAATGTTGTTAGTGATAAACCTTGCCATTTATTCATAATTTTCCTCTTTGACAGTTGTTCAGCAAGGAACATCTAAGTCTCGGTATCATAATTTTGTCGTAAAACTACGAATTCTTCGATTTTTTTTATGTCATCAATCTTCTCTATCAAACACAATTTTGACAGGTTTGATTAAAATTACTTGCTGTACCTGTGAGGTATTTTCCAAAGATTTAGTAAATCAAAATAATATCCATATTTAATATTTCGTTGGTTGCGATTTTTCTCTCCGCTTTTATTTAATTTCTCAGATATTATCAACCCCAAATGGATTGCAACGATTAAGACATCTCAATCGCCATAAATTATCTTAATCTACTTGCACTGAATACTTTGGTGACATACTGTCAGTTTAGATGTAATATGTATTTAATCAATCAGATGTTTCGGGATGGAATTAGTATACAGGACATTTACCCAAACGAAAAGCAACTACTGCTAGTTGCTTGAAGAAAAAATACGACATCTTATTTAATATTTATGCCAACTTTACATAGCACATACAAAACTAACAAATACTAATAATAACTAACTAAGATATTGCTCACAGCATAAGGTCCGGGGATTTTGTTTGTCCAAATCCGTCAGGGGTATGAGGAATAGTTGTTGTATTAGTTTGATCTCCCTTATTAAGGAGGCTTTCAATGCTGAAAGGATTCCTTCTCCTCGCAGTTTCCTTTCTCTCGATGTCATTACCTAAATCACTCACATGTTTATTGTTACACTCTGGTTGATCATCGTCTCTTACTGGATCTTCACTAGACACTGGGACACGTTTCATACTTAATTCTTTTCTTCTTGAGCTTTCAATGCTGGCGTTTTCTACGTCAATTTCCTCACCAAAATCATTGTCTCTATCAATATTATTTACATGCTCCTCCTGTTCACCCTCTGTCTCTCTCTCCACATCTCTTACATGTTCAAACTGAGTGCCAGAGGAACACGAAGATGTTGATAGTGTGCTTATTGTGCTGAACAATTTCTTCTTCTCCTCGAGTCGATGCATGCGCTCCTCCTGTTTCCTACGTTTTCTCTCGAGTTTCTCTTGCTCTTTCCGGCGAATTTCCTCCTCGCTGATTGGTTCCCCGCTACACGTCTGTGGATGCGCATTGTGCGCCGGGCGACCGGGACCCTTTCGCGTGTGTTCGTGCTTCCGCCACTTTGCGCGACGATTTTGGAACCACACCTTGGAAGTATAGAGGTAAATGTTGAGAAAATTAATAATTTCATGAAATCGTTATTATCTTTTTTTAAATAATTAAATGGAATGATTCAATATCAAATTAAGTTTATATGTTTAAGAACGAAATTATAAACATTTGAACACATGCTAAGGCCGAAGTTTGTTTTTTTCAGTGATTTTTCAAATCTGAAGCTCACTGATATGCATCAACCGCCACAAAGAAGGGCATTGATTATGTACTTGATCTCCAAACAGACAAGGGATAAGCGGGTGGGCGAGGACTGTGCGCTTGTGAGGCATGTACACTACCAACACATACCCTCTAATTAACGCATTGCTATTAGCATTCGGCGCGTGCAGGAGGACTTAATTACATATTTTAGTTACTTCAAACTACTAATTCAGTGGTCTTGAAAAGAATGGAATATACGCCTAAAGTGTCATAAATGTAAGAGTTGGTTGTGCAAGTCAAATTGGAATATTATTGCTTAGATTGAGTACAAAGCTCGTAGCAGATAAAATATTATTTTTTCGCTATAATTTGTTTGATGTTGATGAAATGTACAAAAAAATATTGTTAACATTAATTTATCTGATGATATGGAAATATATGTTTTGAAATATGTAGATGAAATCAAAATGAAATTAATTTGTATGTATAGCGACATTTTCCATTCAATTACATTTGTTTGAAAAATGTGTCTTCTGAAATTAATTAATTTACATTTTGATGATCAATGTATTTCAATTTTAAGGTTTTCAATAGTATATATCACTATATATTTTTATCAGATGTAGACATGAATCGTAAAGAAGTTGAGTTAACAAGGTCTCTTTATTATCTTTATTTTATTAAAAAAACCAACGTCATATCCAATACTTTAATTTAATTTTGGTGATATTTAAATTAGGAGCCAACGATTCAGATTATAATAGTAAATGTTCTTCAAAATATTTATTTATTTATTTATTTATTTATTTATTTATTTATTTATTTATATTTTATTTATTTATTTATTTATTTATTTATTTATTTATTTATTTATTTATTTATTTATTTATTTATTTATTTATTTATTTATTATTTTATTTATTTATTTATTTATTTATTTATTTATTTATTTATTTATTTATTTATTTATTTATTTATTTATTTATTTATTTATTTATTTACTTATTTATTTATTTATTTATTGATATTTGTATAAATTATTTATGTAAGAATAAATTTCTAATTATGTCATATTTATGGTAAAATAAAACTTTTAAAGGAGAAATACAAAATTAGACTCATTTTGTTATTTTTATAGTGTGCACGAACATTAAAGGCAGTTTAAACATTTTTTGGGGGTTGCAGAAATTTTAAATATCATAAAATGTAAGGAAGAAATAAACTTCCAATTTAGGTTCGAAATATTTCAAGTTGCTAAATTCAACTACCTACTCCTATGCTTTATGTATATGAGGATACGGTTTCATTATAAATAAGAAATATAAATCTGTACAATGCCAGATTTATGAGACAAGAAAATTGCTATTAAGTAGTCTTTTTGGAGACATTTGCAAAACAGTAGCTAATGATGGGTGTCTAAACCTCTACCTCAATGACTAACAAATCAACAACAATTATTATCGGTGTGTTTTAATACTTCAGCAGTAAATTTTCGACGGATTTTAAATTAAAAACAATGTGTCCATTTTGACAGACCATGAGAAGGTATCCCTGATTTAACCCACCCACAGAGAGAGGTAAGAGGTAGACGTCTTTACAACTAGACCTCTCTCATCTTCTTGATGATTATTTTTGGAGACAGAATGATCGAAGGGCCAATACCTTTCACGCTAATACTGAATAAGTCGCTTTTAAGCTGTAGCGTTTCAAATAAAAATGTGTTTTTTTACCATAAAGGCTGTATTAACGCATAGTATCATACTTAAATACAGACGAATAGACAAAATCAATATATTAATTACAAAATGGTGCATCTGTTACTTTTATATTAAAATGACAGCTGTATATTTTAAACATCCCAGACGAACATGGAGATTTTCTGCATGTTTTATGAATTTCATGGATATACGCTGATCAAAACCTAGAAGCATATGGCGTTTTAGAACAGCTCACAATATCTGGTGATAAATTGATACTTAGTTTAAATGACTTCGTGGAAGTATCGATTGTATCTATTAATGGAAATGAAAGAAAAATGATGACGCTAAAAACAGGTCATCTTGTGTGTTTTTATTTATTTCCTAAAGAATATTCATTCTATTTGTTTTTAAATATAAGTTGACAATTAAACAAAAACAGCAAAATGTTTATTTTTCTTGTTAATCATTTTATATTTCCTATTTTTTTAGAAAGTCAGTAATCGTCTGTTAGATTTCTAACTAATTAATCGTATGGCATGGCACTTGCAACTGTATGAATGTAGAGGCCACTGAGTGATTGAATACGTGATATATTTGTTTCATTCTAAAGAGGTTACAATGCCTTATTGTGGAAGGCAACGTCCGGTTCAATTGAACAGATAATCATATTAATAGAGTGAAAATCATACGGACTTTCCCAGTAACACTTTAACTATGACTTAGCTTAAAGCCACAATAGTTAAAACTTCACAGACATTCAAACGAACGTTCCCGTGTGCGTACCTGGACCCTGGACTCGACGAGATCGAGCCTCATGGCGATGGCCTCTCTCATGAACACATCCGGATAGTGGCTGGTCTGAAACGACCGCTCGAGCTCCTCCAGCTGCCAGCTCGTGAAGTTCGTCCGCGTACGCCGCCTCTTCCCGGCCTTCCCGTCATCTTCGTAAAAATCTGGAGACAAGGGTAAACAAAAAGTGAATTTTCGAAAAAAAATCTGAAACGTTCTTTAACAACACATCGATAATGCTTTCGACTTTGTGTACCAACATTTTAAGGGCATGTGGTCATGATCTGAACTACTCCGTGACCATGAAGCGGTTTACAACAAGAACAGTCGTGAAATACACGAACAAGACAAAACAGCAATTAGAACAATTGTCTAGAAAAATTCTTATTTTGTTTGACGATTTAAAAGTAGTTTCAACATTTTTATTTCAATATAAAAACATTTACTTTCTTGAGTTTTAACTCTTTTGATCTTATTTCAAGGCATCACTTGCATCATTGTTTTGTTATATTTAAAATGCATTGTTTTACCAACAATGTTTAGTGTTTAAAGTTATCATCTTTGATAGATAGGTTATGAATTTTATTCAAAAGATTTCTTACAATTATATATTATTCTATCTCAATTCATTGATGTTGTAATGATAAACGAGTTGATGTTAGTTTATTCTGTTCAAAAGAGATTGTTGTGGTTTCTGCAACCCTCACCTTAAAATCTTGGCATAACGATGTTCAGACGGAGCTGGCTAAGAATAGTTGTAATGAATATATTTCAGTTCGAGTGCTTTGTACAAAGAAATGTGACTCTTTATGAGAGGGTTCATTTAGAGAATGGTAGTTTCAGTGTACGTTTGATTCCTTGACAAAGCTTAACATGAACCAAAGCACCTGATGCAATTATGATTCATTGAAATATACGGCGGAATGATACTAATATTTATCGAAATTAATTTGAAATTCAATTAAGCAGAAACATTTAATCATGTAATTGTTTACCTATTGAAAATGTACTGAATGTCTCATGGTATGTTTTAATAGTTTTATAAGTTTTTTAATCGAATTTCTATCGATATAAATTTTAGAATAATAGTCTGTCACAAGATATTCAATTATGAAGACAGCAAAGGACTGTCTTTGTAAAAATGTCATACTGCTTCATAAAGATACGTTTAAACTAATTTGAACATATATCACTCAGGCACTTGCAAATATCAAGTTGAATTGATATTAAGAGTGGAAATTAAGTTATAAAATGTTTCATTTCATGTAAGGGAAGGCAAATTATATAAAGATATTAAAACATGTTGCAAACATTTTTGAATAATTATTAGGTTCCCAATTCGGAAATTTATGAAGATCTATTAGGAAATTGAAATGATCAAAATGTTTTTGCGTTATTATTTATTGTTATTGTCAGGTTGATTTCAAGCGATGCATGCAAAAAAAAGATAATTTATTTTTAAGTATCCTTGTACGAGCGTAAAACATTTTTTCTGACTTTTAAATATATTTCATTTTTCTATTCAATAAACGCAAGGATAAAAACTGTTGGAAAAACATCTTCTTTTCTTAATTTAATTATTACCATTTATTACATAAAAAACATTTATATAATTGATTATATATCATACACAAGCCCTTTTATCGGTACGCAGTGCAAGTTGTTGTTTCGGAATCTGAATTCATATTTTAAATTATTGAGAAAAATATGTGGTTATTTGTACAAATTAAAAAAACACACCATATTTTGAAAATCTTTTTTTTTTTTAAATCAAATCTCTTCACTTGAAACAAATATTTTTCACAAAATAGATGCTTTATATTTGTTGTTTTTTTTTAAATATTTTTCAAATAAAACAAACAACCATTTTTTTGAGAAAATTTGAACGGAAGCAAAATTAGGGAGAATGAATTGTTAACAGCAAATCTTTGATGACAGCATGGCGCAGTAGAACAAATCGCTCTGGATTTAGACAACATCGTTATTTGAGGTGAGAGTGACACTTATTGATTTAAGGGATTCGTATTATATTGCCAATAATTTAAAGTGATTTTAATTATTTATTTTGTACCAAATATTATCTACAAGACCATGTATTCTTTGGTGTTCTTTATAAGATTAAATTAATAAAATATTAATTTTTACATGCCTGCAACGGTATTGTTAAGTTTTTCAGAACCCTTTGCAGCTGAAGTGAGAGCAAAAAAGAAGTTTTGTTTCCATGTGAAAAGCTGAATCAAACCGTTGATTCTTCCTCATATTTGGAAGTTATACTAGCTTGTATATTTCATTGCTTGGATATGGTAAATGAGCATGCATCATATTGTTTTTATTGCATGCACTGTATTTGTTCAAAATATTTGTACATGGAATGTAAATTTAGAATGTAATGTGTGTTATATACCTTGTTCTGACGACCTTGCTCTGTCGGATAGATGGTCACTCTTGGGAGACATGTCCGCTCTTGCGTTTTTACCGGCATTGCAGAACGCCGCGTTGACAGACGAAGCAAAGTCCCCGTGACTGACCAGTGACCCCAGGCCACCCAGGTACCCGGGTTGGAAGGGCTGTCCTTTATTTAATGAGAGCTGAGCTAACGTAAGTGGATCCAGCAGATGTGAGTAGCCCGCCAGAGGATGCAGGAAACGCAAATGCTGCAGATTGTAGTTGTAACGCTGCTGCTGTTGCTGCTGCTGCTGACGAAGAAAGCTCAACGGTGAATCCATTTCTCGTTCGCTGTCGGCGTTGTCTTGACGGCTGATTTGTTCTTTTACGCGTCATATGATAAGCGCTTGCTTCACTTTTGTTGGATTACGTATTTTTAACTATGCAATGCTCGATTCGATCATGTATATTACATACAGCATCGGTTTAATGTAATTGCTGTTAGAACGCGCTCAAGTATGATTCAGAGGTTCTAACATTTCTGTATACATCCGCTTTTCCTGACAATATTTTGATCGTTATCTCTGCAATTTTATCAACGTGTGCAAAACAAGCCCCTCATATGGCTGTTAGAAGTATAACCACATCACAAATGTTCCTTTGAGTGTGACGGTAATAACTCTATAAACATTTAGTATAACTATGATATCCTTTCTGAATAAGTTGTCATTAAAATCAACCACCACCTCCTCTATTATATTATAAGTATTTAAAGAGGGATAGCCATTGAAATTGACAGTTGTCAGTTTAAGCTTCACAAAAGGGTGAAAATTCAATACAGATCGGTGTTTCACAGGAACTGTGAGTTAATATCCCGTCGTCCAATCGTATCGCTGATCAAACGAAATCAGTTCCCTGCCTTCCACTGGTATCGATGTCGGAGAAGAGCGACGGCAATTGTAGTTTCACTCCTCGTTATGAGAGAATAATGAACACTATTTTCCTTAATTGTGTTTATTTATTGGTCTTGCAGGTTTTGCTACAGAGTATTCATAATTCAAGATTATTCACTCTTACAAAAACATAAAATATAAAAGCAGACAAGACGTAATTACATCTTAAAGAACCCACAAACAAGGATATATCAAAATAAAAATAAAACACAATTGTAAAAAAATGCAAAGAAAGATATTCTCAATCGTAAAGTACATAACAATTTGAGTAAAAAAATGTTTTTGTCAAGAGTGAAAATAATTAATATTAATTATACACTGCTTGTTTTTCAAGCAAATACAAGACAACAATGCAGAGCAAAGTAAATGTTTCCTAAGCACATGACAGCACTACCCAGCAAATTCACATCATAGTGGTGGTCCTTCAACGTTGTTGTGTCACAAAAGTGTATTTGCTTTCTTCAGCAACCCATTGATACGCATCGTTCCCGCTCATCTTTAAAGGATTAAAGGAAAGAAGAATTGAATTAAGATGATATATCGCATTTGTCGATTTGCCTTTAAAGACACTATGTTTAAAAAGCTTATTTAATTGTGATTTATCATTTTATTAAATATTCTGATGAAAGTTAAATGATAATAAATCAGGGCAAATGTATTTAGACTATAACTTTGACGCCAAACTTATTTGTGACGAACATTTGAAAACACAGGTAAAGTTCACAAGCAAATGCCGTAAATCATTTAAATGTACAGGTATGTGTTCAATAAATGTTTCGTCATATTTGATGATGAAAACTTACTCCCAAATGATATCCCTAGAATTATTAGCATGCAGCACATAACCATGCTTTCGGGCCATTAACCTGTTATTATTTAAAATTCTTCATTGCTAAGTCAATTACTCAGAATTATGTCTCGTTCTAAGGATTGATTGCCAAAATAAAGTTCTTTTTATGCTAAGTAAGACATTAAAATAATATGATTTTACTATATCAAACATTTTGCATGGTGCATAGTAGTGCTTTAGTGTAATAAATTCATTGCTTAGAACATTTTTTAAGGCAATAATGTCATATCATTTTTACGATATTCATTTAACTACCATATTTGTACTAATGTTTTACTTAATTAATTGGAAGTCATTAATGTCTTTTCGATGATAATTTATAAATAGAGCAAAAGATATTTAAAACAATTTGTTTCAACTTAGTTTACATTAGAAAATGATGAAGTACTTAACGACATACAGTGTGAAGAATACTGAAATTGCTGAATACAATACAAGAAAGGCATACACTATATCATTATTCTAAGGCTGTCCATTTCATTTTGTTAAGCATTTTCCCTGTACCAAAATATGTACATAAGCAAACACTTGACTTGAAATGTCTATGTCATCACATCGCAGCTTAAGGCGGAAAGAGAGATCTGCTGGACAAGAGAAGGCAGTTAAACGAAACACAAAACATTTTTTTCACAACCATCATATCGAAGTTGCTAGTATTATTTTGCTCAATATTTGATACCCATCTCCTCAGCACACACTCGATTTTTGATAGTACTGTAAAACGCGTGTGTAAGACTATCTTTATTGATTGTTTTTGCTTGGCTTCTGCTCAACTCTTTGAATCACGTGACAACAATATGACGTGGTATTGTACTTCATGGGCCGTATGAAAGAAGCATCTTAAGAACATGTTTTACTTAAGTGTACAAATTTCAATTGATATATATTCATGAAAAATTAATTAAATATGGGTCTTTCATTTTTAAAAAACTTAAGTTTCCATATTTTAGTTGCAGAAAATCCTTCAATACCAATATTTTCTATCATTGCAATATTTTCTATCATTGCAATATAAACCTTAAGGTATTTTTTTAATTGAAAGAATAGGAACATTTTTTACTTACGATGCTTATGTTATACATTATGTTATTAAAACTTCATGGCCGTGGCCTTTTTGCATTTGAAATAAATTATTAAGCTTTGAAATAATGAACATTTTGCATTTCACTATTTTGTTCAAGTAATTGTTTACAAAAATGTGTTTTCTTTTGGGATAATTATTGAAACAGATGTTGAAATACAATGCTGCGGTTAGGCAAACGAAGTTATAAATTCATTTTTTTTATAATTTAGATAATTCTTTCACAAAAAAATAACAACAAAACTCTTAACTAAAGCTTTCTGTAATAAGACGCATCTATTCATAGAAATTAAATTAATAGCGTTGGAACGGCGACCGCGTTACAATAAAACGCAAGATGTCCGTGTGGTTGTAACAATATATTTTGTTAGTCTAGATAACACTTGTGTTAATCATGTTTACTCTTATTATTCATCATAAATTAAAACACTCACGTATCTCAAAAAGATTCACAAAAACTCCTAATTCGGCATGAATTTAATTATAAGTGACATGTGCAAAGAATCGAAACCCAAATATAGCGTTTACAACAGATGGTTGAATTAAACTGAAATTCATCTCAGTGTGTTTACATTACGTTCGTCAGGGATTCATTACTACCATTTACTGTGATTTCAATTGTCTCTACAAGTGTCCTTTACGTTGACATATTCTTTAAATGAAATAGGGGTTACGCCCCCTTAATTTGATCATCAGAAATGGAAACATTATCAATAAAAGGGAACGTGGATAAACTTCACTGGGGGTAATGAGATTCAATACTTTGCTCCATTTTGCTTTACCAATGACAAAAAGATGAACGATTATATGCTTTATGAGTAATAATACAATATATTTAATCTCTACCCTGGAGCAAAGATGGCCATTTATCAAAAAAATATTTGTATAATATATAGCAGAATAAGACGACTGGTGATGAATAACAGAGCATCTTTATCCGCTGCAGAAAGCCATAAATCCTAACAATGGATGTGTACACACATATTATTTCCATTTCAGAACATTGTTTGGCTGACCGTCCATTCCAGTAGGCGTGTCTGAGCTATACCGTTACAAATGACAACAAATTAGTCAGTAATTAACTCGATTTCTCAGTTTCATGTCAGTCATGAAATCCATTTGTTTCATTAAAAGATCGACAAAATGACGCTCGTAAATAACTTCCTCGAAATGTATTGTCACTCCCCCAATAGCAATTATTACGAGGACTGCACGCTGCGCCAAGGAATAGCCTGATATGAACATACGGTTTCAAACCAGCTAAACACTAAACTATAATTTTCATTCCGATTATTTGACAGGTCTAACTCTAGTCGTGAAAGGTCATTATAATTTTGCACACTGTGCTTGTTAAAATTTATTACGTGTCAATGATCTCTATTGACCATACTGTTTCACAAACCGTCTTTCTTCGGTGTTTGCTGCTACGTTACATTGGTTTTATATAGGAGATATTCATTTCAACATTGTAAGAAGTTTAATTGTCCTATAGAAGACGGAGACAAATAAGGCTGATCATTGAAACATACCATAAGCGACTTCAGTTTGAAGGGATGTAATTCAAATAAGAAGACTTCAGAGGGGTAATAATAAGGAACAGTTCACAATTTTGAATCTTTTGTATAAAGGGAGATAATACAAATTAGGAAAAATATTTTTACTACCGCATTTACATCCCTACAAATTATTTATGCGTCAGCTTTATTTTGCCTAAGTATGTGAAAAAGAGCTAGCTAAAAGTTACGAGGGGTGTTTTATAGGTAATGTAAATGGCTCTTTCGCTGTTGTATTGTGTGTTCACAAGTTTATAATGCTAAATAGTTACCTTTACATACCAAATCATCATGTATATACGAATTTTATAACAACAGCTGACTGCAAACATACCTATTAATTGATACCTCTGCAAAAATAGGGCAAAATAAAGTGCAATTGCTTTTTTTTAAAGTGAGTATGCAAATACATCTATGCACTTGACCATTGTGCTTCAGCGCAGCAAGATGGCAATCTTCTGCTACTATAAAAACGCATTGCCATTAAAAAAGATGATCAGAGGAACCTAAACTCTTAAGGTAAACGGTCAAAAAGAGCTCAAGGCCATTAAGCCAAGATAATAAGTATCGTAACAAATGTTAATGATTTTATTAAATCTGTGTTATGACATAGCACATAGTATTCACTGGTTTACTGCAATTATGTTTCCAATTTCGGTTTCTAGTTTAAATATTAGACTGTTCAGAGTATAATGGACACCCAGATTTTACAACTGAGAAAAAAGACACACTAGAATTAACACTGTTATGAAAAGAATAAATACAAATAAGGGAAGGTATCGTTCTTAGCTTTAATTATCTTGAATTATCTGCACTTCTTTATTTGGCGCTTATTACGTTTGATATTTAGATTTCATTTAGAGCGAACATTCGATTTCCTGTGTTGAAAGTAAAGATGACGTACACATTGGCTTAAAAGAAAACAAAGGAGCAAAGCGGATTACTTTTATTCAAGACAAGTTTGTTAATCTCGAAAACGGAAAAGCGCGTTTGAAATCAGACCTGGATAATCTGATGCCGAAGATAACTCCTTCAGACGCTGGTTGACGTGAGGGTCTTTTGAAGGAGCGGGCGTGACTACAACAGCTGGTCGCCGGCCGGTTTTTTTCCCTGAGTACCACTTTAAAGTCAAAATGTGCGAAAATATTATTTCTGTATTTGTTGAATGTTGATGGGGTTTTTTTGAAAGTCTATACACTTTTCAAAAGGTAAAAGCAAAGCTTTGTATGCATTCAAAAATACATGTTTGTAGTCAAAAGGAATCGCTTTACATTTGATCATGACACAAAACAGCTGTTCAAAAACCAAAATCAAGGATAAACGTGTATTTTAATATGTCTTCAACAATAAAACGGAATAAATCTTAAAGTAAAAGCGAAGCGCCCAGCAAGGAGCCCCCCGTCATATCAGGATGTTTTCACAGAATGTGTAAACGGGGCTGGGGTGGAGAATCAAAAAACTTATAAACCTATCACTGTTATATTTGCGTAGTTATTGCATAAGTTTTAAACTTTGACGATATGACCTTTCAAGCAGTATAATGTTTGAGACGCAATAAGTGTTCCAGAATTCACATACCGTTTGGGCATAACTACCGCGTAGTACATACTTCGCAAAGTAATCGGACATGTTAACCGTGGATACGGTCGAATATTGCGTATCTGAAAATATGCACCTCGAAGTGTAAGACATGTCTCTTCTTTTCCTACTTTTGGTGATAAGATTTGGTCACATTTTATTCTGAGATGACAGTATTCGTCACTTTCAGTAATAAGCTATTTTCTCGGTGAAAAGATCATCTCGTTGGTCTGTGTAAATTTATCTTAAAAAACGACGAAAGAGTATTTACTTGCATTGTATGTGTAACGCCACTTTCGCGAGTAGTTATTACAAGTCTTTTGCATTTCAACAATTCCTGATTTAGAGAAAGATACCAAGACCATATCATCTGCCACTGTTATGCATATGTTCATACCGTACATACCCAGTCCAAAAACACATTTTTTTCTAGATTCCCAATGAGCTCATTGATGATGACTAGATACATCATCGGCACACTTTTCCCACCCAGTCGCGTGGACGCATCTGGAAACACACAAGAAATTAAACCTTTTTTATTTTACTAGAGTCGTTGAGTCTGTGTTCACATTCCATAGAGATAACAAAGTTGTGTTGTCTACGCCATATTCGAGTTTAAAAAATAACCTATCAAAACCATACATCGTCAAAAGCCTAATGTCTATCTAAATAGCATATATAAATACTTGCAGAATGCTTCCTTCGCCTAATGATTACCCCTGTGTAAGAAAATGGATTTCATGATACATCTAACCATAAGTCAGATTTGATCCACCTAAAAGCTTAGAGAAACGGTTCAATAAGGTTTTTACATCGTTCCAGCAAGATCATTCCATACAGTTTCAGTAAAGTTGAGGCTAATGTGATAGTACGGAAATTGTCTGGATCGTCCTTTCGTTTTATATCGGCTTTATGTGATGTTATTGTGATACCTCTCTTCATTGTGTCTGGAATATAACATTGTCGAAGCACCGAAGTATAGAACTTAGCAAGAATATGTGAAATTTACTGTAAATCAAGTGTTCGGACACAATATTATCTTAACTTGCTGCCTTACATCTAGGAAGCGCATCTATAGCAGTCTACAACGTCTCAAATGATACAAATGACCTTTCACCTGTACACACATTGGCCAGGGACTCGCTCACGACTTCAGTTACAGTAGCCTTCAATGTGCTGTCAACGTTTTCTGATTCGGTGAGTGAGTAAAGTTCACGAAATTAAGATCCCAAATGTTCCACAAGCTTCTCATGTGCTCTGTACGTAACCCCATCGAACCAATTGCCTGACCGGCAATTATTTGATACGCATTTTCGCGACTGATCACAATTCAGACCAAAACGGTTTCAAGTATTTAACAAACCATTTTCTTTGGTATTTTTTATCGCATTTTAATTTCTAACTTTTGATGTCATACGCATACTCAATATCACACTTGCTGACAATTTCCATACCAATATTTTTTAGATCTTTATCATTGTGCGGAATACGAAAATATTCTATCATTGTAACTTGTTTTGTTTTTTTTCAATTTATACTTATTTCTTCGATTTTTGTAAGTTTCTCACTCGAAGGTACAAAACAACCAGTATCAATACAGTATTGTGCCGTGGCTTTTTTTTATTTTTGACTGCGTTTTGGCACACATGGAGAATTGGATAATTTAGGGCTCGCTCATGTTTTGTAAACCAAATGAAGTGTCACAAATCATTAGGAGTGTTAAACCTAAGAAACAGACAACAGGAACCCTTCAACAAATGTTGATATATGTCAAATATTGTCTTTGTAGTCCATGATTTTGAATAGCTAATAAATCAATTTGGTTTCGACTGACACGTCCTTTGTTTAGTTTAGCATTTATCAACATCTAAACTTGTTTGGCTACTATCAACATGCTAAAAAATAAAACACAGTTGCATATTTCAAAAAGCACTGATATATCAATAACTTGTATATAAAGAAACGCTGAAATTTTGGAACTGGTATCAATTTATAACTAACTTTTAAAAC
Source organism: Mya arenaria (assembly GCF_026914265.1). Lineage (NCBI taxonomy): Eukaryota > Metazoa > Mollusca > Bivalvia > Myida > Myidae > Mya > Mya arenaria. The sequence goes on from NC_069123.1 coordinate 59,256,151, forward strand.
AAAAGTACGGCATAACACATCCGTATCCATTTATAAAACTTAATACTGTTGAGGATCATGTCATGATAAAATTATGACCTATTATATCATAAGCACTGTGAATAATAATCACCAAGGTGGCCATCAAAGCGTAAGCACCATTTCACTTATGAATTTAAATCACTTCCTTCTGTATACAATGTTTTGTGCATCAAATGAGCTGAAATTACGCTGGTACTGATCGCAATGTCTCGATTTCCATGGAACTGACCTTGTGTTCGTGTTTGGTGCATTGCTTGGTGCCAAGCTGCAGTACGTGGGTCGGCAGCTTCACGTTGGTGTTCTCAAGATCCATGGGAGATAGCCGGAAATCAAAAGCGCTGCGTTACTGTTCCTTCTGGGCAAAGTTTGAGGGTTTGGGTCTCATGTTTTGACCCAAGATGGATTCCACATCAATTATTTTAGTTTTCGAGTCAGTCTTTTCTTTATGTACATTTACTTTTTATGAAAAAATCATATTCAGCGTTCTTATCAACTTGAACACAATTATAACTTGATTGTTATTATCTTACAATCCATTGTAAGATGGTGAAAGATCAGTGCGTATACTAAATAAAGAATTTAATTCTCTTGTATTTATGGGTGTTTTCAGTAGTCCTTTACACGTCTTTTTCAAGAGTTGTTTTTTATTTTTATTCTCTGCAAATGTTTAAATGGAAAGCGACATACCGCGGTGTATGTTGTGTTATTATTAAGGTAAGTTTCATCTCATGGTGAAATGGTAAGACATATTTTGCAGTTTTCTGATTGAAAAAAAGAATGTCATTCTGGTTGGATCTCTTAAAAAGGTATGCTCTATTTTAATCCTCGCATACCTCATTTACCGCTGAAATGACCTTTCTTTGAACATATTTTGCAGATTGCGTTACTGGCAGTGCATTGTTTGCGTGCATATATTGTCAACAACTTGAACTTGTTATTAGGTTGTCTGTGTGAAATGGTAATCCATGTTGTAGGGGATCCGTACATCGCCAGCTGCTCATTATTGTCCTTTAAACGCATCTTTTTGATAGTATTGATGTCAAAAAGTCCACGTTTAGTCCATATAGATGTTGAAGATACACTCTTGGCTGTGTTGATATGAGGTACGGAGAAATTACCCGGATTACCCAACAAGTTTTGTGCCGTCTCTAATTACCTTTAACTGTTATTTGGCACAATTTGGAATAAGCGTATAAAGTCAAAACAAAGTCCTTCTTTCGATTTTTTGTTTTGTTCTTCTTTAGCAAATATTTGATGCAGAAAACAATATATGCAACCCAAAATATAATCATAAAATATATTGTATAATGGCGTTAGCCCTTACGTTTGGAATGGTATTCAGGTGAAAATTGCATTATGCTTGATGGCATTCCCGTTCGGGTAATAAACTTACAATATGCATGATGATATGCCGTACGTATTGCATGATGGCATTTGCATTCTGCATATTGACATTCCAGTCCTGTTTAGAGCTATTACAATCACAACATTATATACTAACTTCACTTCTGTGAATTATCATTCAATAAATGCATCTTTTGTTACAATCTACATAACTTCATTATTTTATCACTAAGTTCAAAATTTGACGGGGCCGAATAGAAATACTAGTACGCACAATGCAACAATCACCAAGCATTAAAGAAAAAATCCGAATATAGAATGATGCAAGCCAAATGAACTAACCATAATGCGATTGCCAATAAACAGGCATAACGAATTATCACAACAGGGGCCCCTGTATGCATATTCATTTGCTTCCGTACATATTCGGAGTATAACGAGTTAAATGCATTGCAGTTTTTTCCTTTTGTTCTAAATCTGTCATAGCATTTTTTGTTGTGATTCGTGTATGCTTTATATTTATATTTCGGCTGAATATATTTAACACCTATATGGTGCACTAAGACATTTGAATAAAACTTGACTCTCCCGGGAAATCCGGTAAGTTTGAGTTACATACCTTGTTTCTATCTTGTATATCAAAGGCATTACATTGACATATCTCAAGATGTTTTGTTTATATCATTGTATGTACCCAAATTGATATTAAACAACGTTTTAGAGACAACAATGGGTCAGACGTCTGTGGGAAAACCAGAAATCGTGGCTTATTCGCTACAAAGGGAAGGTACTCTAAGCGCCTGTACTAGTGCAATCGTATATTTCCGACATTTTCCGTACCTAGTCTCGTACGATGCTGAAAACGCGAAATCACGAAACTACGATGATGAAAACGCGACTGTACGATAACGAAAACGCGATAATAATACGACAGTACGATGATGATAATGCGATAAACTATCGTGTTTTCACCATCGTACTTTCGCGTTTTCACCATGTTTCAATAGTGAACAACATAATTATTTCAGATGTACACTTGACAATCCACAGTATGAATGATGCAACCATCTATACGCGATAACTAGCACCCTAATTGTAAACACAAGCATGCATTGTTCAACAAAGGAATGATTGTAAGGAAGCTTAATACATATACCATCAGACAACAAGCAATAAGCAGAATGGAACGTACAATGTTAACAGGCGGAATGGAGTGGTCAAAAGGCAAAATACAAATGTCATCAAGCATAATGCCTTTTTTACCTGAATGACATTCCATACTTACGATTGCTGGACTATGGTAAAAACCCCTTCGAGCTCAGACAAATTTCATATCTCCATAAAATACATTTCGAAGACCAGCTCCTCCCTTGTGCGGCCCGATCGTGTATAATATTTTCAACATAAGATAAACAGAACATACTTAATCAAAATTGCTGACAATTCAGCTCAAACTTATAACTTAGGATTTCAATTAATTATCTTTCAAAACATATTACATGTTGCTAAAATAGATACAGAGAAACAATGAAAACAGTACTGTAAGCTTAAGGCATTATTGCTTCGACTGACTCGTCCTTTGACTATCACCAACATCTTAAAAATGCAGTTGCATATTTCAAATAGCAGATGCAAAAAATACATAATATATCAATAATTTGTAAATAAGGAAGCGCTGAAAGATTTAAACTGGTATCAATTAATATTAAACTTTTTTAGCAAAAGTACGGCCTAACACACGCCATAACATAAAATAAGACGGGCCTATGCCGTGATACATTTAAACAATCATCATCGGCTATTTCACAATGCACAATGATACCAATACAATTGTTGTTGTTGTTTTTGTTGTTGTTGTTGTTATTGTTTTCGGTGCCTTGTCAAACATCAACCATACATAATTTGTTTATAAAACAATTGTTTAACGTAAATGCGAAATACTTATCAAGTTGGAAGATCAATTCAGATTAGATCGTCAAAATTGTGATGTTTTAACCATCAACCATATTGTATTTGTATATACATGTAAATTTTATATTAAATACGTTGCAGTTGCGTAAAACAATTGTTGTGTTGTTCAAAATGTGTTTTTTCTTTCACAATAGGGAATTTCGAAGGCTCATATAGGGGAAAATCAGGAGGGTTTAAATGCGGCTTTTATGCCCCGGCTATTACTTTAGCGATTAAGTATAGTTTACTACAACTTATAAAAGATATATTTTGGTAATGGAATATTCGAATATTCGATCGAAAAAATAATCGAATATTCGAATATCAATTTTGCCATTCGTTTGCACCCCTAATATAAAATAATTGTTTTACGCAACTGCAAAATATTTAATATAGGTGGAAGATGACAAGCATAGCTTATCAAGATTGTGATATTTTAAACCATCAACCGTAATGTATTTATATTAAAAACAATATTTTTACGCGAATACAAAATACGGTTGGACGATGGTGTAAGCACAGTTGGTCAATATTGTAATACAATTCGTTTAATGGCATTCAACTCTGATACTTCGTCCCTTGGTAGGGGAGGACATCACTGCGTTGACGATTGCAAATCAAGAGCGTTGAACTGATGGAGAAACTTGTCAACAATTAAACCATGTGAAACTATATAGGTTCAAAGGTCCAAGTTGAATTACCTATATAAGATACTCAATCAATTGTCAGACATATCGTAAAGCATGTTGCACATGTTGATCAGAGGCATAGTCCTTTGAAAATGATCCGGTTGTCGCGTAAACTTTGTATCGTTTATTCTGTTTTTGTTTGCTTACACGAGATTTTAAATAAAACAGAAAATATCTTACACGAAAAAGAGAAACGTGAACATGTGAAGATACGAAAAGTTTGTTTCAACGTAGATATATGGATGTTAAAGGATGTGTTGTTGTTGTTGTTGTTGTTGTTGTTGTTGTTGTTGTTTAAATTATACTTAAGTACAAGCGATTTATTTTCATTTCTTTGATAAATATACAGCAGGAACAGTAATGTTAGTAATAGCTGTCTTAAAATATTGACTGAGGCCCATATATTGCGGAAAGTCAATTACCTTACTCCTTTGAAGAACGTAGCTTTAGCAGTTCTCTTCTGATGGTATTTTGAGTTACATAAAGACCATGCCCCAATATCACGAAAAAACTTAAGTCAAATCTCAATCTCAGACTCAACCCATTTTACCACATAAAAGCAGAGTATGGTTTAAGATTTTGCTTGTTTCTATACCGTGTAATAGAAAGCAATTGTCAGTCTAGAGCAAAAATTGTCCTTGAGGAATTGTACTCAAATTCTTCTTTGGCTGATGAATATTTTTCATTTGGAATCTTGACCAAAGGTTTAAATCTACATATTTCTATGATAGAATGCGCTGTTATAAGGTGTAATAACACGTTTGAATTTTGAAAACTATTGATGTCGTATGGTAAATCGAGTTGAGATTGAGAGTTGACTTAAGTATTTTCGTGATATTCCGATTTTCAGAGTAATGCTATCAATTTTATGGTCAAAGTATTGTACTCGAAAGGTTAAATTAACCGAATCAAATACTCCAAATGCTATAACTAACATAATTATTCATTTGTCGTTTTTGCTCATGTTCTGCCCCTTAAAGTCAGGCGTTTTGTGAGCGGTCAGACAAGCGAGGAGATTCAGTAATTGGTCCGTATCTCTACTAATTACGGCAGTTTTACGTGCCAATCTAGTGTTTAATCATTAATTTTCTTCTGAAGATTTTATAAATTGCTCGTCATAAATGTCACATCAGTACTTTGTGTCCATTTCGCGATCCCTCGTACAAGGTGTTAAACATGCGTTTGTCGTACGCCTTCGTTTTGATGTGTGGACTTTGTTTTAGAACTGGAAAGGGGGTCTTTTATACAGGTTCGATTTTATTTTATATGTTACATCTCAGAATTCATTAAATAAACTGTTAATTTAGTATTTAAGTGGAAGACATTGGTGCGCATAGAAAAAAGTATTTATCCCAGCATTTTTTATTGTTACAACTTGCGAATTCGTTTATATTAACATGTACATTTGTAGAATGTTTTAAAATGGTTACGAAATAGATCTTATTGTATAAGCATCAATATTAAGCAACTCCGTGTCCAATTATGAATTGAAAGAATGTTCTTGAAATGTTTAACAATTTGGTCAGTGAAAACGCAACATATATTACAGAATATATAAGTAGTAATATAAAAGTGATCATCATATTCTTTATATGTTTATCAAACTCACGTTAAAGGAGAACATCTCTTTAGTTATTTTTAGGAAACAACAATGTAAAGGATACATTTCATATCCTAAAACTGCATTGAACTATCAATTGATGTAACACCAAGCGCTTTGTTGACGCGCCTGTGACATCATCATCAAAGTATATTATAGGTCAATCGATCGATAAAATCTTTGCGATCTTCTACACGTGCATCCTGGCGTCAGTGTTCGTTAAAGGACGCTGCCATAGTTGACTTGAATGCACTTGCTGTTGAAACTTAAACCAATATACTCCTTCAGCTGGATTTTGACATTCAAGCAGGTATAATCCCGGAAAATTGAAGCAAAGAAAATTAATGTATGTTGACAAAAAAAATCCCAGCATTAACAAAACACTTTCCTGTCGATACATGCTCCTGTTCATTCTTGTTCTAGAGTTACTACTACCAGACAAGTACATGTAGTATAAATATTTCCAGACAAGGCAAAATTAACTTTAGCAATGGAATTTGACTCCATTGACGAGATGTTTAACTCATCTGAACGGTTAACTTTAATTTTGCTTATGAACATGACATGATAGACGTACTATCGTAACATAAACGAAACTAAACGAATCGTCCATTGAATGTTTATATTGAATTTGGTTTTAAATTACATCATTGCCTATATCAGATGAGAAAAATCGCATATTCATTCATAAATAAAAACAATGAAAGCGTCGACAGAATAAAGACTGTTGTCGCAACAAGCGTGATCATACTTTTTAACAATTCGGTTCACAGGATTTAAAAATAGAATGAAAAGACGTTTGAGTGGCCCGAAAATGTATTCAATAAGTGCCATGCATTATGATAAACCTATATGTACTAGGATATACGAACATTGCTTTCATCTCGCAAGTAGTAGTATGTATTGCTAGTGTAAAGTTAATTGAACGGAGCCCGACATTGTCTGAGGACATTTTGACTATTTGTAGTTTGTAAAGTAAGGCAGTGTATTTTTTATATTCAACATATTTCAATGTTCTGTGTAATAATCTATTCCCCTCAGTTTCCCAACAAGCTGTATTCAAGATTGTTTTATTCTTTGCTTGCTTTCATATTCACATTAACGTTGCAATGTTAGAACGTATTCAAATAAAGTGGTATTTAAAATCGCACTATTTTAAACCGAATAACAGCATACGTCCCATTTTGTAACCCGCGTTAATCTTTTAAACGTGCCTCGAGCCATTTTCAACCTTCCGTGGATATGATGACTAAAAGGCACCGCATGTTCATATAGTAAGCTCTGAATAATTGTTTGTAAAGTCTTTGTTTTGCCATGTGACTATATTCACTTTGTAAACAATTACTTTGACACATGAATTTGAGTACTGAGAAATGACTTAAACCTCATTACGCTGACCATTCCAAGGTTTTAACTCTAATATTGATTGATATCTTTGATCTATATGTAATCTGTCATCGTTATAATATTATTACGACCTTGTGTTTATATCGTTTAGAGAGTCCTTCGAAAAGTTTTATTATATGGTACATGTCATGCAAGTCTAGATACTGGACATTTTATATTAGATATACTTCTCCAAAATTAATAACCTTTCAAAAGTCCATCAATTTCTACGAACTTTACATGTTTCGTAGATAAAAGCTTGACAAACATGTTCCAATAGAGTTGTTGAGTAAAATGCCTTTAAACTAGATATTCGTTAATTACTTGTCTGCTTGGCCTGTCCCTGATGGGTTTTTTTATTGTATTAATGACTTTTTCAGTTTAAATGACTCTATCATTTGTCTCTTTTAATACCTTCAAAATGTACTCTTAAATAATAAACAGCATGGCATATCCACAGAACTCTGATGAAATGGTCTTTTTTCACACATTTGGGTATTTTCATTGCTTTAATTCCTGAAGCAAGTTACGGTGCGATTTTTATTAATTTAAATGATGTAATGGATATAGAGCATATCCTCAAACCGGAAGTTTATACTCATATAAGTGTTACTGCCGATTTTTTTATTGTTTCCTAAAACATGCATGGCTATACCATATCAATACATAAGCTGCTGTCCAGGAACAAAATGGTATTTAATTTGAAATTCCGGATCTATATTTTCTACATTTATGTTTCTCTTGAAGCGGCAGTGGGTATACTCCTGCGCCGAAAATGGGGAAGCTGGGCATTTTATTGAAACTCAAATTATCATGATCATGGTCCACCAATTTTAGTTTCCAATATGAACCGTAAAATATATTCTAACCACGATTAAAATGGGCATTCTTGGCCTTTGGCAAGTTCATTTCCTCATATTTAGGAATAAAAATAATAAAAAGCAGATAGAAATAGGCCTCTTGAACATTCATAGTATGCAACTACCTTATGGCAAAAGTACTCACATACACAATACCTTTGTTTTAAAGTATCTTCCAACAACAATATTTATGCGAAAAGCTACAGAAACAAGCCCAGTAGCAAAAATGTTTAAACATAAACCAGGTTTAATGTCACTGGGTAAACGCCAAAGACATAGAACATAAAATCATAAACAAGCAACATGGCAGAACAGCACAAAACTCCACAAGCAACACATGCATGCATACTATATATATATAAAACTAGGTATGTTTATCAGGGATTGTTTCGAGTTCGATTGTGTACATTAAAGCCTATCAGTGTGAGTGTGAACCGAAGTGTAATGGATATGGCCCCGACAGCAGAACCACAGGACCCGAGCGCGAATCTTACTGCAGGCAAAAATTCTTTTTTTCTTATATATCTATTATCATTATATTTATCAAACAAATTTTGTGTCTTCACTTATTACCTTGGTATGTTTTTAAACATCTTCAGAAGAAAAAAATATTTGAAAACATTTTAAAAAGTTTGTGTTTTTAATATTTAGTACACACCTAAAGCGGGTTTTTTTTTCAGTATAAAAAATTACGTATTATTATTGTATGTCGTGAAATTTAACAGGTCAGTTCATGATAGAATATATAGGGCATTTATTTGGTGGTCTCTAACCTTACAAATCTAGCAGCAAACCATGCCCTGTGCATATAAATATGTCAGCACTACAGTCATTCAAATAAATAAATTTAAAAAAAAAAAACATGACAGTTATTGTCATTATACAAACCAGCTTTTGACAATCCGTCTGTTTTGTTAATTAATGCGATTAATTTTAGATTTTGAATAGTTTAAAGACAAAGTTTCAACTTATTACTGAGGTATGATGTGCCGGATAGATGTATTTTAACTGCACAGCTAAAACGGGTACTCCCATCACAAACCAGTGATAAAGATGTTTATTGATAGCGATTTATTGCAAAGATGGTCAATGTTTGTCTTGTATGACTCTTGTATGTTCAAAGTATTTTCTTCTGGTCGCTCGGCAGGGCAATAAGCAATGCGCACATAGACAATGCTATTTCTGCTTTTAAGCGCAATTTTTCAAATACTTTCTGAAGTTTTATAATTTCAAGATTGCGCTGCAATCCTATGAAATTGCGCACTGCGGATTGTAAATCTTCCTTCTGATGGAGCGTGTAAGTTTGATCGCCCTTGTTTGATAAATAGTTGTATACAAAGTTGCATATCAGGTAGCGCGGTGGACACAATATGGTACGTTAATTTGATTAAATATGAGGTGTATTAAATGTTCCGAAATGGATGACTTATGCGGACCAGCTGCTAGCGTTATTTTGCAAACTTTTCCTATATTTTATACCAGGCTGCGCGGCGGACAAATGGCAATGCGCGAACGGGCCGTGTATCTACCTGCTGTCGCGATGTGATAGTTTTCTAGACTGTTTTGACGGCTCAGACGAGCGGGCTTGCCATATCATTGGTAGGCACTAACAGTCAATTCAATTTGGCAAGAAAATCATCACAAAACCTACATAACTTACTTAAAAGAAAAAAAGCTATTGTCCGATGTCGAAGGAAAGTTGGGGAATACTTTTATTGTGGCACTTTAATTACAATTGATTACGGTTGATGAAAAAATGACCGAATGAAGATTCATTTCAAATTACTAGTTATTTGTATGGCCATTTTGTTTATAGATATATTACATTTTGCAGGGGCATTTTCTGAAATCGCATGGCAGTTCTAACGTTAACTGTGCTCATGTACTTAAAATATTTGTGTGTGTTCCTACTAAGGATGTATTTTCCAGTTCCGAGGAAGAATTTGTTATATACTAGATCTATGTGCATTTAATATTTCTTAATATAACAAAATCTTACTGTTCGTCTTGTCTCTACGCTATTTTTTCAAAATATTTTTTTTTATAAATGCTTGCCACTTTGGATGCATTGTTGAAACGGGAACATTATGTAACATAACTAGATTCGTTACACTATGACCGACTCGCCTAACGATGTAATACATTCAGGCTATAAAATATATTGTCAAAATGTAATTTGCTTTTTCAAAAATGCATTTGACACATGCTGACATTTAACCAAGTTTTTGAAATATTTTCGGACTGGATCCCTTTAAATATAAATTATAAATGCCATTACATTTCGCATGCATGTCAACAATTAAGTATTTCTTTCAATTGTACATGTGTTTGTTGTTCTGATTCACACGTAATATGACACATTAACCTGTAGGCATCCGATGTTGACATAAATCTTTGCGGTGGGCATATTAATTATATGCAAAGAAGTTCAAGTCGAAATGTTAATTTAGGTTAACATAGTAATTAAATCTGCCATCAATAATGCAGCCTCGACGAAGGCCAGTGGGAAAGTATTTCCTTCTTTGCCAATTGTCAGCACTGTGGACTCATTGGCACAACTAGTCCTAGCCAAATTATCAAACGCCCAAGCACGTAATAAGTTTTGCGATACACAAATGCGATGGTTAAGTCTAGTGTAAGGCTTTATCATGTTTAATGCTCAGTTTGTAACGGGGTACCACTCTATTCAGATAGCGATTAACTATATATACTTTACTTATCATCCTTTCTCTGTCCATCGTGTGATCCATTTTCTCCTCACTTGTCTCGAAGAAAAAAAACGTCTTATAAATGTTTTTGTACCCCAGATATCTGCAGCGAGGGCCGTCGAGCATGCGCAAACGGTCAATGTATCCCCGGAAGGCTGTTCTGTGATGGCACGGTCAACTGCTTTGATGGAAGCGATGAAAGATGCGGACCAGGTAATATGTATTTAGTTTCATATTGTCAACATGTTATCTATGCATTTTATTCTGTAGGATTATTCTCTAAATATTGTTACTCTATGAACGGATTTAAATTATTCTTCTGAAGAATCTTTTGCTGTCAAGTTATTCATATATTTCGCGGAGTAAAAGAACAGACACAAAACACTTTGAAAGGACGTGCAAATCGGACATAAAGAAATGAATAGTGGGACAGACAGTTCACATATCATAAGGGTTAGGGTTAGGGTTAATTTCCAACCGAAACTTACTGAAACGTATGCGCATATCCGCTTGTAAGTAAATCTTTCAATACATTTATTGAATTCAATCCCGTACTCGCTTAGAAGTATCCCGGATACCAATAGTGGGAAAAATGGCCTATATCGCACAATATAGAGGTTAAAAGGACACAACTTTGAGAAAAATCATTGAACCAGAACGTGCTGAAAATATGCGCATCTTGTTTTGTTAATCAATCTTTCCAGAAGTATCTAAGTCGGTAGTTGCTTAGAATTTTTTTAGCTCGGACATGACTTATAGGACAGATATGGTCCTTTATCATACTATTTTTAAATTAAAAGGGAAATAACTTTGTAAAAAAAGTCACCGAGCCGGAACATGCCGATAGAATGTGCAAGTTTAAACATAAACCCGGTTTAATGACACTGGGTATTATGTAAATTAAATACTACCGTTCTCAGTCTCTGTAAAACTGGAAATAATGACAACATTAAATGTAAGTGCGGGGCGACTTTTTACAGCTTCCACACGGCACTTACAGAACTGCTGTAAATATCAATACTTATAAGAAAAACTACAGAAACAAGCTCAGTGGTTGCTGAGAAATAGCCTGAACACGAATAGTGGGACGGACGGACGTAGCTTTGGTTATATAATGAAAAATATACTTTAACTATTGTTTGTACAGATGGTCGAAAAGGCACGCCAGCAAGTCCAACAAACAAACGACATCTCACGGTGGCTCCAGCTCCACTTCCAGGTATCGTATTAACACTGCTTTGAATTGTTTAAAAGTATGCATAAATGGGTGTATATATATTATATGTTTTATTTTAATTCTTATTGTAATATTAAGGAAACATAAGTGTCAAAATAAAGTGCATGGAATGAACTGTTTTTGAAATCCTGTTTTTTATGTTTAAATTGTATTCGATATGTTATATTTTACGAAAAACACTACTACAGTACCACCAAAGAAAAGAGCAACAGTTAGGCATGTTGAAGAGGACAGTCCTGAAGTAGAGGCAGTCATTTCGGAGACAACAACTCAAATGATGACTACGCCAATAACAACAACCTCCATCGCGCCTACTTCTACCATAACTCCAACAACTACAACACTACCTACTACTACAACTACCACAATAACAACCCCTATGACAACAAAGACTCCTGCTGCTACAACAACATCAACAACAGCAACTACAGAACCAAAGGCGGCAGCCGTCCCATTTTGGTTGGGTTTGACAGCAGGAACGACTTCACCGATACCAAAGACAACAACACCTTCACATGTTAACTGCATTCGTGTGGAGGATTATGGTAACTTTCTGTTTATTTCGGTTGGCTGTTTCGTTTTCAAGCATTGTACCATACATATGCAGAGTAAAAACTTTTTTACGGTCATTACTATTGCTTGAAGTTTTGGAAATGTTTTTATAATGAATCACCACAGACCAAGTTAAAATAATTATAAGTAAACGCGTTTGTGATTTATCTTAGTTCTGTTTGATTTTAATGTTAGCTTTGTACAGGACTGGATCGAGCATTTATTAAGAACCACTTTGAATAAATGAAAAGCTGGGATAAATGTATTATTGGAGGTCATACATGGCTATAGATGAATATAATAGTACAAAAACGCATTTCGAACTTGCAAACTTTTATTCCATTGACATATGTTTAACGGCTCAGTTTATTTCACTGTTGTTGTTCTTGCAGGCTACTGTCGGAAGAGGTATCGAGGGTATTTCATTTATCCAACGAATTGTCAAAAGTTTATAGTTTGCGAATGGGGTTTCCAATACATATGTGTCTGTCCTACCAAAACATTGTGGGAGCAGAGCCACCTAACATGTGTATGGGCCTCGGATGCAAGCTGCAACCAGCCGAGGTATGAAGTAGTTCACTTGACAACAACGACAACCTCAGCTCCCCCAACGTCTACACCTCGCGTGGAATCCCCAGTTGAAAGCCTTGCTCGATTTTTACTAAACTTAAAGAGGAGGATCGATACACAGGTTCCTAATGTTCCCCCCACATCACCACTTCTACCCAGACCAGGACAATCCTCCATTTCTACCTCAGGAAGCCCAAAACTCTCCGCAAGCCAGTCGGAAAAGCTGCTCTTCGTTCATCCCCCTTTACTTCTGTCTCATCCCAAGCCAAGACAGGGTGGCCAGGGCAAAGGCAACTAGGAAACATGCAATCGCCCAACCAACCACCCAGTCTCTAATGACACGTATCGTTAAGTCTTATCCCAAGAAAATTGTGTCAAGTGCATGCAAGTTATGTTTTGAATACTGGGTCATTGCTTTTTGTACTCGGAGGTTTCTACTTTTGAATTGCAGGCAATAATGCTGACAGTTAAATATATCTTATGTCTGCCATAATGTTTTCTGCTCTTTTAAAACGACACGGTACGAAATATTTGCTCAAAATAATTTAGTGTGTCGTTCAACCTTCTGACATATCCATTAACAGAAACGGCATAAAACTCGCATGGGTCCATTTCCGCTTTTTAAAAGTGCACCCCGAAAAAAATGATGAAAATAAATTCGTTTTCTGGTTTGTTTGTGAGTTAATTTCTCTTTAACTACAAACTTTGTAGTGACCCGTGGTATTTCTTAATAAAGTGTATGTAAGGAGCTCTTAAAAGCGTGCCTCTAAACAGGGTCATCGCTAACGGTCAAGCTCTTCAAAAATAAAAATATACTTATAAAGGTGGGATTTGAAGGAAAAGTAAATGTGTACTAACTGCTACAGAAGATGGCATTTATCATTATATGGCATCAAACCGCAGACATAATATATTTATTGTTGACATAAAACATTCAGCATCACATTTTAAAAACTAACAGAACCACTTAATAATTTAGGACATTACTGCTACAAGAAGAATTCTTGTTCAAAATATGTTAATTTCTTTATTTATGTACAAAAATACATATTAAGTCATAAGTATTTACAATAAAATGCTATTATCACATTATGACATATCGTTAGTTATGTTTACCGTACTTATATAACCGCATATCTGTATATAAATAATTTGTTATATAAAACGATCCCTACCATGTTACAATCATAACTGTTTCACATAATACTGTAATGTCGACAAGTAACATGCATCATATACAGAGTAACACTTATAGCTGTTTGCAGCGTAACGTTGCAATGGGTTTGATATATGTGACACCATGCCGCGTTTGACAGTTAATACGAAACGAATAATAACTAACGTACTAATAAATAATGTTTTGTCAGCACAGTACAAGTGTGTCCCAGTTACACACTCCGATCCTCTCGTCAAACAGCGTTCCCTGTGGGCAGAGGCAGGCGTGGAGTGTGCTCCAGTCACAGACATAAAAAGACTTGCAGTTACTCGGGTTCCGAAAGCGACCGGACTGCGTCAAACAAATGTCTGAAAAATGGTGCATATACATACATAGTTAAATTGTTCTTTAAGCAGTATCACCGAAATGTTCGCGCGCTCATTTTTGTTATGTTAGAACAAATATTAAGCCAAATTGCGATACATGTAGTATTACCCAATAAAAATGCCATTGATAACCATTATAGCATGTCAATCTTTTTCAACATCAACAAGACAACAAAATTATATACTTATCATATTTCAAATTTAAGTATTCATAAAGGGACTAGACACCTGATGGTCCTAAAATCGGCACATACAGTATTTCCTCAGAGCAAGTCTGTAATTCTCAATTTTAGTTAGTATGCTGCCGATAATACATCATTTTACATGATTGAAGGGATATTTTGTCGCTGTCATAGCTGAGATTTAATAACCCCTTTAAAAATAACGCATAATGGTTTCCAAGGTTATAGTGTGAATATTAAGTACGAGAAAGTCACGTGATTATTTCAATTAAATATACGGACGTTATTTTTAAATTTACTGGAAATAACGTGGTAGACAGACCCAGTTTTTTTATTTGGAAAAACATGCAAAGACTACTTTCTATCTTGCAATGTTATCATCTGATGTCTAGTCCTTTAATATGTCAGTTGTATGTGAAATGCTCTCTATAAGAGCTACCTGCAAAATCTGTTATTTTCGTGCAGCCGTGCACGCCCCCTGTCTGAGGGGTGGTGGGGACAAGTGTGGTAGGAGGCGGAGGGGTTGTCGTTCTTACCGGAAGTTGATTGTTCACAATCCTCCACCATAACGATATCTGGTCCGAACTGAGTGTCAACCCCGACGGCTTAAAAAGCAAGGTTAAAAGTTTACCCAATATCTTGGTTTAAACAACGAATAGCTTTGTATCCGTCTATTGCTGGTGAGCTATCCTGCATAATCCGTGTACAAGGATAAGTATGTATGTTTCAGGAATGTAGCTGTGTATCTGCCTGCTTCTGGTGAGCTATCCTGTATAATCCGTGTACAAGGATAAGTATGTATGTTTCAGGAATGTAGCTGTGTATCTGCCTTCTTCTGGTAAGCTATTCTGTATAAGCTGTGTACGAGGGTCGTGAAATTTCAAGGCTGACCAAACCAACATGTGTTTAAAGTAAGAATAAAACATAAACAGACCAAGGAAAGTAACATTTATAGGTATACAATGACTTATGGTGTTATCGGTATTGAAATGAAGGGCAAATCAAATAAGTATAAATCAACGCATCTATCAAATTTGTATATCGCCTGTGTTTTCTCTGAAGTGTGATAAAGAGAGGGTTTTAGTATCGGGAGGTAGATCTATTTAAAATACAACTGCAGCTTAATTCATATTCAACTATTTTTTAAAAACTATCATTACCTGCGACGGCTGAGGTATGGAGGCTTTGGAAGTTGGCTTGGTTGAAGGTACTTCCAATGTCGTTGTTGTTGGTATCTGTGTCGTTGTTGTTGTAACTGCAACAGTCATTCGGCTGTGCGTTGTTGTTGGTATCTGTGTCGTTGTTGTTGTGATTGTTGCGTCTGTCGAAAACTTGTGCGTTGTTGTTGGAATCTGTGTCGTTGTTGTTGACTTTAGGGTCGTTGGTGTTGGTTTCATTGTCGTTGTAATTGTAGCATCAGTCGTTCGGCTGTGCGTTGTTGTTGGAATCTGTGTCGTTGTTGTTGTTATTGGTGCGTCTGTCGATCGGCTGTGCGTTGTTGGAATCTGTGTTGTTGTCACTGACTTTAGGTTCGTTGGTGTTGGTCTCATTGTCGTTGTAACTGGTCTCTGAGACGTTGTTTCTGGCGTCTCGGTTGTGGGAAACAAGCTCTTCCACCAGGCTTCAAGATCTTTCTGGTTTGTTAGGTTGAATGTACGAAATTGGTCAAATGTAGGCGAAGGAGGAGGTCCGAAAGACGTTGTGGTATATGGTAGAGGTGATGTAGTCACTGTCGATAGTGACTGCAAAACAGCTGAGTTATAATCCGATGAGCCCCTATTATTATTATTAGTCAATACAATATTGTCATTTGTGGAGGAAGATACTTTATCATAGTTCAATGTTTTTGTTGCCAATACGTTTTGTTGTGGTGTTACAGTTGAAATTGAGTTTGCCTGGACACCAGTTTGGGTACTTGTTAATGCCTTCTGGTCGTTAGCTGTTTTCTCTAAATTGTACAATGCCCGTAACCTTTCCAATAGATCCGATTCCGATGCAGGTGTTGTTGTTATTTGTTGCACATAATTTTTATCAGAGCCCCAGTAATAGGACATAGTTGTAGGGAGTGGGTCCCACCAGGCCGATGGACGCCTAGCCGTTGTAAATAATCCAAGCATGTTTTCAAATGTATATGGCGTCTCAGTAGGTGGATGTATGGCTTTAACTTTGTAACTGGATCCTTGGTTTCGATTAAACTCACTAACTGTTGGTTTCAAAATATCGTTAGAAGGCAAGTTTGTCGGTTTTGTTCCTGTATAAGTTCCTACAATGCCCGCCAAAAATCTTCCCGAGTATTGTGTTATGTTCTTAGGTTCTAGTATATTGCTTCTGTTGTTAAAATCGACACCTTTAAGCAATGTTGGGCGGGATGCATTCTCAATAAATTCATATTCGTTGGTATTTGTTGTTAATACACTGACGTCCGAATGTTCAGTTGTGTTTATGTTAGTTTTGTTCACATCAGTTATAATTATACCTTTAAACGAAGCATTTGCGTACGCCTGCGTACTTTTAACAGATATACTTGATGTGTTCATTGTCAAATTAGCTCTTATTTCACTTTCTAAACCAGTACTTTGGTTTATTACATCAACGTCAATCCCATTATGAACTGAAAATAATGTGCGTATGCCTGCTCTATTATTGGCTGTGGAAACATTAAAATCACTGATGTCAGCCACTGTATTGCTAAGGACTGAAGAAAAATCCTCACTAGTTAGGTCTCCATTTTTAGAAGAGTTTGCCGTTTCTGTTAAAGAAATATTATTCCAATCGAGGTGTTTACTTATTTCTGACACGTTTTTAAACTCATTTGCGTCCAAAAATGAGACACTTTCGGACACATTTGAAAATAAAAACTTCCCTGTACTATTTTGGCTTTCTAAGACATTGTGGTCTGTCATTGCAGAGGTCTTATTTCTAGTATCATAGTTTTTACTTGCGGTTCTTTCTAACCAAGTTGATAATTCCGTTATGTTTTCAGCTGTAAAATTTAGTTTTTCTCCTGGATATACTCCGTCAATGAACGTTTCTTTATTCTGTATGCCGGTACCATTTGAATCTGTAAAAGCATCAGATTTAAGTTTTGTATTATTTTTGCTAAAAACAAAAGTGTTCAACGTCGATTCAGTTGAATTGTCTAGTGTTATAGTTTCCGAGTCATATGTCCCGGTATAATTAAAACTATCCGATATCGAAAGAGAATCATTGAAACCGGTCTGATTTCCATTTTCATTTATTGGCTTTGTTGCAACTGTTTGGTCAATAAAATCAGAAGTTGTGACAACTTCCATTATATCAGTTGTAGTCAATATCATTGCTCTATCAACCATATCATTAGGAAGATTCTCATCAGATACATTACTTATGTTGAATATTCCAGTAGAAGCACGCATCAATGTCGTTGTTTCTGGTAGATTTGTTTGTAGATCACTTGTGATTGGTCTGATGGTAAATGTTTCTTGTGTTGGTGAAACTTGATACACTGGTGCAGCATTAGTTGTTACTGCCGCTGTTGCTGGTATCTCTTTCGGATGTATTGTTCGGGAGTCTTTAGTAGGGGTTTGAGTTCTCAGCTTTTCTAAAAGAAGTTTCCACACTGGAACTTCAGTCGTTGATGTTGTAGTTGTAATTTGTGTAGTAGTTGTCTCTAATGATCTCGAATCTAGTTCGGATTTCAAGATTATCAGAAGCCTATCCAACAGAGACATCGTCGTAGTCGTTGTTGGCTTTGCAGTTGTCAAATAGGGCTGATATTGAAAAGTAGCAGTTGCATTGTATTCAATACGGTCCACATCGTGTCTTGTATTATCTGTCTTGGGTTTGAAACAGTTACGATCAGGAAGCCTGTCAAAGTTAGCTATTTTGTCTTTTCTGAGTTTTGCTTTCACCACATTCATGATAAATGGAACGAATACCGGAGGTTTCCTGTACGACAGTAGGTCTTGGTCCGTTTGATTGCCTAAAAGAAAAGACCAAACAAAATGAAATGGTGTCTGTGATATTGTTCCTAACTTTAGATAAACTGTATTTAAAACTGAATATTAAGCATGTATTTCTTTATAAATTGTAATAATACGTACTGCATCCGAGCTCGTCCGATAGATCATAGCAGGAGACAACGCCATCACAGCGCTCGCAGTCAAATGGGCATAACTCATTCTGACAGCAGTGGTCTTCAAAACAAACATGACATCAATTTAAAAAGTTTGACAATTCGAATTTATAAAGATGGGGCGATTGCACTTCAAAATATTCAAAACATGCAAACAATTGCAAAGAATATAGCATAATGATTAAACGACTTTCTCAATAAAAAACCCAACTACGTTGTAAATGGCATGTAAAAAGTAATTTCATTTACCTTCAATTGTCCACGCTAATCCAGCCAAAATGTTAACCAGGAAAAATATATATTTAGGCAACATTTTGAAAGAGAGATAGCCGTTATGTACCACGATCCTCTGGTCATTGCCAGGTATATTAAATGACCACTGTGATTGTCAGTTTGCTAATTGTATCGAGGCCCGTAACATGTCCATTATCGTTACATTAATGCAAATCAGTTGTTTTTCGCCTAGGAACATCGCTTATGTTATGCAATGTTTCTATATCTAAAATGGCAAAACGAAAAGTCTGACTGATATAAGAAGATATATTTTCTTACTTCAGTTTTGGGAATACTTCCCGAATAAGCCCTTCTGGATAATAGAAAGGTCTTAATGGAAAACAAGAAGCAATTTCATTTTCGTTATCAGTGTGAGATACACAGATACACATACACACATACACACAGACACACAGACACACATACACACATACACATACATACACACATACACACATACACGCATACACATACACACATACACACACACGCACATACACGCATACACGCATACACGCATACACACATACACACATACACACACGCACATACACGCATACACGCATACACATACACACATACACATACACACATACACGCATACACATACACACATACACACACGCACATACACGCATACACGCATACACATACACACATACACGCATACACACAGACACACAGACACACAGACACACATACACACAGACACACATACACACATACACGCATACACGCATACACGCATACACACACACACACACACGCATACACGCATACACGCATACACACATACACACATACAAACATACACACAGACACACATACACACAGACACACAGACACACATACACACAGACACACATACACGCATACACGCATACACGCATACACACAGACACACATACACACATACACGCATGGTCGATTCCTTTCTGATATTATTACAAGTTAGTAGGTGATTTAGTTAGCATAGCATCAACTCTGAATGGTCTCTGATTTCAAAAACAGGCTGAAAATGCTAGATATACTTGATCTGCTTTTTATTTTCAACGCTTTGTGTGTCCTCGTACATCGAATATTGTCATTTTACCAAATACACAGTGTTTACTTCAACCAATTTTAATTTTCGTAGGAGAAAAGTCACTTTTTTTCGAATGTTGTTTAATGTTTAGTACACAAGCGGAGCCTTCTCCCCATATATGTTGTTGGTGTGCGTGAATAACTAGATATCAGTGCTATCTTGCATGCAAATTGGTCGATTGACTATAGAATATATAGGAAATTATTTAATGGTGCGGCGGGGAATCAAACTAGCGATCCCTGGATTGACAGACAAATGTGATACAAATAGTTTTAACGGTAAGCGTTTTATTTAATTTATAAAAGAAAAAAGATGATGAATTTCTCAAATATAAAAGTGAAACAAAAATGTTGAAGGACTTTTCGAACCATATATTCCATATAGCATGCTGTTGGGAGCAGGGAAAGTGGAGTTAAATATGGTTACGTGATTTCTTTCAATGTGATTTTTACAGGTCAAAAAAACTTTTATGCATTTAAGACATGATCCATATATGAATCCATTTATTGTTTCTGAGATGTAAAGATTTACCGAGGCTGAGTCAAGGGGAGCATTCTCTTAGTAAACCAGCGAAAAAACAATACAGTTTCATGCCTACCATAAAAATAAGTGTGCTTCATTTAGCATATTCCTAAATTTGCGAAGATACGGGCCTCATTTTATTAATACTTACTGGTCATAATTATAAATTGGCAAAAAAGAATAGCATAGAGATTATGAGTATTATGAGGTGACCATTAATGACAGGGCTAGAAGATATCGCGTTTTATGTTACTGCTGACACATTTCATTGTCGATTCGCTCTAAATATGTAATTGGTGACAGATATTCTTTCTAATTAATTGATAGTCGTATATAGAAGTTAAAAAGACGTTAACCAGCAAAAAATTAAATTAGTTCATGTTAGCTATTGCGCCAAGAAGAAAAAAATGGGTACATTATGTTCAACTAGAAATTGGTCGGCAAGTTCACATCAAAACAGCAACGGAACGGTAAAAGACAAAACTAAATTGTTTTCATTAAAACAATGCAATAAAAAAAGTGTAAGAAATTATGTATTTCACAATGGAGACAGAGGTTTAGAAATTTGCGCATAGAAAAGCCTCTACTGTATTGCGCGGATGAATATTAACGACACAAACTGAAATATGTAATACATGTATATCTATAACTTATTACTGTGACACGGCTTTTTCACACTATCATTTATTTCAATATTTTGAAATATTTTTGAACCAATTGATAATGTTTGATTTATTAGCTTCAAACTTTATGTTTACCTTTTACATCGGCTCAAATTGTAACTGAAACAACGGAGTTCGTACTGCAATTCGGTCTGACCAACGCCAGCGCTTTATGTAAGCATGAAAATGGCTTTAGGGAAGATGTTCGTAGTAAAACGAAAGACCGGAGCAAACATGTGCTATAAGTATTAATGCACAGATGCAGTTGTAAATTACAACTATTAACATTAAAACATTCCCTGTCACATAAAGCAGCGCTGTGTGCGCGGTTAACTTGCACCAAGCCTGTCAACACTGCAATTATGGCACACTTAGGATGAGATATACATCATGAAATATGTCAGCTTCTGCACATAATCACACAATAAACCCCACGTGATGGTATGTGCTTATATAATCATACTTTTCAAGGAATTAATATTAATTATTTAGTACATATAAGCCTATTAATTGAATAAATATTCCTACTGCGACAGTGGACCGATACACCCCACATGTGTTCATCACGGCAATCCAAAAATGTACAAGGAATTCATCAAATTGGGAAAATAAATTAGATAAATCTAATGATATCATTAAACATTGTTCAAAACACTTATTAACATTTTATGGATACTCCGTATAAAATGCTTCTTTATTCAGTGTCCACATACCGTTTCATGTGTAAGTTGTTCAAGATTTTGTCTTAAGCCCCGTCAACAAAAGCATATGTATTTTTTTCAAATAGATTGAACTAAGAAATACATTCGCAGACAAAGTTTGAAGGGGTATATTGGAATAAGAAAAACGTCGGTCGGCCTGTCGCTGTGTGGAGCAATCTATTTCCACAGTTTTAGACGGATTGTTCTGAAACTTGACCATGATCACCATGAAGTCTAATTATGCATATAAACACATTATTTCATTAAAATGAATTGTCCGTTGACAACTTTGGAGAAATTGGGTATTTTTGAACTAGCAACTTACACCCTAAGGACTTTTGAACTAATTTTTGAAACAAGAAAAACACCTATCGAATTGCCAATGTGTACATTGCGAAAGCTTCGAGACTATCCAGACTGTAGAAACAGTTATGTTCACATCGCTTCTCCAACTTTACTTTATAAATCTCATATTTTGGCCCTTCGACTTTTGCACTTTACAGCTATTTGAGAGTTTGTGAAACGATCTTCTTTCACAATTTTAAAGATATTGTTCTGTTCTAACAAAAGTACATATGGTCACGTTTGACGGTACAAAGGCTGATTTGTGAAAATTGTGAGCATCGGCTTACTCAATAAGTATGTAGACATATTCAATGAGTCTAATACAGAGGAAAATAAACTACAACCAAGAACACACTGTTTGTGGAACATTGTTTCATATCCTATTAAAACGTATTATATGAACGCATTGTACGGTTTTTACATTACCGTTGATTTAAGCCAAATGTAATTTCATATTGAATTAAGAATATCAACATAAAATGAAATCAACTATATTGTTTGTCATTATTTGGATTGTCATATCATTCGCTCTTGACAGATTCCATTTCCTGTAAATGTTTTTAGATGGTGGTTATAAATTACCTTATTAACGTACTTGGTATTTGGTATAAACCAACGACCACTGCTGTATATACATTTTTTAATAATAATAATGTGAACGAACTATCGTCAAACATTAACAACAATAAAGTTGTTGTGTTTTTTTTGTCTGTACAAACATTTACTGGACGTTTGATATGGAACACCGGTCGACAACTACAATACAGCATCAATAGGATCAAACAACGATTTATCTGAATGATGAAGGAATATGTCGTGAAAATTTGTATTTTATGTGAATACATGACGTTAATACAAGGTAAGTCGTTCTGTTTACGAGCATACATGAAAATAGATAAAACCTACAAAACACTGTTATGCAAAGATTTGAAATGATATTAAATTATAGTGCTATACTTCTGATAAAAGGTGAAAACCCTTGTTAAATTATACCCGTAGTGCGTTCATAAATTCCATTCGCTTGATGACATCGTATCGTTTTTAGGAGTCTAAGACATTTTTTTTTTAAATTTGGTCAGGAGTCGAAATTGGTTCGTAACTTGTATTTATGGTTAAAACAAGTTGGTCAAAAAAGGATCAAATATCCATCGGTCATAATATTCCTTAGAATGAAATATTTGCTTATGTTTTAATAAACCAAGCATATTAATTACCAAAATCGAAGAAAAGGTATTCTCCCAAAATATTTGACTATGCTGGAAATCCTTAGCTTGCCCAAGGGCAAAAATGAAAATGTACCCGCATCTAATAAAACAAAAAGTACATTTCAACTATATTTTGTTTAACTGAGATGGGAGAAAAAGGTATATATCATGGCCGCTTGTGAAAGATACCTTCAGCTCGTTTCCGCAAAACGTTGGGATGGACATATCTTACTCTCTCGGCCATGGAAGATATATATATATAACCAACATGTGGCTTCCAGAACGGTCAGAAAGTTTTTCAACTTCATGGCTGCCTTATATAAGAAAAAATATTTTGTGGCTCAATCTTTAACACAATTTGACCTTCCTAGAAATTATATAAAGTCAAATAATCTAACATAGATTGATAACTAATGGATAGAAAACGTGACCGCTAGAGTGTATCAATGTTTTCTGACAGTTTATACTAGTTTTGACCCAACATGACCCATATTTGTATATTATTAAGAGTTCATAACAAGTATACGATCAAGTTTGAAATGGATCGAGCGAATATGGCCCTGCAATAATGCTAACAAGTCTTTAAATTACTAGAGTTTTTGCATCTAGTCGACCTACTTTTCGCCAGAGTTTGGCCATATTGAAACTATTAAAAAATATAGATTTAAATACAAAAACAGATTAACTTTGAAGACGGTTTGGTAAATTGTGACCTTTACTTCTTATAGTTAGTGATTTCAATTTTTAAAATTAACTTCGTGGAAAAGTTATTTAACCTGACATAGCAAATATTTATGACAATCAGAAACGAACCTTAGTGTGTTGCCCATGATCGACCACGACCCATATTATTTGTATTTGTCACCATTGTGCACTTTATGCCTTATGGGTCTACGACCTTCTGGTTTATTATAAATAAAACTTGAAAACTTGAAACTAAATTATATAAAAATAACATTCCGACCAAATTGAATGAAAACATATAGAAAAAATACCAAAGTATTTACATAGTTGTTTCTAGTATTTGACCTACTTACCTACTGTTTTGTTATGTTTTTATTTTATTTAGGTACATATCATAGCATAATCACAAATCTACAAGCCCGATATTGTGTATTTGGAATAAGTACGGTAAAAATAAAATAAAACAAACATTCTTACCAATTTTCATACAAAAATAACATTTAAATTGTGTGGACGGACAACGGGTGATACCAATGCAGCTCACCATGTACCACTTCAGCTCCGGCAGCTGACAATCTATCGATCATGTATATAATATTCGTTACGGTCAAATGCTTTTTAAAATCAAACAAACGTGTTACGATAATCACAGCCCACACTTCGAAGAAGGACGGTGGATGGCGATTATGTGACGGCCGCACAGAGCGGTATGATTTGTTGGACGAAGCAGGCTGTGCGTACTGGACCCGGATTACCTTCCAGAAAGATGTCCCTAAATCATGTATGTAGAAAGCTAACTGATATGTGTTCCATTGATTTCCTGATTAGTTCAGGTTGAACATCAATCGAAGCATGCATATTCTAAATTATGATCACATAACAAACACAACTTACCCGCTTATCTTATTCCCAAATTTCACTTGTGGGCGGAGAGAGTTTGTTTTTTTAAATAGTTTTATTTGAAATTGAATTTGGTGTGACCAGGCGGTATAATCTACAGGTGACTCCGTTCTAGAAGGAATGAAGTGTTCTCGGGCAATGTTGGATCCGCCACCACTTCCACCATTCCCGTTGTCCAGTTCAAGTGAAAAAGACCACCCTCGACCGGCCCCTCCAACGATGACATCTACAACAACCAAAGCACCTACTATCACTTTGGACTACATGCATATTTTCAGTAAGGTCATGTTTCCATTTACTCCAGCAGGCAGTAATTTGGTCAAACTAAAGTTGCAATATGTTTAAAGATTACCGTACCAGTATATTTTCCAATTATGTAATGATATTACACATCACATTTATGTATTCGCATGCATGACTTGTGCATAAGCCTTTTTCATTTTATATCTTCAGGCTTAAAATATTGCATACGTGCACTTATTATGTAAACCACTGCTACACCAATTGCATTAATATAAGTTGTTAATAATTGTGAATACATGATATATATTTGATACTATTTTGTCTTTGTTTTACATTACTACAGATTTTTGCCGAGATAGACTAAACAATTTAAGAGATGTTTTCATGTGTGTCAACTCGATGAGCAAAGGTCTGTTGCGAAGGCAGCATGGTATGGCAGCATCAACGGTGATAGCGACAATTCGGCCGACTACTCCCTTACCATTATTCACAGTCTTTACGTTTCATGCAAAGACTAAACAATCTAATCCATCACCGGGTTCCACACGCGCCCTCTGGTCGGATTTTCCATTTATTCCAAACAAATTGTTTAAGTAGTCACACCAACCTCGGACATAATCAAACAGATATAACATTGAAAATAATACGGGTCTTTAAACTTAGTCCATCATGCTGTGTCCCATATTGAAAACGTGCTGCTTGTGTTTTTATCTGTCTATGGACATGTTTAATGCTTTGGGGAGGAGAAAAAGTGACATTATAACGGTCCTGAATGTTCCTTTTTTAAGTTCCTCCAGAGCGTGTTAAAGGCAGGAATCAAAGTCATTCATTTTATAGCACATTGTTTACGTTATCGAATTTATCTACATAGCGTAATGAGGCCGGTGGCCTCATCACATTTGCGTATATCTTGAAGCCTATTTACGATACAAATACAACCTGAAACTTGATGTCTTACCCGAAACTTGCTGGATATGGCCGAGTTGTAAGGATTGTAAGGATTGTGGTCTCATAAGACCCAGCTAGTTTGAGTTTGCACCTTCAACACCTTCAATTTATGAAAATACTTTAATGCAATATTTAGTTAACATTCTTGACCTTACGACAGTTTTTCACCTTTGCTCGATGATAAAATGGTTCAATAGTCTTTAAAACACTAGTCATCTAACACATATGATTGACAGAGATTCTGTCTGGGAAAATGTTCCTTTTTAAGCAAGAACCCTGAAACTACTGAATGAACCAAATATATCATTAAATCTTTAGTATGAGGTTGAGTACCCATGAGCTTATATAACCCCCAGCGATGTCTTACTTCGCTCGATGCTCATACATCTATTTAAGGGACCAGACAGTAGACACCAGATGATACAACAGCAAAAGAAAAAAAAGTGTAAAAAAACTTCCATAAAATTGATATCGTTGTGTACTACACATTGAATCTTACTTACTGATGTATCATATCGCTAACGACAGACCTCTCGCAGTGTACTTTTTCCAAATCGAAATTTTCTTGGTATATCTACCATGTAAGTTTCAGCAAATAAAAAAGTGTCGGTATATGTATCTGTACTTATCACATGAATTTGACCTGCTTAAAATACACACTATAAACTGCAAAACCGATGCGCTATTTATACACCGGTAAACTCAGCTGAGACAGCGACAAAATATTCTTTTAATAATGTAAAGTGATGTATTATCGGCCTCATACTACCTCGTTGTGACAATTCTATGCTTGTTTTGGTGCAATTCTGTATTTGTCGAGTTTGGGACCATCTGGTGTCTAGTCCCTTTAAAAAAAGATATTTTGATTTATGTGTTGTCTGACTGTGCTGTTTTGCGTGTATAAACGAGAGTCTGTTAGGCCTTACACGTGTGCCTCTGGACAGGGCCTTCGTTAGATGTGCGGTTACTGGGCTTGTCACTGTTGTTCGCATTGCCTTATTTCTACGCTTAATTATATATTTTTACAAGAGCTTATTATTGTCGAAGCAATATAAAGATACGCACAGGAAGTTACGATGTACGATCGAGTCATCGCAGTATTAAGTTTTTTTCACATGTATAAGGCCAGTGAGACTGGATGAGCACCGTTTATCGGGTCAACCAGCTATACTGTTAATGTCGCTGTGTAGTAGGGATTACTGGTTACCCAATTCGCATTGGTGGCATCGGTGACACATAGACCACGTAACATCGACGACATCTGCACTGCGTTTTGTTTATTTGTATCTTCTTTTGGTTTTCGAAGACGATGGGTGTAAACGTTTTTCTCTCTTTCCACTTTATGCGAAATTTAACAGTCAACGGCTTTTACTCTTAGAGTATAGCTAATTCGTTAATACTTCAGGTAATAATAGTTTTCTTTTCTTCTATCTAGCCGTAGAGTTGCGTTTCATTGCCGTTTAAGACAAAACAATGATAAGCAAATACCAACTGATTAGACAAATGATATTAAGAATTATTATAGATCAACACGTAATTAAAATCAAATAACGAAGTCATTGCAGTTCTATTACTTATACAGTGAATAAACAAATCAATAGTCACAGTACAGTAGACCCTAGCTAGCTCACCTAGTCTTCTATTGAACTTATACCTGTAGGAACATCAACAGTTGAACACACTTAATCATCGAAATGGCTGATACAAACGGTAGACCCAAAATTATTTTCGGCATCCGCCATCCCTATTGCTTTTACAACCAATGTGTTTGACTAGCTCCAAACTGCCCATCTCTTCCACAACCCATGCTAATCTTGATTAGATAATGAAAAAGTATTACCGTATACAAGTACATGTCATAGCCTAAAATGTGGACTCAGAATCAGGGCAGTAATAACGGTATTCACTATCAATGTTCCTCAGTTTAAAATTTGAGGACAAAGTCTGAGCATGAGTCTCAAATGTTGACGATTTGGCGAAGGCATCCCTCGAGGATCGTCGCTCTAGATGTGTGCTCGACGGCCGTGTACTGGCATGATGTTAATGATGAGGACGATAAAATTACTATAGAGGCAGCATGAAGGGTTTCAAAGTATGTACCATGAAAATAAATGTTATTTCGAACATTTGGCATGCCTCAGCGAAGTGTTATCATAGCAAATGAAAGCATAACTGCTGTATAATTTGAATCATTTATACTTCTTAGTCAGTAACTTAACCTTTTCACCTGACAGATGAGCCCTTTTAGCTTATAAATATTGCGTTTGTTTAAAGCAAATCAAAATGAATGTATGGTACATATCAAACATATGGTAAATGGAACAAACCTTATAAAAACAAATAGCTGTATGTTTAGTAATATCGATTATGTGAAACAAATAAAAACATATAAACCATCTAAATCGATTCCTCCACTTATTCCCTCGATAACTTCGTGTGGGGCAAAATGGTCTGTCACACACGATTCTGCCACGGACAATACATGCGATTGTCCCCGTCCTGTAGGCGAATGCCTCATATCGCCGACTTTGCTGATTGCAATATAAAACAAAGATAATATGCAAAATATAATTCTTAAATATTTATAAAATAACTGGATATCATATCGTCATTTCCGACTGTATTTTCAATAAAGTTAACTAATTACCTAGACAATAAATGCATATATTTCAGTAGGATTTCAAACTGTTTTATTGCGTATGCCCTGAAAGCCTTCATGATCATGTACACAGAGCTAATGGGATATGTACACAATAATTCTAAATAACAGTTTCTAAATTTCTTCTGCATCTCTATGAACATGCAGGTGAAAAGTAGCAAGTATCTAAGGCACTGACAATGGTTTTTCACATTCAGATGCTGGAATTTCTTCCGGCATTGTAAAAAAACTTGTATAAAGCAGATGATTCTAAATGGAGAAAGGAAGAAAAACAGCGAAAT
The DNA here is from genome assembly GCF_026914265.1 of Mya arenaria. Lineage (NCBI taxonomy): Eukaryota > Metazoa > Mollusca > Bivalvia > Myida > Myidae > Mya > Mya arenaria. Next base: position 59,285,413 of record NC_069123.1, read on the forward strand.
CCATTGAGATTTGACATTTGATATACACAAACGTCGTTTTTGGTTGATTTTCGCCACGGAAATTAATACACGTTTTGTTTCCCTAAAAACAGAGGATGCCTTTCTACTTTACCACACTAATTTTAAAGTTTAGACATTAAAGTTTTTCTACCTGAAGTATTAATTGCATTCAATCAGTTATAATTAACTAATTTAAATGTCAAGTGATGAAATCTAGTCAAATGATTGGTTAAAAATAATAAACAATGCTAAGAAAATACCCTGTCAAATGATTGGTTAAAAATAATAAACAATGCTAAGGAAATACACTAACGGTTAAACAGGTGACACACAACTAATAGTTTACTTGTTCAAGTTTATAAATGATTTTATGTTTTTTCCAAAAATTTCATAACTAATTTAATGTTATACAAATGTACTTGCATTTATTGTTACTTTTTCCATGCCCCATGCTATTTTCACCTGACTGTCAAATATAACTCGTGTATCCTTATCGTCTGCGTTTGCGTACTTGTCGGAGGCCCTTACTAAGGCGTCACGTTACACTGAAGGCTTAGCCTTATCGCTATCGGTGCGGTGCATGTGTCAATTTAAAATAGTCTCAACATAGCAAGATTCTGAATTGGAGTCTAATAAATGTGTGTACGTGAATACGGCACCGACTGGTTTGCAATGATTCAATATTTATAATAGGGGTGTAACACTAGCATTGGTATATTCATTACTATTCTACAATAAAATAAACTATTAATTATTTTGACAAATATTGCTTTAAGACCTAGTACTGTTCTAAAGATGACATCATTGACTTAGTATTTTTTTATAATTACAAAGTTTTAAATCTAAATTATCCAATTTTAACCTACTAATCCCTCCTGACGTAATGTTAACGGATCCGAGGTGGGTTGAGTTGTATATGATATTTGCCAACTCGAGGTTTGCATGTCGGTCAAATGATAGACACGTCAGACTTACATGTACGGTTTGATACAGTACAATGTAGCATAAAACTTCACTTGTAAGCTTTGCCATTGACCAGAAGCTTGTCCCTATGGTTTGGAGTTATTTGAAATCAAGGTAGTGACCAACAGTGCTCTTAAAATCTTGTCCATATTAACTTGAAAACTGTTTTACATTGAACCTAAGATAGGATGTATATGGCCAGTATACGTCCCCCTTTTTGGCTGGGGCCAGTTATTCAAAAATAAAGGTCACGACCAACAGCGGTATACTGTCCGCACAGTAATCAGATGACGTTTTGGCCTGTGACTTTGGTACTTTAGCGGTGTTTTTTACCAGTGTATAATTCCATTTAGCCTATTGTTCAGCTAAATATACAGGCCATTCAAAACACTTAGTTTCTGATCTGGGATCTATGTTGCTTATACAATACGCATTGTTTGTTTGGAAAATCACACAAAAACGGTTTGACATTGGACCTTAACCATGCAACTGATGTGAAAGGTTAAAATGCCCTTCGCCAGTAAGTGATCCTTATTTTTTCGGGTCCGTATGTCAATGACACAGTCAACGTTTTAGATACTGTTGCCGTTAAGAGTTATAAGGACAAGCAAACAAAAGGAGGCCAATGCCAAGGAACATCGGTGAAAGATTTTATCTGGAGTCAGTCCTTCGAAGGATGAAAGACATGACCAATAATGTTTGGAAAATGTGTCGGCACCATAACGCAAGAACAGCTTGATCAAGGACCATGTCATACAAGTGGTGGGTTAAAAATGTTCCTAGCTAGCAGGTACTCCCTTTGTTTTCGTGTTCAGTAGGTTTATAATCAATAATATGTAATACTCATACACCTATATAATCTGTATAATTTATGTATTTTTAACCTGTATTATTTATATTATTAATTACATTACATGTCATGTCACTTGTATAATATGTTAAATCACTGAGAAGTGGAATAAAAAGAGAACATGACTGCTAGTGTCTTATGTATGTTTATCAAACGTCCTGGTCAAAGCTAACACTGTTTTAAAATATCGCCGCACAGTAAGGGGTCAACGGTTTTGCTTAGGACTAGAAAGGGGTGGTACGTTAGTGTACTTGGGCAAGAATCAGGTGCCCAATTAGCTCAGTCGGTAGAGCTCTTTACTAATGGTGTGTGTGTGTGTGTGTGTGTGTGTGTGCGTGCGTGCGCGCGCGTGCGTGCGCGTGCGTGTGAATTAGCAAGTCAAAAACAATGCAACATATTTGAAACCATTTTTTCAAACAATACCTTGTGTTTGGTTAGGTCATGAAACTTCAGTGGTAGAAAATGCTTATTCAGGGGCGGCTCAGTGATTTGACTTTAGAGGGGATGTTACTTAGGCGTAACCTATTGACTTGCGCCCCTTCCTCAGAACCGACTTTTTTTTGCTTAAAGTGTTCGGTAAATAGAAAATTTTAACATTTTCTGGTCCGAAATAGTGCAATTGGGGCGTTATGTTATTACTTTTTCCCCTCTGTTGAAAAAGGCGTAAAGGGCCTCCTCCCGGATCAGCTAGTGCTATTGATCGTTGGGGGGTGGGGTGGGGGTATCACAGAGTTGTTAGAAATGATCTAATATATGATCATAAACAATCATGCAGTTATATATATATCCTTGACCAGTGGATGACCCAGTGTATTTGGGGGTCAAGGACAAGTGTAGTTCAAAGGTCGTCTTACTGTCCTCATGTTTGTAAAAAAATATTAGCCAGGAATTGGTATAAGCACTAGTGCCGCTATCATTCGGATTATTGTCAATTGAATTAATCATTAATGTAAACTGTGTTGGTGTCACTGTGTCTATATGAGTGAGCTTTTGGTTTTGTCAGGAAGAAAACTCATGAAAGGGTCTACGAATTCAATAATTGTTGGTAAACCTATTTAACACCATAAAAGACAGGTCTAGTTCGACTTTGTTTAAAAACTTAATGTTTTTGACGATTTGGCATGCCTCAGCGAAGTGTTATCATAGCAAATGAAAGCATAACTGCTGTATAATTTGAATCATTTATACTTCTTAGTCAGTAACTTAACCTTTTCACCTGACAGATGAGCCCTTTTAGCTTATAAATATTGCGTTTGTTTAAAGCAAATCAAAATGAATGTATGGTACATATCAAACATATGGTAAATGGAACAAACCTTATAAAAACAAATAGCTGTATGTTTAGTAATATCGATTATGTGAAACAAATAAAAGAATATAAACCATCTAAATCGATTCCTCCACTTATTCCCTCGATAACTTCGTGTGGGGCAAAATGGTCTGTCACACACGATTCTGCCACGGACAATACATGCGATTGTCCCCGTCCTGTAGGCGAATGCCTCATATCGCCGACTTTGCTGATTGCAATATAAAACAAAGATAATATGCAAAATATAATTCTTAAATATTTATAAAATAACTGGATATCATATCGTCATTTCCGACTGTATTTTCAATAAAGTTAACTAATTACCTAGACAATAAATGCATATATTTCAGTAGGATTTCAAACTGTTTTATTGCGTATGCCCTGAAAGCCTTCATGATCATGTACACAGAGCTAATGGGATATGTACACAATAATTCTAAATAACAGTTTCTAAATTTCTTCTGCATCTCTATGAACATGCTATAATCATTAATGTAAACTGTGTTGGTGTCACTGTGTCTATATGAGTGAGCTTTTGGTTTTGTCAGGAAGAAAACTCATGAAAGGGTCTACGAATTCAATAATTGTTGGTAAACCTATTTAACACCATAAAAGACAGGTCTAGTTCGACTTTGTTTAAAAACTTAATGTTTTTGACGATTTTATGGTCACTTTAACATGTGTCTGTGTTTAAAAATAAAAATCAAGTTCGACTTAGGGTACAAGCTATAGACTCTTACTGAGTTTCGAGTGTGTTTTTGCGGAAACTGTTTATTCTACGTTTTTGGAATAGACTATCTATTGTCAATAGACAACGACTAGCAAACAGCCAAACGTAAAAATAATTGGTCTAGTGACGCGAAATAGCTCAAGTAACCTAAACCTAGATCTGCCAAGAATTCACAAGTTCTTGTCCATGAGACATTTTGGGCGTGAAACTTACATTTATTGCACTGGCGGGACGGGGGGGGGGGGGGGGGTAAATCGGCCAAGTTGCCCACCCCTCCCCCTACTATGATTTAATTAAACATATTCTATTGCCTTTTTTCTTTCAACATGATCGGTATTTACAACAATGATATAGAGTATACAAAAAGCAAATGGGTTGGACATAAGTTCTAACAACATAAGTAACGGCTTCCCCATGAGCACATAAACTTGATAAGTACAAGTATTTGGTGATAAATATAAATAAAAAAGATATAAATAAGAAAAAGCTAAGGAAATGGATAAGTGTAAGAAATATTAGTAAAAGACATGAAGTAAAATGAAAAGAAGAAGAATTCTGACTCACTGCTACCCAGGTGATATGTGGTAAACTGTTCACTATCTAACAACGTGGTTCAGTTATATTTAAAGGAGGGGCTAATCCGTAAACCGTTTAGAGTGTTTTATAAATAAGTGTACATAATGGAATAATACAATATTTAATCGTCGGAGAGTGAGGGTTTTCCAAATAATAACGACATAATGCTAAGTGGGTGAAACGCACGTGTTCCACGAAACATGGATATACGTTCCCGAGTATAAAGATTACACCTAAAGAAATAATGCTCTGCATCTTCAACTGGGTAACCACACTGGCATCTAGTGCTATTAAGCAAATGGTTATTAAAGAGGTCAAAGTGAAGATTACTACAATAGTCCCTTATACGAGCATGCATTACGGAGAATACACGTTCTCTTAACAGAAAGTACTTGGGAACCACAGGACCTTTGTATTTTCCCCTTAAATTTGCTTTAAATGTGGAAACTGGAGATGTTGTAATGTTATGTTCTAAATTATTATATAAATCTATTGCTGATGGAATAAAAGACTTTGAAAATAACTCTGTTCTGTGAAAAATAGTACTTAAATTGCTATTATTTCCTCCCCCTGCTAGTGCAATAAATATAGATTTCCCATCATGGTTTGGAGATACCATTAATCTGGGACCAATAATATAGTAATCTTACTCCCAGCATTAATTAAGTAATTGAGGTTTCTCATTGATTTGGAGATTGCTCTGAAGCTATTGCAGTGCCCTCAGAATTCAAAATATTATAACGCCGCAAACGTATTGTTTAATGAATACGGTCTTCATAGCATAAATATATTCTGAGAAATCATGGAAATATTTAGTCATCAAGACGCGCCCAGTTTGACAGTTGTTCCCGCGTTATGTCATCCGGGTGATTTCGACAGGAAGCAGATGATTGCGCTTGCGCACTATCGTCAACAACGGCTGTCAATCCGTAAATAATGGCGGATGTAAAATAGTCAACAGAAAATCGTACAAATCTATCGTATATCGTCATTTTTATGCATCCTTCAGACTGATTTAATAATCTAAGAATATAAATTAATATTTATTTATATGTATCTTTGATATCCACAATAAAGGTAAGCCGATATTTTATTCCAGAACAAGGCCTTTTGTTTACTCTGGATCTGTTGACATTTGTGTACAATTAGTGTTTTTTTCGACTTGAACAACCAGTCTGTTATTTTTTAAAGGTGAGATGGAGCTCAGAGTAGGAAACAAATATCGCCTTGGAAGGAAGATAGGTAGTGGTTCCTTTGGCGACATATATCTAGGTAAGCCGAGTGTTTTTTTTTCTGACAGTAATTTGAGTAAACAAAATTAATACATTTATACTCCTCTTTCACTCTGGCGTAAAATGCAGGAATTTGACTCAGTGTTTTGCATGAAAACATTAATTGAAGTCATTCTATGACCATATATTGACAAAGGAATGATTGTTGGTCTTTTCTCACTATTTACTTTAGAATTTAGACATTTGTGTAAGTATACAGTATTTTAATTTCGCTTGTGAAAGGCGCAGATCAGAAAACCAAACATGATGTCACATTAAAAAAAACTATAATTTTGTTTATTGGACTAAGAAAATTGGTTCCCTTTTCTTAAACAAAACTACAATTTCTGTTATAGTCTAAAAGTAAAACTGCGTTTGACATATAATGTTAGTTCAGTGTTCAAGAACTAGCTGCCGGCTAATGTTGACGGTTTAAACGGCAATTGGGCCGGTTCCAATATGGAAAAATAAATGAATTTTAAGTAGAATAAGTAGTAGCTGTTTGGTTACTTTACTATTTGAGACGGTTCAACTAAAACTTATTGAGAACACTTTAGATGGAGAAAAAATTAGCCTAGCACAACCTCTTTAGTCTAGAGACACATATAATGAGGCAATGATTCTTTCTCCATTTTAATCTGATCCGATCAATCTTACACATTGACATTGTACATAAGAAAAGCTCCTACTCATTAAAACTGTCAACTTGTCTAGGCCCTTTTAGAGTTTACTGTTTAGCAAAATTGTATCACATTTTGAATAAATAATATTCTTTTAGAAAGACAAATAATGGAGAACATACCAGTACATGATAAGTGTAAAACTATCATTTGCCATGTCAGTGATTTTGTTTGTATTTTAAACAGTGAAAGATATGCTGTGCTATGCACTCTCTGCTTACTTCATAGACTGGTTCATCAAGTTTAAATTTCATGGCGATTAGTTAAGTTTACTTTATAACATTGAAATATTTCACAGGCACAGATATTTCGAACGGTGAAGAAGTTGCTATCAAACTAGAATGTGTGAAAACGAAGCATCCTCAGCTGCACATAGAAAGCAAAATATACCGAATGATGCAGGGAGGAGGTCAGTATTACAGTTAGCAAGTGCAGTTCACATAACTAATACAGCTAACCATTGTCTTTACCACAGGCACAGATATTTCCAATGGGGAAGAGGTTGGAATAAAACTTGAGTATGTGAAAACTAAGCATCCCCAACTGCACATAGAAAGCAAAATATACCGTGTGATGCAGGGCGGAGGTTAGTATTCCAGCAGGGAACATCCTTGTGTTGGTCTCTACGAGGCATTTCCAATGCTTTACCTACTCTGTAAAACAGACTTGCTGCCTTAACCCTCAAAACCACTCGGTCACATTGCATACATGTATGTAAGCTGTGTTGTGTATGTTACATTTGTAATTCTGTGTTTGTAACATATCAACTTTAAAAATAAAACATATCGATCTGTTATCTAACAATCTACAATGCCTTAAGGAATGAATTTTAACTGCATGTCTTTATATATAATAAAATTAATTTTAAAAAAACTCAACATAGATACATATTGTTTCATACCTGTAACATTATCAGTTGGTTTTCAACATGTTGGGAATGGAGCCAATGCCTCTCTATGCAGAGAAATGCATAATTTTGACTTAAATTTGGGAAACTTATTTTTCCTATAAATGATCAAAAATGCTTTTTGAAAATACAGAAAAGGTAAAAGAATGTGATCAAGTTTGTTTCTTTAAGAATAAACCCAGAGCATAGATAGAACAGGAAGTCTATTTTCTTTTGACTGTCTGTTCTTACATTTCCCAACAGAGGGTGAATTGTTAAGTGCTACACTTCTGTATGGTATAAAAAAAATAGGCACTGTTGCCCATGATCATTCTTCAATTAAAGTTTGAGTTTTACATGTATGTGTCATTCCTTGCACAGATCTTCTATTGTCATGCATTTTATTTATTCATGCATTAATCGAACCCCTGATGTAAATGCAGATTGTTTTACTATAACTGATTTAGCACTTTTCTTGGTTTTCTGTTTGACATTTATGCATGAACATTTTAGGGTGATAAAAAAACATGTGTCATTCCTCGCATTTCTGTGTAATTTCTCATATTTTCCTGATTCCTTTGTCAGTTTTCATTATTTTATTTATTTTGTTAGTTTCATCTATGTGTTTAGCATGCAAATTGATTTAATTAGATTTGTCAAGTAATGAGCCCTTTTAAGACCAGATATTGAAATTAAAAATAACTTGAATAATCAAATACTGCGTGTTAATATTCTAAAATTACAACCCAAAAGCCCAAAAAATATACATATGAATACATAACAATTCCCAGATTTTAATACTTATGTTTGCAAATGCACTTAGTGTTTCAGGGTTTTGAGGCATTGAATGGTCAAGGTTTTTGCTCGACCTTAAACCACAAAGTAAATTTAACTCACGATGACAGATCAAATTCTTTGAAGAGTTGATCTGACTGTCCTAAGCCGCCATTGAGGCAGTACAAATTTACCTTATATTCAGTGCAAAATAGCATTGGGGATCATGCTTTCAATGATTAACTGATTGACAAGCATGTTTTGCTTCAGTTTAATTGTAAACAGAAGTATGTACATGTTGTTTTGTTTGTGATAATACCTCATTGCTTTATATCCTGGGTAAGTGTTGTTCCTCTAAGTAAGCTTATAATAATGTAAACCAAATTCTTATGTTGCTCATAACTGCTAGAATTTCAATCTTTAAGTTTAAAAATTTCAAATTAAAATCACAAGCCCAAGTTTAAAAAAAACAACTTAGGTAATTACTCAATTTGTCAAAAAAATCTTGACTCATTTTACCACTTTGTACTTTATTAGAGGCACAAGTTCTATTGAATTGTGTAACTATTTATATAAACTTTTGGTCATTAATTCAAACTTTTATATTTTGGCATATTGACTTTTGAGATAGCTCACAGTTCATTATTATTATTATGTACTCAGCTTATTATCTAGAGAAAGGTTTGTGAAAATAGGGCCAGGGAATTTAAGACCTACATAATTTGTTTTTACATGTTGTTCATTCATAAACCTGAGCTATTATTATTATTAACAAGGAATTGTTGAAATGATTTGTTGCTTTACAACAATGCTTTTATTTTCACAGGGTTGTTTACATGCATGTTACCTTATCATAAAACTATTCTTGTTATTTTGTTCATACTCCAAATGAAGACGGGATTTGATGCTTAATTAATTGGTTTTATTTTGAATCCCATGTTATGAAAACAAAACAAATCTCTTGACATTTTAAGTTTTTATTAAAACATTTTATTTATGCCTTCTCGAACATTTTGTAGCAGTTGTATTATTTTTCCTTTTACAGTGCCACATGGACCAAAGCATCAAACCTATTTGTATTAATTCGACAATATCTTACTTTGTGTATTGCTGTTCTCAGTGGGTATCCCAACTATCAAGTGGTGTGGTGCTGAAGGAGACTACAATGTGATGGTGATGGAGCTGCTTGGGCCAAGTCTTGAGGACCTCTTCAACTTCTGCTCCAGAAAATTCTCACTGAAAACTGTCCTCCTACTTGCCGACCAACTAGTGAGTACCTAAGATAATGTGCCTTGTTATATTTGACTCTTGAAATGATACTAATTTGATAGTTAATACTGGTGTCGGAATAATTTTACCAAAGGAAGTTGTGTGTTGTGAAATATCATTAATGACTAAAAATTAAATGTCAGTTAAAGTGTAAAATCAAGCCTTTTGTCTCTGTACTGTTGCACTTATTTACATGATACATTTGTTTAATTAAAAGTAAAAATGATAGCTGCTGAGCAATGCAATGCTAAACATCGCCTCTCTTCGATACTTTCAGATCAGCCGCATAGAGTACATACACTCCAAAAACTTTATACACAGAGATGTTAAACCTGACAATTTTCTAATGGGACTTGGAAAAAAGGGCAATCTTGTGTATATAATTGACTTTGGCCTAGCCAAGAAATACCGTGATGCTCGCACACATCAGCATATACCATACAGAGAAAACAAGAATCTCACTGGCACAGCAAGATATGCCAGTATAAACACTCACTTGGGCATTGGTTAGTACACTTTTGTTGACCAATTCTGGTTAAGATTTTTCTTAAAGAAACTTGAGTGCAATACATTTTTCGATATAATACATGTTTACTTTTATTGACTTCATTTGTATCGAAAAAATATTTTAAAGTTACAGTATTGAGGTGATGTTGTGCAAGTGTTGTTATGTCACATGTACTTACAGCAACTCATGTATATTGTATATGCAATTTACAACCGAGAAATAATAACAAGTAGAGTTAAGTATTTTTTCCACATTTCAGAACAGAGTAGGCGAGATGACATGGAATCATTGGGTTACATCTTCATGTATTTCCTACGTGGTAGTCTCCCTTGGCAGGGCCTCAAGGCTGCCACAAAACGACAAAAATATGAGCGCATCAGTGAAAAGAAAATGTCCACTCCTATTGAAGAACTCTGTAAAGGCTTTCCATGTAAGTCATTATGCCTAAAGATTGCAGTATGTTAATATGCATAATAATTATAAGTGTCAGATGCATACAAAAAGTGTTGTCAGGAAATATCAAGAGAAATTAGGACGTAAACTTTCTGTTTATAAAATGGTCTTATTGTTCATTTCTAGTATGACAGATCATGACTTGGAAATGAAAAAAAATAATGTTGTAAAATATGCATTCAATTGTAGCTGAGTTTGCCACATACCTAAACTTCTGCCGGTCGTTGCGGTTTGATGACAAGCCAGACTACTCTTATTTGCGACAACTGTTCAGAAACCTCTTCCACAGGCAGGGATTCACCTATGATTATGTGTTTGACTGGAACATGCTTAAATTTGTAAGTGATGTGTGCATAATTATTGACATTTTTTCACTTAAAGTTTTAGGTGTTTTAGCAGGGAATGGGAATTTCTGATTTTCTTGTTTGGGTTTAAAATCTTGATAAATAGGTATAAAATCTTGATAAATCTAGACAATTGTACATTTTGACAAATTTGTAAAGAATAGCGACAGGTATAGTGATGAATAATATAGGTTACACACTGAGCCATGTTTGACTGATTATGAAAACAACCTCGTGCTTAAATATGGCAAGATTTCGTGACACATGCTCAGATGATGAGAAGTAATCAATATTGCTACATTGACTGACATCAATGATAATCTGTAGAGAAATTGCATCAAATCTCATCTGTTATTGATTTTGAGAGAAACTTCAATTTAGAAATAAACTTCAATTTAGAAATTTAAGGAAATATAGCTTCTCATTCCATGGAAATGATGTCAATTCCACAAATAACAACACAACCGTCAGCAAATGTCAGTATTTCCACAAAGATCTCATATTTAGAATACCTGCACTATAATGGCAAGATAGGGACCCTTTAAAATTGCTGAATTCTACCGAATGTTGTCAAAGTTGCCATATTTGCACCTTCTGTTTAAAGTGATTTTAAATATTTTGTTTTGCAAAATTGTAATATATCACTGTATTTATCCCTGGTCTAGGGGAAATTATCATAATTAGGAATAAAAACTAAATTGTTTTATACCCTAAGGCCTTGTGTCTCATATGCTAACACTTGAGCTATTTGTGTGCAGGGTGGGCGGAACAATGATGACTCTGAGCGTGGGAAGGTTAGCCTGTCTGCAAGGCCAGTCCATGGCACAGCACAGCAGAGGGGTCGACCAGAACAGATGGCCACCGCCACGCCACCAGGCGAGTACGGAAGTAAGTACACCTTTATACCAATGTGCAAACATTTTGCTTAACTAAGTATAGAAAAAATGCTATTGTATACTGAACACAAAATAAACTGATCAGCAAAGTATATTGAAGCATTTATTACTTGCCAGTTAGATTTCTTTCACATAAATATACGACACACATATTTTCCAGATTTATCAATGTCATTTTACTCCTATTGTTGTATATACCCCATGTATGTCATTTTCTATTCTTGTATACAAAATTCTTACTAAAGTTTCAATATTAGAGCATAGCTTTTTATGCACTAAATTACTAGACTTCTAGAGGTTCTTACCCGTGTGGAGTTATTGTGTAGTTTGGAATGCAAAGTTAAGTTTTAGGGCATTGGTCAGATATCTGTAGTAAATAGGTCAGGTGACTTGCAACAACTTGTAGAATAATGGAGTTTCTACAAACTTACAGGCAAAAACAAACATGACCGGCATTTTATTTTATTTTTAAATTCACTGAATGAAGACGAGGATAATATTCCTTCATTGTGATGGTAGCCTGTTCTTTGTCTAGTCATTTACACAATATAGCAGTACGTATTTTTATCTTGTGCTTCTGTGTCAAGTTTTGTTTAGCCACAATGATCAATGAACAATAATTCAAACACATGTTTGAAAAGTTGATTTGAAAAGAAAGCTTTCTGAAATCTGCAGGACACCAAAACCATACATCATCATTCTTGAAAACGAGAACAGGCTATCTTCCCTATATAGGAGACCCTTGGTGGCAAAGTTACATGTATATATGTAAGCATGAAGGTTTTGGATGACATGTTTTGTGCTCACCCCTTTCACATGAAGTGAAACTGGATAAAAGAGAATGCTTTGTTTTTTTAGTTTTTTAAGGACTCGCATTGACTGAAAGTAAAATTTGGATCAACAAAACCTGAAACAGTACTCTGAAAATAAGAACAGATCTGGCTATGTAAAAAAAGTACATTTTGTACAAGCTTCACTACTATTTTACTTGTTCTGGGCTTAAGGACTTGCGCGCCAATTTTGACCTTGCTATGTATATGTCATGTACATTTTCATGAAATATTTTCTTTAATGATTTGAAATAGGTATGACTGGGTCAGTCGGTAAGACCATGCTGCTATATTTATTTATGATATATATTTGTATACTTCTGGACATTAATTCCTGCAAACTTGCATCCTAGTCAGTAATGAGGAATTTAACAGCTTTAGTAAGGAGGAAAGCTGGTAACAGGCACCCTAGTGTTATCACTAAAATAAGCACATTGTAGATATTAGACAGTCATTTACACTCGAAAGGTTAATCAAGCGAACTCGTGGCTTTTATGATCTGAAGAATTGAAGTTGAGAAGACAAGTGAAATCACTGGAAAGTGGATTGATATGGTAACCATTATTAATACTTCATATAAGCTTTTAAAATGATTAATTAAAAGAAATTAACCTCCTTCAAGATTCTCTTTAATATGCATGTAGATTATACAGTCATTTAGTTTTATAGACTTGTTTCAATTAGTCTTGAAATTGGTAGTATTCATTATGCATATTAGGGAGATTTTGAGAGGAAGATGATAATGAATAATGAAATGTATATTGGGAAATACATTAATATATTTTTATACCAAGTTGCTTAGCTTGTACCTGCATGCTTTTAAAATGTATCATCCTAAACACATAACACTGGTCTTTGGCTTGAATTATACACCATGCCTACCTTCTGAGAAAACTATCTTCATTGTAATGCATGTATTTAAAAAAAAAAATGTGTCAATTGAGTTGACTATTCTTGATATCGTCTGACTCACTTTTATTCATTTTTTACACATATGAAGAAAAATTTGCAATTTTTATAGTGAAGCTTTACTAAAAATCCAACAAAAGAAGAAATGTTTTATTTGATTTGCTTTCTTAATTATCATAACAACAAGGAAGTGAGGCCATGGTTTATTTTGCATGAAACGATTTTTCCCTGTATGCGCATGCTGGTGTATTTTCTTTTATTTTGAAAGTTTTTGTAAGACTTTTGGTTGCATTTTTTTTTTTTAGATGTATACATATTGACTGATTTGAGATGTGCTATGGAAGACGGTGAACCAAGGTAATTTTTTTTGCAGATATGGCAAGAAGCGGAAGAAGTGGTAAGGACCGAGTGCCGACTAGACTGAACCTGTCGGGGCGCGGAGCAGAAGGTGGGGCAGTGGGGGAAGGGGTATTAGACACCCGAGTCAGTGACAGTAGACTGGCCACACCCTCCTCTGGGGGACGGATGAGCATGAAGGGCTCTGGAATACCTGTCCCTGTGTCCGGCAGTGCCACGGACAACCCAAAACTGCGAAGGGTGGCCAACGATGGTCGGGCCCAGACTTCCACTAGACAGCGACCACAGTAGAGCAATTTACAACACACCTCAAACATGCTCATCTGTAAATAGCTGCGCCAAAGTCTATATTGTGTATTACCTTTAATTATTGTGATATCGAGTGCTACATTGTGATTGATCTGTACATACACATAAAACAAAGTCATCCTGTTAACTGTTTTAATATGTACATATGAATTGTGAAGTAATTGTGGTTACAGAGCTAAGTATTTGTGAAAATGTCCGTGCTGCCTATAGGTGAAAGTTTAAATTGAATCTGGTGCTTCATTTATTACAATGTTATTTGCTTCTGAACAAAATAACAGTCTGTGATGCATGAATTGTTTAAAGATTTATCTCTATTTATCTGATATGATAATCTATTGTTGTTTTGCAGGGCCTTTTTACCTTCTTTGCCTAAGTCATCACCACGCTACTTCCCCAAGGGCTAAACAAAATAGCCACTGAAATTCTCCATTTTCAAAATAATTCTAAATAATGGGAATCTCACGATTCATTAAATGATGTTTCTGAGAGACATATTTACAGCATAATGGATATTTTACACCATTCGTAAAACTGAATTGTAATAATTGTTTGAAGAAGTACTTTGAGAACGATTCCCAAAACTAGTTTTTTTTACAAGAAGGGCTTCCCCATAACTGGTAAAAAGGCCCTGTATTGTACCTCAAGAGATAATAGGGATGGCACTTGTATGGTTTGATCAATAGCTTTGTAGTTTTACATGTTACAACACTTGAATATGATCTCTAATTAACTTACTTACATTCATTGCTTGATTGCTTGTATTATTATTTTTCACTTTATTTGGTATGTTCTGCTATTTTTAGCAGTAGTTTAAAATAGGAAAAAGCATAAAGGTCTTTTTCTTTTTGCAAAACAATAGTAGTAGTGTTCTTCAACCTTTTATGCCTCCATTAAAAAAGAAGGAATATATAGGTTGAAAATTTCAGGTAGTTCAATGTTCTGTCAGTTGGTAGACCATTTTTTGTCCCCACAATAACTTGAGAACAGTTTTTCATATGTCCAGGAAACTTCTCTGGAAGAAAGATAATGGTTTTTAAGGTCAGTAGGTCATGGTCAACAATCTTATGAAAATATGTTGAATAAAACTTTTTAAAAGCAGGTGCTTTTTTGCATTTCTTCGACTGCTCTCGCGTACGTCAAAATTCATGGTCAAGTCATATGATTTTTTCTATCTGCTTAATTGCTTGGTTCAATCAAACACTTGGAACATATTGATCCAGCCCCATGAAAATATGTTGACCAGTACATGACTCTGATTTGGGGCAGGTGGTCAGTAGATTCAAGGTCACATTCAACAGTATTATGTTAACTTGACAGATCAATGGTTGCAATGTTTTCTCTTCACTATCCAGAAAACTTGGTGCAACCATGAATTATCAACACCTTTATTCAATCTTTTTCATGATTCATTCGAAGTGGAGCTCCGGTGGCATTATGTTTGACAAACGTATCTTGTTTAAGGGGAATTTCTTTTTTACTGTCAGGTTGAAAATTAATAATAGTCTTACTTATCTGACAATCCATTAATGACAATTTGTTTATAAGCTTTATGTATCGACACTTGAATTAAATTGTTATTGGTAGGAAATGAAAATCAGTCTTGAATGGTAATTGATTATTGGAAATAATGTTAAATTGCCTACTAAACAATGAATGAACATGAAAGCAAATTCTTATGTTATAGTGTTACTTTTTAATTCTTTTCATTTATAATATATAGTTCTTTAGCTGAATACTGAACAATTTGCACTGTTTTTCTGCCATTTTTTTCTACTTTTCTAGAGAATATAGGCTCCAGCGATAATCGATTCCGAGATAATGCAGTCAATTATCAGCTACCTCACTTGTTAATGATCCAATTAACAATACTTAATGTTTGTTTTAGAAAAGTTATTGAACTTTGATGTATGAATGCTTAAGGATCAAATATCTGTATTTAAACTCAAATATTTTAAACGTAAGGATGTCTCAAATATTTGGCCCAACTGTTGCAGCTCAGTCTTCAATCCAGCAATAAAGTTAACATGACTTGTGATTAAAATAAGTTAATGTTTTGCCCATTGCTTCATTTAAAAACATTAACTTTGTATGCTTGCTGTAAATATTGCTATAAATATTTCACATACCTCAAGAAACTGCAAATTATTGCCAGACACCAAGTAAAACTGTTCACATTTGATAATTATAAATAGATGTCTGAAACGATTGGCATATGTTTCTCTCGAAAAATTATGTTTCAACATTCATTTGTTCAAACAAAGGCCTCTAGCGGGTGAACTAGTGCAGCAGAAATAACATATCACTTAAAGATTATTATACAATATAACATGTTTATATATTCCTCAATGATGTAACATCTCTTATGTACATTAAAAGGTTATCAGTAACTTGTTAAACACATCCATTTAATCATATTTCACAATCAATTTTCATTGTGTTTGATAAAAAAAGTCTTAAAACATTTTTAAAGATAACCAATGTTAGCTTTAAAAAAAAATTGTTTTGTGGTACCAGTTGAAAACAGTTAAATATTAATGTGAAACTTGGTACACATGTTCCTTGACAAAATGCACATAAGTAGCAGATTTCATTGCTTTGTGTGCGTTGAGTTATAATTCCATTAGCAACTGTCATAAAGTAATCAAATATTGGCAACCATAAGGGAGCTGGTTCATCAGGAATCCTTTGAGCATTGTCATACTAGGTAAAAAGTTTCTGCAGTACTGTAGTACTGCATTTAGAAATATCTCGTACATATGTAATCATACATAGGATTCTGGATGAAATGATCCCCTGTCCGTTTCAGCTACTGCCTAATATAAGCAATACAGTTTATAAGTGATGTATAGATCATCTTTATTTTTATAATTGTAGATTTTTGTAAATAATTATGTTAGCATTACTATAAGTGTATTGATCCATTATGTGACATTAGTACACCTATTGTATATACAATGTATGTACTGTATTTATAACATTTAGACATAATTGTGCAATTTGTTAATGAAAATAATGTTGTATATTGAATAAAAGATCAGAATACCTCTGAGACTCCTACATTGCTTACAGTCATAAACAACAACATGTTCAGGATTAATACCATTCTTTCCCGACACATAAAACTGCCAACATTTAAATAACTAGCACTTCAGTTTAATATTTCAGCAAACAGAATGATTTAAACAGGTAATTATCGGGAAAGTCTTTTTGTAAAGTATATTTTGTTTGAAAGACTTTGAGAATTAGTTTTTAAAAGATGATCTATCAGGGATGAAATGATTCCAATTCATGCAGGATGTCTACAGTTACTCTTTTTATAATTAATCTGTTTGATTTCTGCCAGCTTTTTGTGACTACCGGTGTTGTGTGTTTGCAGCCATCAGCATTTTCATGTCTAATTTACAGCCACATCACCGCGACCAATGTCTCGTGAGCGTGAGCGACGGACCAGCACTAGACTCCATCGAGGGATCCCTACAACAGCCCAGGAGATGCAGCGCGAGGGAACAAGGCTCTCAGCAACCCAGATGCAATCATCTGGTCTCCAAGGCAACTCAGGTGTCCGCAGAGGCAGTGCTTCAAAAGATGGTGATGCCCCTGCTCGTGCAAGCTCCTCCAGGCATGCACGCAAGTGATGTGATATCAACATACTGACTGTGATATTTTTCATTTTGGAATTAACATTATTCATCATCAGGTGCCAACATGTCATTATCTCAAAGATCAGAGTTCACATCTTGAACTAACTAATGTCTGTTTCATAACTTAGATTAAGACAACTTGTTCCAGCATTCATTTAAGAAATATTTGGCTGATCAAGACTTAAGTATTTGAACTGTTCATAACTATCAGTATATTTCCTTGATGCCAAATCAATGACTGGGGATTATATAGCAGGCAGAATGCCACATTATGCCAACTGATGTTTAGTTTAGTAACTATTTTTAATGCTCATAGATTCTCAGAATCACGAATGGTTAAGAGTTTTAGTCATTAAATAATTAGTGTAGTGAATCAGTACACATGAGTTGCATTCTTCATATATATTTTTTCTTCAGGTTTATTTATTATGTTCATATCTAAGATATGATAAAAAACAAATGTTGTCTGATTTGTATGTGAGACAAGTAACACTCAATGTTACAGACATATTCCTTAATGGATGTAAATAGTATGTGAAAACCTGATTTGTTTTAGTTGTAAATATGTAAATGTACAGTATGAATATGTAAATGTACAGTGTGTATGTTGTTATATGCAATATCTGTGTAAGTCAGTGGTTTATTTTGTAATTATATCTGGTGTGTCTAGATAAAAGAAATAATATTTAACTAAAGGGAAGATTTTTTAAAGTTTGTGAAATATTCCATTTTTAGTACCGGTAAATGTAAAAATAACTAAGGAATCACTAAGGCACATAAAAATGATATTGAAGGCCGATTTTTTTTTTATCATGTTGTAAATCAAACAATCTTTAAAAAACTCAGTTGTATGCACCTTTTTCAAAATATTTCTTGTACATTTGTAGCACTGTATGTTTTCTAATGAAAACAAAACATTTCTATTAATAATTCCTGATTGAAAAGTTTTTAATGTTTTAACTGCAGTTTTGTATGGGTTTGTTTTGCCAGTTTGCTTATCAGGATTTGTAATACGGGGCCCTGTTTTTGGAAAGGATATTTGTCAAAACTTTATAGAAACATTACAGTTGGCACCAAGTTTATTATATTTTTCAACATTTAAAGTTGCTAGGGGTAAGATTTTATAAATATGAAGTAATATAACAAAAATCTTACCATTAAGATTCTACCACTTTACGACTAACATCTTTAATGAAACAGGCCCAAGGTCAAAAACAAAACTTATTATGAATTGTAATGTTTAACTGTTTAGCCATATGTGAAAGCCGCTATAAGCTGGCGAAAAGTTCTTCTGATAAACATTAGTACATGAAAACTTGTAAATGTCTACTTGTATATATATTTGTTACATGAGATCTGACCATGTATATATATATAGCCAAATTGAAAGAATAAAGTGATCTTAAATGTGGTTTTTCTGTAGATTTACTACACCTTTTGGCAATTTCAAGCCATACTTGTACCATAAAGTGATCATTGATCCAGTAAAATCAGCATACCGGGTATTTTACTCTTGAATGTGATATAATATGGACTCAAGAGTTTCCGGTTAGATTGACCGTCCAGTGGATTTAAAATGAAGACTTAAATCAAAGATAACTTTTCTTTTACTACACCATTTTAAATGAAACAAAAGGCAGTCTATGCCGCTTACAGAGCCCCGCCTTCGTTTCATTACTGGAGTTTGATAAGTTGATTAGTTTCCTCAAACACTTTGACAAACCTGTCTCCAAAATAATATTTGACAGCGCTCCGTCTGACGGCCGTATTGTGAAGAGGCTTGTCAGTGTTTTAAGAAACTAAACTCTCAATCAAACTCTAGTAAAAGACCGAAGGCGGGGCTCCATAAGCGACGTAGACTGCGCTATGTTTCATTTTAAATGGTGAAGGAATAGTGAAGTTATCTTTGTTTAAAGTCTTCATTCGAAGCAAAATGTTGCATTCCGACGTAGCATTTATGACGCAAGTTATCACGTGGTATACACACACTACTTGTTGTATTACGTTACTTGCAAAGCTTTACCTCTGAACAAGCTTTCCATACACCATACTTACGTCACGCAAATGACTGACGCCGTTTTTCGGATTGTAGTGTTTTGTTTAAGATTTCCTGATCAAATATATATGTGACCAAGGCTGTGAAATTTGGTCCTATTAAATGAGTTAAAATGACATTTTCATTTTTATTTTAGTTTTGCTTTCTGAGTGGGCTATGTTTCAGAAATAAAGTGCTGAAGTTCTAAGCTGATATCTTTTATATTGACTGATTGAGAACAAATTTCGTAATACCACTATTTGTTGAAAAATGAAGAAAAGGGAAAATACAATTTTCTGCCACCTTAGATTAAGATAAGTAGATCCAATAATTTAACCATGCTAGATATTCTTATCTTGCCCACGAGCGAAGATGAAATGCCTGTATGGAACTCCGTTTTATGATCACCACATTGTAATTACCTCCCTTTTTGAAGACTGTCGTCAGTAGCATCAAGGAAATCTTTTCTTATGGTAATATTTATTTCTCGCTTCAAATGTCACCATAAAACAGTTTTCATGCACCATTCAAGAAATAATGCTTCATTCTCCTTAGAACTATTTAAAAAGACCGATTTGACAATTAACATTAACTGGATCACTGCGCGTATATCCATGACAACCACGTGCTATCGCATATCCAAACGCAATTATTTTCACTAAGCACAAAAGAGTTCCAGCAAAAAAATCATTTTTACTTAATTTTGTTTAACTGAGGTGGGAGAAAAAGCATCTACCATAGCCGCTCGTGCAAGATAGGTTCATCCCGACCCTCGCGCAGGGTGTTTTGTGGAAACTCGGTAAACCTCGTTTCCGCAAAACACCCTACGCTCGGGTCGGAGTGAACCTATCTTACACTCTCGGCCATGAAAGATACTTATAATCTTGATCTTTTGAGAAATAAAACACCACATGAGAGTTTCATAGAAATGGTTGCCATGGCTACAATTGGATGAATTGAAATTTATAAAAAAAAAAAAAACTAGAAAAAACAGCTCAAATGAAAAAAAATCATATCTGACTTTTATAGATTTTGATTCGTTGACATTTAGTTTTAGTATGTCATTACTATTTAAGCCTGCTCTTTTTTGGAATATAACGTTTACAGCAATTTCTGTTCATGTACCCTTGGAACAAAACATGCCACTTTTCTTGATCAAGTTGAACCGTTCAATAGCAATTTAGCTTTTGTTTTATAAACCAAAACAAATACATATTGTTTGCTCTAGCAAGTATAGAACATAGTATATGTAACTTGACAGGTTTTATCGATTATTTAAATCAATAATAAGACCAGTTATGTATTTGGTTACCATAGAAACTAACAAATACCTAGAATAATTCCTATTTTTTTTCACAAATTGTTTTTTTTTTTAGTTGTAAAATTGTAAAGTGAATCAGATGATCTTGAATGGAATGTAATAACATAGAAATCACAGACATATACCTGATTTGATGAAATTAGCAACAAATGTTTGCACATAAGGTATCTTATCACTATTTACATGAATAGTAATGAACATGTAAACCATGTACACTTGTTTAGTATAATGCAGCCATGTTTAGAAAAATTGAATGCCATCATACTTTATACTGTTAAATGACATGAATATCATATATGTATATTCTAAGTATTCAATGATCCATCAAGTGTGACTTTTGGTTGCTATGGAAACCCTACAGTTCATAAAAGCATGTTTATTCTATAGTTGTAAGCCAAAGAAATTTTCTTTGAAACATAATTACACTAATATGAGCATGTTTAACTCCTTGCAGCACATAGTAAATACGTTTTAAGAAATCTGATGTTATCATTGTATTTGTTACTAAATAGGCCCAAAATACAGGCAAAATACTTGATTAAATTTTTTTTGTTTCTTTCACCACAATGGACCAATTACAACAAATGGTGTCATATATAATACAAAACATAAAACATCGTCAAGTTATAATAAAAATAATAATTCAATAGTTTGTTTCAGTTACTAGTTAAGTATAAAGTAAAATAAATTTCAGTAGTTGAAAATAATGTTCCCATTGACAATTCATACAATTAGCTGTACATTGATCAAAGCTAGAGACATGTCAATCAATTTTTAGTAGGAAACATTTACCAACTTTCACAAAAACACATACAGGAAGTGTTCTTAATAACAGTATTCTACTTCAACTTTGTTTGGCCTCTGAATTTTCTTCAAGAAATGGAAATGGGCATGTTGTATTTTAGGCAAATGGGCATGTTGTATTTTAGGCAAATGGGCATGTTGTATTTTAGGCATTATCAAATCTGCAAAGATCTCTGATAATAATCATGCAAGATCCCATGCATTAAAACACTAGTTCCTTCACCAAAAATCTGCTCCACCAAAACACCAAGCTCCACTTGGCAGTCTTTCATGATGTTTATTTTCTATTCTGGTGCATCAACAAACTTCCTGACGTGTACAAACCCTGACTGAAGAAGATACTTCAAATATATGACGCTTTTTAATTTTTACGTAATATTCTAATTTACTTTGTGAATTTACAAATTTACAATATCAAACCATTGTTGAACATTTTGATCTCTTTATCTTTGTTTAAGCCTGGGGAAACAGCTTGTTTCATAGTTTAACCAAATATTACTAAAACCTAATCTATCGAGTAAACCTTTTACCGCTTTTGCCCAATTCTGTTTAACATTTACGGTTACAAAGTGTTGTCTCGACCAGTATTATAATAAACCGGTACAATTAAAGAATTTGGGGAGTTTATAACTTTACACCAAAACTTTAGAGCTCTCTCTCTTTACAAAGAACAGATAGTGGAAAGCGACCAAGTTCAGCAGCATTCGATGTCTGCTGACGGACGCCTAAAATGTGTTTACGAAATTTGTGATGTAACTTGTCAACTGCATTCAGATTATAAATTCCCCATACTTCAGATCCATATGTTATAATAGGCACAACTTAAAAGAGTCAAACAATATCAGTTTAGTTCTAACATCCAGTTTAACTCTGCGAAATAAAGATAAGAGATTGTTAAAAGCTTTTAATGCTTGTTCCTTTAGTGTTTTCACAGCATCATTTACAATACCATTGTAGGTGAAATTAATTCCTAAGTACGTAAATCGGTCAACTATTTCTATGTTATCACTATTTAATGACCATACAAAATCCACTCTTGACTGTCTTTTCTGGAACATACAAATTTTAGTTTTATTAACATTGATCTTCAAACCCCATTTGCGTGAATAATTGTTTATATAATTGAGCTGTGACTGTAAGCTTTGTGGATCTGTAGTGAATATGGCTATGTCATCAGCAAAAAGTATCATATATGAGGACAGCCTTTCAATATCATTATAAGTGAGGTTGTTAAAATCTAAACTATCTCTTATATCGTTGATAAAAGAATAAACAGCATTGGGGAAGTGGTTTTCCTTGTTTCACCCCTAGTGATATATCAAGGAATGTCGAATATGACATGTTGTCTAAATCTTTAACCACGGTATAGAATGATTGCATTATATTTTAGGTAAACCTTTCTTTTAAACAGAGATTCGGCCAATAGGACTTAAATTTATCAATATATAACCTTTTAAAATCTATCATTATTCTATGTTTTATTCTATTTCAAAACCTATGAACATGATCATTTGAAACAACACTTTTACTTTCTTTTTTAACCTCGTTTCTGAAACACCAAATAATATGTCTTGATTCAGATAAAATGATTAGAAGAACATATTTCACATGTTCATCATATTTAATGTCAAAATAGTGAAACCATTTTTTATTAAAGGAAATAAATCCATTTGTAACTAAATTAAATAAATACAAGCATGTTTTATTTATTGGTAAAACAAAACAACATTCTATAAAAAGATGATCAATAGTTTCAGGTTTTTAACAGAAAGTACACTTAGTTGGAAGGAACGATTGAATGAGCCAATATATATATTGTAACGTTCCTGGAATCATGTAGTCCGGAGCCCGCAAAATAAACATTTCTGTTTTAATGACATTTATAAAGTATTTGATTTTTTTACAAGTTCCGCTGTTTTCTTATTACTTCTTTAGGATGTTTTGTGTATTTAATATTAAAGTCATGGTTTTAGTATAAGATTGATACGAACGAAGTTATATTCTTATAGGTTTCTACTTTTTCTAAAGATTAATGAAATTGATACCCCTAGTCTGTAATGTAAGTTATATATAATGGTTTCACCCATTGGCCGGGTTTGTTAAAATGGATCATTACGTTTTGGTCACGTGATGTTAGGGTATATAACCAGCGAAAGGCATGGATTTTAGTTCGTGTCTCGACGCCGATGTGAGAATATCACGTTTATATATAGGGAAGCTTAGAAGTATCCTTTTGTACTGTTTAGGGCGGGTTCTGATCTATTGGAGGCTAGGAGAATTAAAGTGAAGCATTGCGCTACAGCATCTAGTTTCCAGGTTCGGACATCCGTGGGGTTTCTTTTTGGTTTATAAGCATTGATCATTGCGATACAGATGGAACAGGGTCAATGGTTTGATTCCCCGTACGCTATACAATTAGGACTGTGGGTTTCACTGATATATTGTGAGAATAGTTTGAGCATTTTGTATTCTGGTCCTGTTTAAAGATAAAGCATAGGTGTTGTAGTGTTTCTGTTTGTGCGTCCTTGGTTTTGGGATAATTAAACATTGATTCTTGAACCATAATAATTATTTCTAATCATTTGGTTTTGTAAGCAATCATTGTTAATCGCGTGTAAATATTACTGATTTCATACTTAATTTGGGGGACAATGCAGTCCGAGAATAAATTTGTTATTTAATTTGAGGTAGCGTGTCCGAGCTAGCTAGGGAAGAAACGTTACAATATGACGTTGTAAACGAGTTTAAAACAAGTATTTTTCCATATCGGATCAATTGCTGTAGAAAAATGTTATGGAATGAGTTTTTAAAGTTGATAAATGGACTATCCTTAACACAGTTTGGTTCAATTTGTCTAGTAACAAAGGAAATGTATAAATGTTTTGCCGTTATAAGATATTAGGCAGAAAGGGAGATAATTCATTGAACTCTATCTATCTGTCTCTGTTTAATGTCAACTCCTCTTCCGAGTGTTACTGACATGAACGGTGCACTCTTTTGAATGTGTAAGACAATCCTTATAAAAGAAAGGACGGAACAGAGGATGATCACTTCTATTTTTTCATTTTCTTAAAAACATTCCTGAAGATTTATTGTAATTAATTTTGGATCCCGATAGTCTTTTAAAGTTATGAACATGTTCAAAAAATAAGGTAACAGATCTATCATTTGACCTTGATATTTTTTGTATGGAAATAATGTACATTTTGTGACTTTTAGTTTTAACTCTATACACCTACCCACATACATACATTTGACGTGATTGGGTAGATTATCTTGAGTGAACATTTTTATTTTAAATGTATAACAAATGTGATTGATAAATATTTCTTTTGAACTATAGATATTTAAAGACATTGTCGCATGACATTTTTGCCGAGTATATATATATATAAATACTGTATATATATATTATTACCACATCCAGCTCCGCAACATCCACGCAGTGTTACTTCCCTTGACAATACAGAATCACTGCCGGTCACTGCCACAATGTAAATCACGTGACCGTACATTATCATATCGGTAAAGATTGTAAATTACATTTCATTTATTTATTGTATTTTAGCCTTAATGCACCTTGATTATTTGAAATTTGTTAAAATTGTCAAAAAATGAGAAGAAAAAAAAATAGAAAAAAATATATAGCATTATGATGGGAGACCACTGCTCCGACCTCAATTCCAAACGCAAATATATATAGTTAAATGTAGCCGTCATATTCATAAACCCGGGACTAATCGGTGTAATATTTCACATAAACCGAAAGTGAAAGAACGCGAAATGCAAGCGTTTGAGATCAAGATATGTAGGCGATTAAAGGGTGTTTCTAAGTGAATTCATATTATTTTTTTATAGCTATTTATTGATTTTCAATCATTAAAACGGTATTTTAGCATTATATTCATAAGTTATTATTAATTTAATGTAATCGCCGAGTGCATTAGTGCTATATTTTTACATAAAAGTCATCGATGTCAGTAGACGCTCTTAAAAATGAGTGGAAACAAAGTCGTGACAGATGAAGACATAATAGAGGCAATTAGTGAATGGCCTATAACAGAGTCAATCCCTTACACTGACGATCGTACAGAACACATTCACAACCCAGCATCCCTCTCCAGTTTCTTCCTTAGGAATGTCGGCAAACCAAGAAAAGTAAGACGCAATTTTTAAATTAAAAGGTTTATTAATACCAAAAACTTAATAAGCTAACTGGTTAGAGACCCCTTTTCACCCGGAAACTTAATAAGCTAACTGGTTAGAGACCCCTTTTCGCCCGGAAATGGAGGATTTTCTTTAATAACTTGAGAAATACTGAATATTATTTTATGAAATTTCACACAAACAAAGTTGGGCTCTAGTCTAAAATAATAGACGTGTTATACGGGATTCTTCCAATCCCTAACGTCTAAACGGGTTTGTGCAAAAACCGGGGATGTTTTGAAAGATATTGAAATAGCATTAAGCTAAGTTATTTATGGTTTTAAGGTTTATATTCATATTTTACCATGTATGTAAGAAGTTATTTTGCACAAAACAAGGATTTAATGCATTAAAACACATTATTTACCTTTCCAATAAAACGAAAGTTGACTGACACAGACAACAATTATGCCAAGCGGAACAACTCGACCCAATCGTAATAACTCGGCCACCTCCGACAAGCTTCGAGATAGACCTCGTAAATACAAACCTAACAACTCGGCCATGGCTGAAATGTTTCGATTGTTTAAAAACTGTGCCCTGAAGCCTTGCAGGTGCCCTTCATGTATGTATTGTTATGTTTTGACAGCAAGAAATGAAGAAAAACCCGTCAAACTCATAATTATTCGTACGATATGATATTTTTATGTATGGAACTGATATAAAATAACGTTATCTGGTAATTTTTCTTGTTTTTATGATATTTTTTAGATGCTAAATGCTTTAACCCGGAATCCAGATCGGAATAACTACCCACTTTTGATACTAAACAATTTGTACGTGAAGGATTTGCCATATCAAAAATCGTAAAAAAAATCTGTAAACGTACAATTATTTGGACTAAGTTAGGCTCCTGATCTAAAAATATGTTTGATAATATTTATGATGTATGGTTATTTTTACAATGAACTCAGGGCTTTTCTGCCCATTTCGGAAAAAGACCCTAGACATTTTGGGGAAATTTGCATCACGAATATGCCTAAATTGGGAAGTTTTACAGTTATAAGAACAAGCTTTTGAGTCTCCTGCAAATGAGGAAATTATTAAACATAAGTTTCTTTTCCCTTTCAAAAGACCTTAAACCGCTGAAATATCAATCCTTGGGGTGTAAATATCTATTGCAATAAATCATGACATAAAATTTCATACTGATCTCTGAATGTGATGAAAATCAATGATTTCTGAATTAATCATCCCTAAAACTTTACATCACATAATTTATTAGGATGTTGAATGAACCAGTACAGGTAAAGACTTTCTGTTTTTTGTGTTTTTTTTGCTTTTGATTGGGATTTTTTTCTGAAGATTGGGAGAAATATCATATATTTTGCTGTGGGAATGAGTATGATAGTCGGACCTGTGGATACTATAGAAAAAGCCCTGGAACTCATGTGCCGAACATACTCAGTAAATCCACTGATATGACAATGTACTGTACCATTAATTCACCCACTTTTAGTAAAATGTAATCATTTAAAAAAATAATGAAACAATATTCCTGATTGGCAACAAAATTGTTATTTCTTTCTTTTTTCTATAAAATCTTACATACTGCTCTGTTTAAATGAGTATTTTGGGGAGAAATATTTTCTATTTTGTTGAGTGGTAAAAGTCTATAATCCCCTGTTGAAACAAATATGGTGCAATTTAAATATTGCTGATAAAGAGCTAATTTTCTGAAAAAAAGAGTTTTCTTAGGTTTAAGCTTCAATTGAACACAACGTATTATTTGTATGAAAAACAATCATACTGGAATTGCTAAACAACAATTTTACAGGGTGGGCAAATAATTGTTGATATGGGCGAAAAAGTGGTCCCTAACCAGTATCTTTTTTTTTCTTCCATTTTGCAGGTTGCTGAAAAAGTGCGTGAGGAGGAGCCAGGTGAGGAGG
Organism: Mya arenaria; assembly: GCF_026914265.1. Taxonomy (NCBI): domain Eukaryota; kingdom Metazoa; phylum Mollusca; class Bivalvia; order Myida; family Myidae; genus Mya; species Mya arenaria. The sequence continues at coordinate 59,313,229 of NC_069123.1, forward strand.
AGGTCCTGGTTGAAACAGCTCTAGCCCGCTGGTGGAAGAAAACTGGACGACACCTTCTGTTAGGGGTGGAGCTACCCAGCACTGACAATCCTAACACTCTAATTAATTATGTAGCAGGGTATGGTTATTCACCCATTTAAAAAGATGCTACAGAGTCTTTTAATAATTAACCGATTTTGGTATTGGCTTACAAGTGGTAACAGGGAAACACAATGTCTAAACTGTTTAAACATTTTGTTTAACGATTAAGTTGAACACAGATACAAAGTATATGAGAGCTATACTTCTCACCCTGAAATTGGCGTCAGTATCAGACCTTGGTTAAGGTTTTCATGCAAGCACATTTAGGTCAATATCCAGAGAACATATCTTGTATTGCATTGAAGCTTAGACACACCTTTCCATCCATTTAATCTACTAATTTAATCAAGTTAGATTAAAACTTTATCATGCATATGCTGCAAATTATGACCCTTAATTGTTTGACTTAGAAATTCTGATTGAAAGTGGTGAAAAAGTCGAGCACACTGTTCCTGTGACAGCTCTTGTTTTATCTGTTTATCAAATTTTGTGGCATGGTAGAACAAGAGTTTTGAATTTAGCATTGTACTTTCATCATTTTAATGAAGTTTCTTTTTCTTTTTTGTTATGATATATATATACATGTACCTTAAAAGTGATGCTTGTTAAAATGTGGTTTTCCATGTAATGTCATGTTATTTTTACTGCTCTTAAAGATTTTGGTTTCCACATTGCTTTATAAATGTAACGTAGATTTTTTTCACTGTGGCAGATTGAAAATTCTTACATTCTTAATTTTTGCATAAGAGAAAGAAATATTGTGAAATTTGGTGGAAGATCTAAATGATTTTACTCTTGACCACACAAAATGATAGTTTCCCACATTCACTAGGTGAAATAAATTTTGATCTTTAATCGTAATTCAACAAATATTCTCTATTCACTTATAACACCGTCATGAAACTCTTTCATTTCACTACAGCACTGATGAGGGTCTGGAGTTTATGCAGGGTGAGATACGAAGACTACGGAATAAACTCTCCTGCGGAAGTAAAAATATATCAGTTTCATCAGCTCTGTCATCTTTCTATGAACGTCTTGGCAATCTAACCTTGGCAAAGCTGCATCTGGAAAAGGTCAGAGAACATCACTCAGAAGGTACACCCTTAACATATTTTGTTGAAAACATTGACTTTATTGCTATGTGTAGTCTTTTGTCTTTTTTAGTAGGTTCAGATTTTGCTCCAGCCTTGTTCTTATGGTAGTCATTGTCAACAGCAAGGTTCAATGTTGGTCATAATTCCAAGACATTCTAAATATTCTCAGAAACATTGGTGCACATTCTTACAGTGATACTGATGTACCCATAACTAAGACTCATCATTCTGGCTAAAACATGTATGATAAATTATGCCTCTCAACCGCTCAAATAATCATAAGCCATTGACCTTTGCTTGCATTGTCTTTTTTTTTTTAAACGGACGAGGGCAAATAAAATAACTTTTACTCTACAAGACATTTGGGAAACAAATTATTAGTAAAATAAAGTCACACTTCAAGATAGACTTGATGATTTCACATTTTATGCTGCTACTGCAGACAAGGAGGCTGAGTGGCGGCTGGCTCGCCTGGAGAGGGCAGAGGGACACAGGCATCGGCAAGAGGAGATACTAAGGGAGATGGACCACAACTCTCTGTCACAGTTAACCTTTCCCGCACACAGCCAGGTCATATGCACACAAAAAATACTTCTTGTATTTATAACAATACAGGCACTAACCTGATAAATTGGTTCAAGTCTGTTTGATCAGCCTTAAGGATATTTTCATCATAAAATTATTTTCCTGATTTGCAAACCTTTTTTATGTGTTAACCGTTTAGTACATTTTTTAAGTTGTCTCTTTAAAAAAAAAAAGCTTTAATTGTTGAATGTCAGATTGCCAAAAAAATGCATCTAAAACAATTGAAAGTAATCTACTTAAACTGTCAAATTGACTTTTAATGGACTAAAAATCTGTGTTAACATGATCATAGATCCACATAGCTGAGTACTGTGTTATGTAGTTATTTAAAATGCAAACTCAAAGTTTGAAACTAATTTCATAAAAATAGAACGTTTGCTTCTGCTGAAGGTTGAGCGTGTACCGGCCAGTGGACTGTCATACAGTGACTTCCTGCACAAATACGCCCAGACCAGTACCCCAGTCATTGTAACAGGCCTGCAGATTACCAGTCAACCGTGGACACTGGACCATGTTAGCAAAGTTGCAGGTACACAAGTTTTTCTCCTGCCTTCAATAGTGTTATACATACATGTATAGGTTGTTTGTTCCATACCAAAACTGGAATTTATTGGGTACTTATTGTGCTCTTTTCATAATTTTGATTTTTCACATCGCCAGACAGCTTTAATGATTTTGAAGCACATATCTATGTAATGTAACTTTAATGGGATGCTCTGTTTATACAATTTTCTTCTGGTAGGAGAGTGTGATGCCCCTGTGAAGAAGCCAGTGAAGGAATCTGTGAAATTTGCCCACCTTGAGGACTGTGGCACCATGAAGGTCAAGGACATTATAGATTCTCTCCATGGGGACTTGCCACATGACCAGCAGGTGTACCTGTTTGATTGGTCTTTGCCCTGTCACTGCCCTGAGTTAGCCAAGGAAATTACCATACCCAAATATTTTGCAGGTTTGAACCATATGCTACTTAATACCAAATAGCATAAGAAAATGTCTTCTGACAGCACTGTATGATTTATTGTGTAAATTGTAGTATGCAAGATATAAATTATGGTTTTCTGATAATCATTTAGGTGGCAAACTTAAAATCAAGCAAATGTTAGATACCGTATTATATCATGCATAGGACGCACTTTTTTACCCCCAATTCTCATCTTAAAAATTGCCTGCGTCCTTTCTATGCTATAAGAATTTCATCTGGGGGGTTTTCAAGTCCATTTCAGGTCGAAAATATCGGACCGGTAAAGAACGCGGTAAAAGTAAGTATCTGTACTGCGTCACTGAAGAGAACAACTGACATAGGTAAAATCACGCAAGTTAACACACGCAGAAATATATTGAATGTTTACTTTAAAATGATTTATTGAGAAATAAATTGAAAACAAACACGAGTGTTTACTTTTTTACAAAAGGGACTCTACTCTCAAAAACTGGATGTGAGTCAGCATTGAGTTATAACGGCAACGGAAAATCGGGAAAGGAGGTAAATATCAATTAATCGTTGTTCATGATTTTAATGTTTCGATATTTTACAAAACATTTTGTTGTATGTAACTGTTTTAAAAAATTAATAAAGGAATGTGCATAACGCAAAGTAGCATTATTGTCACTATCAAATCTTTTCAAATGTGCGAAGGTGTGAAAAACACCCGCTGTCTGTCATTAGAAAAACATCAATAGAACAAATTATTGCGATGGTAATACCGTATGGTTGTTTGTTTCGCACTTTACCCAACGTGCCTTCCGCTGGCAAGGCTAATTACCGACACACATTAATTATGCCGACATGCTTTAATCCCCACAGCGACAAGCCTTATCAAAACAATCATCAGTTTTGACAATACACAGTTTAAGCTGCGATTGCAACGGTTGACTGTCATTCAGAACACATGTCGGAACTACTGCAACGGTTGACTGTCAGTCAGAAGGCGTGTCGGGACTATTACGGCATTTGTATAAGTCTTATAATATGCGTGAATGTTCTCAAAATGTCAAGACATATATCATTGTTGTGTACGCTAAATTACCGAAATACGATGATAATTATCGAAATGCACAAGACAGTTATCGAAATATGCCTTATATACATTTTTTTGTCTGTTTTTTTACTTCAATATATGTTATAAATACTTTACCAACCTCAATTTTTTGGCTCCGATTTTTCCGCTACGTCCTATCTTATATATTACGGGTTTTTACCCGTTTTCTCAACTATTTTTTTGCCTGCGTCCTATCTATGCTAGCGTCCTATACATAATATAATACGGTAAGAATGTGTGCAGTGCAAATCTCCAATCTCTTGTGCATCACATCATTGGCCAAAAACAATATGTTGAGAAAATTGGACACACCAAAATTTTAACTAAGGTAGTATCAAACATGCATGATACTCTTTGATGGAGACCTTTCCTATTTGCATACATTATTCATTGTTGACTATATACTTTGTCTTAACCATTACATAAGAGTAGAGATGGAATAAATGAAAATAACCATCTGTTTAGGGTAAACATGCATTAAAAAAAAAGAAGCCATGATAGAAAAAATATCCTCATGTTTGTTGTTAGGTGACCTGCTACAGAGGACATCAGCTGATTCCCTTTACCAGGACAGCTGGCCAAGCTTGTTCATTGCCCCGGCTGGTCTCACCAGCGAACTACATGTAGACACCTTTGGCTCTAACTTCTGGATGGCACTCTTTCAGGGCAAGAAAAGGTATAGCTAGTTTAAAGTTTAAACCACACTCGGGAACGAAAATATAAAACAGTAACACATTAGAATAAACCAATGTTTATTTTGCCAATGTTAACTTGAAGTTATGTTTTTGTTTTGTTACAATAGTCCACTATTAAACTGTATTTAGTTGTGTATTTATTTTGTTGTTTATTGTTGTCTACTTTTCATGTATTTTCCATGTATGAATATGTGAAATAATTACATGTATACATATTTTCTCAATACTCCACCAGGTGGACATTTTTCCGGCGTGAGGACATATCTTTGTTATACCCTGTATACAACAACCCGTGGAGTGAAGACCCTAACTTTCGGGTGGACCTGGACAGCCCAGACCTGTCACAATTCCCACTCCTCGCCCATACCCACCCTGTACAGTGTGTGCTGGAACCCGGTATGCTTGCTTATTTCCATTAAAGTATATTTTTTTCCCTTTGTCATGGGAGTAACATATGTATTGTATTGCTTGTACTGTTTGTATAAATGACATTACAAATGACATTATTCACTGTGTGGGAATGGACACCGGATATAGCTAATAAAATGATCAATCGATAAGCGTTTGATTTTGACACATGGTCAGTCATTTTTTATGCCCCCGAAGGTGGGCATATTAAAATCGCACCGTCCGTCCGTCTGTCCTTCCGTGTGTCCGGCTCAATAACTCATGTCCGGGCTGTACCTTTCCCATGTATGGACAGATTTTAAAATAACTTGCCACATGTGTTCCACATACCAAAACAACGTGTCGCGTGCAAGACCCTTGACCCTACCTCTAAGGTCAAGGTCACACTTAGTGTTTATTCACAATGGAGTGCTGCATATAGGACATAGAGTATAGGTTGTTGTGTCCGGGCTGTAACTTTCCCATGTATGGACAGATTTTAAAATAACTTGCCACATGTGTTCCACATACCAAAACAACGTGTCGCGTGAACGACCCGTGTCCCTACCTCTAAGGTCAAGGTCACACTTAGTGTTTATTCACAATGGAGTGCTGCATATAAGGACATAGAGTATAGGTTGTCGTGTCCGGGCTGTAACTTTCCCTTGTATGGACAGATTTTAAAATAACTCGTCACATGTGTTCCACATACCAAGACGACGTGTCGCATGACAGACCCGTGTCCCTATCTCAAAGGTCAAGGTCACACTTGGGTGTTTATTCACAATGGAATGCTGCATATATAAGGACATAACAGTGTTGGTTGTCAACTATGGGTGGTATTATTTTATGCTTAGAGGCAATTTAAAATAACTTGCCATATGTATTTGACATGTAAAGGCAAGATCAACTTTTCTTGTACTGACCTTGTTCATAGGTCAATGTCACAATCGGGGGCATTCGTCACATACTGTGACAGCTCTTGTTTGTATTTTATGTTGATATATTTAACAAAATCGAAGAGTTTTGAAAGATTTGATACTGTTCAATATACGACTATGATGGAAATATGTCTCCTCTTTTGTATAATAGCCCAATTCACTCCGAAAGTTGCATGATTGCTCACAAATGTTAATTTATGTGGTACGATTTCAAACATAAATCAACAAATTGCAAAAAAGATTAAAAACTGAATCGAGCGATTTCATTGTAATTACATAATCTAGTAATGTGTAAAATATAAATATGATATATTTTGTTGTTACGGAGATATTCATACCTTTTGATGCCCTGGCAGTGTACTGGGGATAGACGAAGCAAATAAATGACTGCACATGGGATAGCTATTAAGTGGACTGAGGATAGTAACGATGTATTTAGAATAACGAGACTGTGATAATGATTACGGCTTTTTATCTATACGCGAGCTCGAGGGAAATTGTTGGATGTTGTCCATATCAAGGGATGAGAGCAAAAACATTTTGTTGTTTTTTTAGCTCTACTGGCCAAAGGCCAGAAGAGCTTATGCGATGGTAATGTGTACGAAGTATGTGCATCCGTGCGGTCGTGCGTCCGTGCGGTCGTGCGTCTGTAAACAATTGCTTGTGAACACCATACAGTCTTCAGTTTTGATTGTATCTCGATGAAACTTGTACAGTATCTAGATATCCATTAGAGCTCGGTTCCTTTCGAAAACCAGCCAGATCCGCCCATGCATGCCTAGATTATGGCCCTTGATAGTATAAAAAAAAATGCTATTGTGTAAACAATTGGTTGTGAACACGATACAGTCTTCAGTTTTGATTATATCTCGATGAAACTTGTACAGTATCTAGATATCCATTAGAGCTTGGTTCCTTTCGAAAACCAGCAAGATCCGCCCATGAATGCCTAGATTATGGGCCATGAAAGTTTTAAAGAAATGCTTTCTATTTTTAGCCAGGTCTGCATGAGCGAATTCTATTTTTAGCCAAGTTTACATGTATATGTTAATTCAAGTCTAGAGTTAAGGGAGACAATTTGCAAGTCTAGGATTTTGAGAGACAATTTGCTTTTTGCTTCTGCAGTTGATTTTGTGAATTACTCTGCCTTGTTCTTGTTGAAAGCCCAAAGGCCATTTTTTAGCTTTAAGTTCTGTAGTTTGCGCATTCATCTTAACAAAATTGATTGTGAATGTTTAAGTTATGCACCTGGTGTCATTACTGGCCACACCCAGGGTTCACAGGTTTGGTAAACATAAATCTGGAAAGGTTTGAAAATCTTTTTGTGTGTTCGTGCATCCATCTCAGCACAATTGATTGTGAATGTTTGTTCAAATTGATCAATGTTGTCCTAGGATGCCCTTGACTTTGACCTTTTGACCAACTTTTTTTAACTTTTAAAACTACAGAAAATTTTACTATGAGTACAGTTTTGAAAGCATTTTTTTTTGTCAGATGACTTTTACTTGGCACATATTAAAATAGTTCATGCAACTAATCTGCTTACAATACTTTCTGGGCTCAGATGTTGAACATGCTACGTTTTCAGGTAACCCAAACACAAAACATAAACTATATGTCTGTTGCCTTTTACCCATACATACATGCTCTGGATTGATATGACCACAAAAGCCATGCCAGTAGAGCATAGGCCCTTTTGGGCCTCTTGTTTGTATCTGTATGCACTTAAAACTGTTTCATTCATACACATTAGTTAACCATGATGTGTTTTTCACAAGCATCAATATCTAAATATTTGAAATACGCCGGTAATCTGATTTATAGAGTAACACAAAACATATGGCCGTAGAATTTTTGTGGTGTTTGCTATTCATATATATAGTATTGCTATGTAAATCAAGTAGGTAAGTTTTTGCACACAGAAAGTCACCAGTAGGGAATGAGATATTGTGATCAAATTTGGAACACGTAAAGCTTTTTTCTTAGCTTGGGTCGATTTTGGTATTACTTAGAACGTAATAATAACTATCCCCAGTACATAATACGGCTATCCCCAGTACAGTACTGTGAACATTTCTAAGGGCATATCTTTAACAGTTTAAAAGTAACATTGCCATATCTCACAATAAAAATAGTGGAGCTTATGCTAGTGAAATCCTTCGATTCAGATTTTTTATTTATTTGATATATTTCCTAAAAATAACAATACTTGTCGAAATTCTGTAAGTTTTGAGGAGATCAGCTCAGATTTGAAGAAACATTTTATGAAGTCTGCTAAATCAGAAGCACTTTAAAGTATACCATAGGCCGGTACGGTAGATATGCGTTTACACAGCAAGATCTTACCTCTGGTTAAGAAAAACAACTGCATAATTGTCTGTTTACTTATCACTTTTTGAGCTATATCCGGTGTCCGTTCCCACACAGTGTTATTGGGAGTAACAGGTAACATATGTATTGTATTGTACTGTTTGTGTCAATAGGCCCCAGATAGCATTTTATTAGTTTGTTTTTCAAAGAAAACGAGTTGTTCTACTCACTTTTGTTGTCTGCATCATCATTTTTAAAGCTTAAATCTTGGTCACAACTCAAAAAGATATTCAAATAAAACTTGGTACATCTGTTTTCCATTGCCCAAAAATCTGGCATTAATAATTGTCCAGTTATGCCCTTTGTTTGTTAAACACGAGCTTTGGCATTTGCATTTGCTCAACCGCACTCTTTCTTTCTTTGCGCCATCAAATTTGGTCAATGTTTTTTACTTTTATACAGTCATGCATATGTATTATATGTTCAACTTAATCAAAAGGAAAAAAAAATCCTCTATTTTATCTATAGGTGAAGTGCTGTTTGTGCCTGCAGGGTGTCCCCATCGTGTGGAGAATTTGGAATCTTCACTCGCGATTTCTGCCAACTACATTGACCTCTCAAACCTTCACCTCGCTCAAAGGGAGCTCACTCTGGCTGCTCTCTTACACTCAAGGTCACATGACCTTCTCGAGCAGCTCAGTGATCCGAACTTTCCCAACAAGCATTGGAGTGACATTGATCATATGAAATTTGAAGAATTCAAATCTTGGGTGAAATTAAAAGAACAATATGAACTGTTTGATATAACCCTTGAGAGTGTAGAAAAAGAACAAAAAGTTTTAACAGTGTAGCTGTGCTATAACTAAACATTGTCAGTATGTATACATTACAATGTATACATTGAAATATGTTAAAAATATTCAGTTGGCAATTGTGTATAGATCTGAACATATTATGCATACAAAATGATTAAAGAATTACTAAAGAAGATCAGTAATAATTGTCTTGTACAAATATTCCGCTATAAACATATTTTTTAAGTATATTATTTTGGTCTGTCCAGTTGGTTGATCATGTCTTGTATGCACAACAGCTCAAGTTTAGTTTAACCTAGGACTATGAAACTTCAGTGGTAGGTTGCTGCTTTAGCAGCCATTGACTTCCATATTGACTGTTGGATTCCATTGCCATCACATCCATTGTCCCTGGGAACAACTAGCTGAGAATGTCTTGACTTCCTATTACTATTGATTTTGCTTTACAAGGATCTCCTTATCAACCATAAATTTACTCAGCAACCACTAACTTGCATAGCAAGCAGCAACATCCTTAATAACCACTGACTAGTTGGTCATTTTAATCAGGTGAGCTATATAGGGCCATTTTGTCAAATGTCAGGATCATCAGTCTTATCAAAACTTTGTCACCCAATAATTTGTTTGACCTAGTTTCATGACACTGAGGTATGCAACATGTCCTTGACCAATAGATGACCTCTATTGTTATTGAGGTCAGAAGGTTAAGGTCAGCAGTTTTATTCAAACTGGTTGCACAATTTCTCAAAACAGGTTTGACTTAGGGCCATGGAACTTTAGCGGTATGTTGCCCATAACAAATAGATGACTTCTATTGCTTTGAGGTCAGAACATTAAAGGTCACCGACAATAGTCTTATGAAAGCCTTGTCCGCAGCTCAAAAGTAGAAATATATATATTTACTCTCCGAAAACTCATTGCAATCATTAGTTGATGGACTTCCTCTTAAAACTCCTTTATTTAATCTGCCACATGTTTCTGACAGTGTTGCTCAGAGGGCATAATATAATGTTGGACAAACATCTATGTAATGGCAATATCTCGGTGTTTAAATTACAGCACACATACATGGTGGTGTTCAATTGCAGCACACACATACTAGGTGGTGTCAAATTGCAGCACACACATACTAGGTGATGTTCAAATTACAGCGCACATACTAGGTGGTGTTCAAATTTCAGCACACATACTTATTGCAGCACACACATACTAGGTGGTGTTCAAATTACAGCACACATACTAGGTAGTGTTCAAACTGCAGCACACATACTAATTGCAGCACACACATACTAGGTGGTGTTCGATTGCATAACACATAAACTATGAGGTGTTCACATTGCATCACACATATACTATGTGGTGTTCACATTGCATCACACATATACTATAGGGTGTTCACATTGCAGCACACATATACTTTGTGGTTTTCACATAGCAGCACACATATTAGGTGGTGTTCAAATTGCTGTACACACATACTAATCGCAGCACAAAAAATAGGTGATGTTCAAATCGCAGCCTACACAAGGTCATGTTCAAATTGCAGCACACATATACTAGGTTGTGTTCAAATCACAGCCTACACAAGGTCATGTTCAAATGGAGCACACATACTAGGTGGTGTTCAAATTGCAGTACACATACTAATCGCAGCACACATATACTAGGTGATGTCAAATTGCATCACCCATATACTATGTGGTGTTCACATTGCAGCACACATATTCTGTGGTCAAATCGCAGTGCACATGTACTAGGTTGTGTTCAAATTGCAGCACACATCAACTAGGTTTTGGATAAATAAAAGCACACATATACTAGGTGGTGTTAAAATCGCAGCACACATGTACTAGGTTGCATTCATGATGTAAACTTGGCTTAAATCAATCATATTTTCCCTTGGATATCCAGTTTAGAAGTCATATACATTACTAACAGATACCAGGGTAAGCTTATAGAAGATTATTTGTCAGATGAGTCAGGGTGCCCTTAATAGGAAATGCAAACAAGGGTGCATCAAATTAGTACCCTTTTTGGAGAACAAATACCATGCCCTATGTCAGTCCTTGAAGTTGTAACCAATATTTATGTTTAAAACAATACAACAATAGTCAATTTCTTGCAACTTTCAAGCAAAACATTTTTATCAATAATAATTTCTATGCCTCCACTTACGGGGAGGAGAGGCGGCATTAGATTTGCCCTTATACTTACTTCCGTCTGTGCGAACTTGTTTCATTCAAAACTCCAAATCTATTTGACCTAGAGTCTGGAAACCTTAAGGGAGTGTTGTTGAGATGATGAAGTTGTGCATCTGGGGTTTTGTTTCCCACTGCACTTCATTAAACCAGAATTATGGTCCTTGAAAAATGGTATTTCTGGACTTGTGACAGTCAATACTCAAAAATTAATTCACCTAGAGTCAAGAAACCTTGGAGGAATGCTATATAGCTAATGAAGTTGTGCACCTGGTGTTTTGTTCCTAGCTGCATTTAGTAAACCATAGTTATGGCCCTTGAATAGCAAAAACTGGCATTTCAACTTGTGAGGATCAGCACTCCAAAACTAAAAAAATGTTGTTGCACATTTATGCAGAATGGACAATATAATGGCCCTTGTTTTTGTGTCAAATGCGGCATTTGGGAGCATATGTTTCTTATGGACGCCTGTTTTGAAAAAGACTACGATTGTGTTAACCTGATGACCTTGACCTGAGCTAAAGACCAATATGGGTCTACAACAGAGATATTTTAATGGATTTATAAAAACACAAATAACCATATCAGTATTACTATTATGAGAATTCTAATTCAGTATTTTATTATCAAATTCATCACAGTTAAAAACATAAGCATAAATAACAATGCAATACTATTTTCAAGTGAAGAGAGTATACAAGAAAATATAATATTGTGAATGAGATTGCTTAAAAAATAAAATACAAACCTATTTTCATGTGCATAAATATTTCATCATTGCTAAAAATTACCATTATATACAATCACAGCTCAAGGGTTGTTTTGGATTCATGGTTTGCTGAAGTACCCTATTTTCTTGGAAGTCATATTCTCGAGGTAGTCAGCAAAGTCTGACTTGGAATATAAAAACAAACCATAAACAAGTTTAATGAAAATCCATTAAGGGGTTAAGGAGATATGGCGTTAACATGTAATCAACACTTCAAACCTGAATGATGTTGATCTATTAACTTGAACAGTCGTGTTTGGAGTGCAGGTTTCTTTAAGCCGTGTGAATGTGGTTAACACCATTGTTGCATGAAAATCCTGAAGGGGCTTAGAAGTAATGGAGCAGACATGAAATCTATGAATAGAACCTTTGACCTTAACATGTGACCTTTACTTTGAGCAAGATGCCAGTAATGTGGGCTCTGCATATTGTCTCGCTGTAGTAAAGATTTGCACTGTGTTTCATTAAAATCCTTCCTAGGGTTACAGATACTGAGAGAACAAAAAGCCTATGGCTTGAAATTGTGGCCTTGTACTGTGACCTTGACCTTAAAGGGGCTAGACCCCAGATAATACAATTGCAAGAAAAAAAGAAAATTGTGAAAAAATTAGATAAAATTGACCTAGATGTGTACAACGCATCGAATCACATGTATGTATCACATCACATACGACACATAAATTTTGCGCAATTTTTGTGCAATTTTCCAATTTGAAATTTACATGAGTTGTCAACCATGTAAATCCCAGTACTTTTAAAAATAGCGTCTGTATATATTCATCTGAATTCATAAACAGATATTATTCAAACCGGGAAACCATTATGCGCAATTCTAAACAGGGTAACAGATGAGACAGCAACATTTATTATTTTAAACCATGTAAAGTGATGTATTATCGGTCTTCTAGTAGCTCGCATTTACAATTCTAGGTTTGTTTGGAGGAAATACTGTATTTTTGTAGATTTTTGGACCATCTGGTGTCATGACATTTACAGCTTGCACATCGGTAATAAGGGTTATGCATGTCATCTCCATATTGGTAACATTTGACACTAGCTTCATGACATTCCTTCAAGGTGTAGAAGAGATAATATAGAGAAAACAAGAAATCTATGGCTTGAACCTTTGACCTTGACCTATACTAATGCACCAGTCAATTCTAACCATGCCCCCCCCCCCCCACCCCCAGATCCGGGGAATAGCGGGGACTTTTGACTTTCAGTCCAGCCAAGCCCAGGTAAAATCCCCTGCCTGTGGGGACGAAATGCTGGCAAAATCCCTGCCAAATGCCCCCTCACCCCAGGGACCCTAGGTAAGGCCCATTCCCCACTATTTTGGGCGCGAAGACAAAACCACAGCATTCACCCGGCACTGCAGGGTCACCTAGAAGGTAAAAACATGGCACATTTCCTCAGCTATCCCCGGTATACCCCTGAAAGTAGGGGGGCCGTGGTTACAAATGACTGGTGCATAAGCTGACACAAGAGCATAACAAATGGATTGGCATATACACTAAAACATAATATATCTTCCAATGCATATCTTAAGAGGTGGAAATAAATAATAGTTTCGGCTTAAATAGACACATATCACAGACTATATACCAGAAGTTTTAAACAGAATATCATAGACACATGCATGGTGTTTCATATCTGTTCCTATTTGTAATGCTGGAACTTTTTATACAGACAAGCATATAAATAATCAGTTTTCATAATCTTATTATGTACACACAAATGTTTTGATTGATGTGTTATACATACGAGTTACCTTTACAACGTAACTAACACTACAGTATGCTTTTTTAATAAATCAGTTTAACTAGATACCTTCCAAATGACATCCCTTTTCCACAATTAACCAATGCTAAATGGTGTAACAAATATTAGCAATTCATTTCAGCACACAAAAATAACGAAAACAATTTGCCTTCCTGAATTTTACCTCCACAGATAAAAAAACCCTTCCAATTCAGAACAATAAAATTCAACATACTACTATGTATAAGTGGGACTTTCTGGCTAGTTATCAAACTTGTCTGAGATATTTTGCCCATAAAAATGGCATTCAAGTTTGGTGATGATTGGCGCACATTTGGTAAAGCAGACAACTTTTAAAGTTTTCCAAATATGTGTCTAATCATATGATAGGTATATGCAATTGTTAAGGTCTGATTGTTTTAAAATATTCACAATTAAATTCAGCTCTAACTTTGTGTTAAGTTAAAGAAGTACTCTAGTTCGAACGTAGCATCCTTGAAGAACCGGGGTTTATAGTTGGCAATCATTGAGGCTATTTCCTCGGTTTGATTGGTGAAATGGTTGGTGCTTTTTCGAGCTGGAAATACAACAACTGCTGATATAGTACCTTAAAGTATGTAGCTTTGTTTAATTAATAATTTAACATCAACAATATAGGCAAAAGCAATAACTCATTAAAAATCAGCAACTGTGCTGTCAGACCAAAAAAAACTTCTTGCATACTTACCGGTAGTTAAGATTGCTAACTTGTAAAATACTTCAGTTTGAAATATAAACTTAGAAATTGAAAATATAAAAATATCAATTTCAAACCAAAATGTGAAAATTCTATTTTTACTTTTTGTTAAAAAAATAGCTCAATAGAACAATAAAATACAATACAACCTACCTTCTCCAACAAGAAAGTTGGCAAAGTATTCCCCGACCCTGACAGCCTCTGGCCCATGGTTGATATGGTAATGCATGTTCCATAGAAAGCTGACCTTCTCCGGATGAAACTGAACACCATAAAATGGGTACTGCTTCCCTGTAAGATTGACATGGTAGCTGTGATATAATGTATAATTTTCCATAGACATGGTACAGTATATGTGCAGGATGGTAGTGCATTGGAGTATTGCCCATCCGATCATAATGTATGATCTGCCATAGACATGGTACAGTATATGTGCAGGATGGTAGTGCATTGGAGTATTGCCCATCCGATCATAATGTATGATCTGCCATAGAGATGGTACAGTATAAATGAGGGATAGTGGTTGATAGGAGTAATGCTAATTTGATCATACAGTATACTTTATAGAAAATTTCAACCTCAACGTCACCTGTTAAGCTTATGATGGTGAAACAGTTTGTAAACCTAGTGAAGTAACTTCTTCAATTACTGGTTAAACCATCTTACCTTCAAATGATGAGACAAATATTTTGCCATAAATATCAACATTGGTGGAGAGGACGTTGTAGAATTTCTTCAGGTTTTTGTTTAAACTCATTGTCTGAAAAGCGAATGAAAAATGACATTTATATGCATTATGCTTCAGTAATACTACTACACTTAATTAATAAATGTTGAAAAAATAAAGGTAAAAAGAGGTTCTACTTCAATTACACATTTTAAATTTTTATTTAGAAGCCTACATTCAGGTAGAATCACATGTAAACTGAAAGAAGTAGCTTCTTCATGCGAATTCTATTTTTGTGTAATCCATTATTCAGCAGGCAAGTAAGAATTACCTCTGGAGTGATGCCGTAGTTATGGAAATTCTCTGTGACATTGAGGGTGGACAGGTATTTGTACACATCAGCTGGCAGGCTGCCATACAGACGACTGCTCTTGTAACCTGCACATAAAATAGTACTTGTTCTACACAAGTTTATTGACAATCAAGTATATATTTGATGTTACAGACTTTAAGTTATCAAAAACTGGCACAATTATCCACAAAATGACACCAAGCTTAAGACAACATTATGTCTTTGTTCTTTAAAAATCAGTCTAAATTACCACTAAAATCAAATTTGAATTTGTGAAATAAAAGTTTTAAAATAAAGAAACCGAATTAAAACTGTATCAAGTCTCATTACGATATCCTTCATGTTACAAACTATATTAAAACTACTGTCAATTGAAGGCATAAATAAACTTAGTTCTAATATGTCAATTAGGGTTTTATTGATTTCAAAAAGTGGTTGAAAATTCATAATTGTTGTGTAAGTACTGGGAGTAGGATCCAGATAAGTATCATGTCAGTTTCACAAGTAGAAAGGAGAATTCATAAAATATAATAGAAATTAAAAGAAGATAACAGCAATAGATTGTGGTACCCACCAAAAAAAAATGTTAACAAGTTAAACTGAATTTGAAACAAAACTGAACATTTTTTCCATGAAGTAAGCATATTTTACAATAAACTTGTGTGTCAGTTTCTGTTGTGGCCTTCCCCCTTTCGTCAGTGAACATTATGTAGCATCTTTGCAAAATAGTTACGTAATTGCAAAGCTCATAAAGCACTTGTCAAAGTTGCCCATTCTTCTAGAACATCTCGCTTAAGCTCTCAAAGACTGTGCTGAATTTTGCGCTTACAAAATATGAATTTTATCTTCTTTTTTTTATTAAGGATATTCCGACCCATTTTAAAAGAAATAATGCAACAAGACAACTAGACAAGATATTTTTTACTTAAAATTATTAATTGAAAATTAGAACAGTGTGCATTAATACCATTCACAAAGTTAAGGGGCAGTGCCTTATCCCAGACTGAGGCGTTGGTCATCAGATTCTGGCCAGCAGTCAGAACTGTCAGCAACTGGAATCCCATGCAGGTGCCCCACAACGGAAAGTAACGACCAGCATCATTTGCCTGTAGGGGAATATCATGCATGCATATATAAATTTGAAACACATAACAAGTTTTGTGATGTCATTCATCAAGTTTTAAAGAGTAAGTTACAATATATCAGTACATGTTAATATTCATTATCACAGAAGAAGGGTCCTAAAAAACATAATCAGCATTTCCATAACACCAAATTTTCAGTAACTGTTTTTAGCTTATAACGCTAAAATTCAAAGTACAAATGTGCATTGGAATTTTGGAGAATCATAATCAAATTATTTTGAAATAAATAAAGTACTAGTACTGCATATAAACTTTACTTACAAAGCACTGGTAATATAATACAAACAAAATTTTGGAAAGAATAAGATTGGGCCAACTCTACCTGTATGGCTAGTTTGTATATGATCCTGGCTGCTCTTGCCATCTTGGACGTAGTCAGGCTGACACCGCCGCCTGGAAACAGCACTCTGGAAACATTCATAAGCTCAACTATACATATACAGAAGTCTCACAGAGATAAACAACTAGAAGTAAGATAGTCATATATTAAATGACATAATTTATTATGAAAAATAGGAAACAATAAGATTGGTGCAAAAGTTATTAAGCCCTCTCAATAAAGCAATTATGAACAAAACCCACCCATTGATACTGTTCACAAGGTGTTCATAGTACTCAATCTCTCTGTCAACACTGGAATGAGAAATACACAAATAGTACAAGTACATGAATATATGAAGCTTATTCAGAATATTTTTTAACATTATTGTTGCTTACTTTCAAATCGTTATTGCTCTGAAAGTTTAATGGAGATATTTGTGATCTGCTTGCTATATTTCTAACAAAATTTAAGACAGCTTTTTCAGCTGTTAACACTTATATTCATTCATCAAACATTTCATACTAAAGGTTAACAATGGTGTGGTTTATCATGTTGTAAACTTTAAGTATGTTCTTAACAATCAGCCAAATATGTGTAATATGCCAGAAAGACCATGTCTCTACTGTTATGCTTCTAGACATTTGCAGATGAGGATGTGAGGAGCACACATCATTGTCAAACCAAATAAATATCAATTAAAATGTAAAAGGAGTCAAACTGTGTTGAAAGTGGAATAATTTGTATGATTATTATAGCAAAAAAAGAAATAAGTCATCTGTTTTTCATTCTAAATGAGCAGAACTCTGATTTTCTGGGATGACTGACAACGTAATCAAAACCCCTACCACCATGTTTTGTTATTGGCGCCGCACTGAAGTGCGCGCCTATTATGGAATGGGAATTTATTTTAGTTAGTGGTGGGAGCGGTTTTTAATTTGATTGACAGTTGGGTTTTATTGTTATTTTATTATGATTAAAAAATGCAAATAGATGGCGATTGCATGGGTGTTAAAAATGGTATTTATGGTTGAATAGATTGTCTTCAATTTATCTTCAAAATATTATTTTGGAAGAACGACAAATAAGTTTAATAACTGTTCCTGTTTCGTATTCGTTTTCTGATTGGTTACCTGTAATCATGTGCCAGAAATGTAAAATGTATGGACCGGTAATTATGTGAATGGGAATACTTATGTTTTATTTTGTTTTGTTATGTTTACTGCATTGATAAACCATGAGGTAAGCTGTTTTCTTTAATTTAATCGATTTCGGAATAAAACGTTCACCTAACTTTATTTGTTTATGTGTTGAAAGTGACATTAGTAAAATTTCATTACGATTGCCCCCGAGTTGTTATATTTTTAGAACACTACACAGTGCGCACAAAACGATTGGTCGAGTAAGTAATGTGATAGATGTTTTCTCGGGAACTTCCTAAATCTTACGCTTTTATGATTCAGTTTAAATAATAATGGCTTTTGAAGATTATTGTTTTCATATAGATTTCCTGTTATATATATTGTTACTATTTATGTTTGCAACTTTTAGACGAAATTATTAAAATGTTTATTAAAGAACTTCAAAAATTGGTAAATTGTTATTTCATATCATCACCCCTTCATGATAAATCCCCAATATTTAAAGAAAAAACTTATTCTTCCCTTCAAGTTGTCATTCCAGCATGGTGACGTGCCCCCCCCCCCCCCCCACCATGATAAGTACTGCAGTGTACAAGTGTACAAGAACAAAAACTCTATTTAAGCGAATTGCACGGAGTTATTCCCTTTGAACCATTTCCTGTCTGGAGCATAACTAGAAAACTACCGTATTATATCATGTATAGGACGCTAGCATAGATAGGACGCAGACAAAAAAAAATAATTGAGAAAACGGGTAAAAACCCTTAATATATAAGATAGGACGCATCGGAAAAATGTCAAAATTGAAGTCGAAAAATTGAGGTTGGTAAAGTATTTATAACATATATTGAAGTAAAAAACAAACAAAAAATTGTATATAAGGCATATTTCGATAACTGTCTTGTGTATTTCGATAATAATCATACTGTTTGGAATTTCATTCAACATCATTCAATGGTAAAGCGCAATGAGAGGAAGTGCAGTGCACAATATCTATAGCTGTATTTCAGCTAATCACAGATTTTTTGCCCTTTGCCGCTTTTTTCTGACCAGAGCATTTCTTTAAAACTACTTATGGTATTGTATTAAAAGTTGTACATGTATAGGTGGCAATGACAAAAATAATACAGTGCACAAGCACCCTAATCCTGGCATGTTAATTAATGTACCACCCCTAAAGAAATTTTCAACTTGAAACTCTAACTTCAACTTTATTGCTTTAGCTTATGTTGTTAAGCAGAATACTACAAATATTTTGAGAATTACATGGATGCAGTTCGATGCACCATAATATGCTTGTTGGCCTTGACTATTCCTTATTTTTCAACATATAACAAATGCATTTACTATTAAACGGCGCCCTTTGATGCTTTGCATCAATGGTCTTTCTTGTGCTTTAAATATAAAGTTGCTTAATGACGAACATAGGGCTTCCTTACTCAAATATACAACAATTCATGGACAAATTACCTATACTATGTAAGACTCTCTTAAAAACATATGTAAGACTCACTTAAAAACATGAGCAATATAAACTCCATTTAACAAAAGTCATTGATAATAAAAATAATAATAATAATCATAATAATAGGTGGCCTACAAAAAGTGTTTTTAGGCCACTTACAAGACTGGAACCCCTCGCGCACCACCCATCTCTATGTACTGGAAGTAGTCAGCTGGGATGAAAGTATCCCCATACTTCACACTCGACTGGGAGCTTTCTTGGGCCAACACACCTGCAACACAATTCAAAAAGTATGAAGAAGACCAACGCTATGTCCTTTAAACAAGTTTGTAAACCATCATTTTTGCGTTTTTAAATGCTTGGGAAATCATAATGGCGTTTTCTGTTTTTTAATTTGTGTAATTAGGCAAATACACTGCTTATCTGGAGCTGTGACAATTTTTATTTTTTTTTGCAATTTTCTTTGCTATATTTTTATTATGTTTTTTCCTTTTTCAAGGCCCTCAAACTACCAGCCAAATGATGCTACGCATAACTAGAGCAGTCACACGCGTGACCTATACTGCAAACAACCTCCTGGAAAAAGGAATGGTAAACATTGTTTTTTTTAAAAAGGGGCCATAACTCTGTCAAACATAGGTGGATTGTTATTAAAGTTGAAATTGACCAATAATCAATACAAATAGTGTTAAACCATGTCATCTGAACAATGATTTTTTGCAAACTTTAAAACAACATTAAAATTAGTAATTGACCAAATCTGTACTTTATGGTGTTAAACATGTGTACCAAAAAATATTCAAAACTGTCATGAGTTAATGCACTGACAACAAGTTTTTGGTAAATCCTTAAGTTGAAAAGGGGCCCATAAGTTATCTTTCGGACAAAACTAACAGACTGACAGAAAAAATAGCTAGTCCTTACTATATACCCCCAAACATTGTCTTGTGGGGGTTTGCTTTAAATCAATTAAGCATCAACTTATTGAATAAGAGCATCACCTGATGATTCTAAAAAAAATAATGCAAAACATAATGGTTAAAGCTGTAAACAACTAGAACTGTAAGCCAAAGGCTAACGAATACCCCCCAACCCTTCCCTGTCTAGGTTGTTTGCCCTGGCCTTAGTTATGGTATCATTAGAAAGCACAAGGCAATACATTTATTTAGTTTATTTAGAATACCTATTACATTGAAAAATGACAAAGGAGTAGGCCACCAAAGCGAATATTACCCCACTCCCACCCACTTCAGGGGAGATAACAAACCTGTTTCTCTCATTTTCACCATAAAGGGGTCATGATGAAAAATGACAAAGGAGTAGGCCACCAAAGCGAATATTACCCCACTCCCACCCACCTCAGGGGAGATAACAAACCTGTTTCTCTCATTTTCACCATAAAGGGGTCATGACTCCTGACAGGATATTCCAAAATGAAGGTGGACGGGTGAATTTGACAGTCTGCCAACCCAATTTCTGTTTACCCACCCCCACCACCTCCCCCCCACACATGAGTACCAAGGAAATAATACAGGTGCACAAAATCACATATACAAAGGGTCACATCATGGTCATGGATAGCTGAAAGTTTGAGAAAAATATATTGAAAAATGACAAAGGAGTAGGCCACCAAAGCGAATATTGTAACAAATTTAAGGCCTGTATGCACCTAACTTCAGGACTTTTGATGGTCTTTTTAAGGACAAAATCAATTAAAGGTCTTTTTAAGGCCATGCAAACATTCTGATTAATACAGGTGCACCAAATCACATATTCAACAGTTCATATCATGGTCATTGACATCTGAAAGTTTGAAAAAGATTTATAGAAAAAATGAGAAAAAAAAAACCAAGGATTAGGCTAGACAAAGCTGTATAATTTTTGCCTATTTTAACTTATTCAGGGGCCATAATTGGAGACATGATCATGTGATTCCAACCACAATCACAGGGGCAAATGTTCTCACCATGGCTAAAAGTTTGAAAAAGATTCATTCAAAAATGACGAAGGAGTAGGACGAACAAAACTAATTTTACCCAATTTAACTCATTAAGGGGCCACAACTCCACTCAGGATCATGTGACTCCCACCAAATTCATGGAGGCAAAGGTTTACATCATGGCCATTAATATTTGAAAGTTTGAAAAAGATTTGCTCAATAGCTTCAAAGAAGAATCCTGGACAAAGCTAATTTTGCCCAATTTAACTCATTAAGGGGCCACAACTCCACTCAGGATCATGCGACTCTGACCAAATCCACGGAGGCACAGGTTTACATCATGGTCATTAATATTTGAAAGTTTGAAAAAGATTTGTTCAATAACGACAAAGATGAATCCCGGACAAAAAAAAAACGGACGGACAGACGGACGGACAGACGGACAGACGGACAACCCGATTCCAGTATACCCCCACCCAAACTTTGTTTTGGGGGGTATAATGATCAAATAAGAGAAGCTTTATTTTTTATCAGTTCTCAATCTTCAATGCAGGTTTAGGAAAGAAACATTGCAATATCAATGGTACACAAACCCATTCCTAAATGGAAGTACATGGATTTATACATGTTTAAACATGCCACATTCATGAGAAGAAAACCTTTTGATAGAGAGGTCATCTTTCGAAAGGACAAAATACATCCAAAGTATGCAAATAAAAGTCTCAGATTTGATTGAATTTTACTGTTCATCGACAGTAAATAAACACTTTTATCTAATATCATACAATAATTTGATACTTAAAGTAACTTTCTTTTTAAAATCATTTAAATTATGTTGGTAACGAAAACTTTGGTAGCACCATTGCAGCAGTACTCAACTGTAATAAAAATACAATTACAATTCCTGACACATGTCATTTTTACCTCTAGAAATGAGCTTATTTTATGGTAGCACTGTTCTTCCCTCATGGAAACCAGCATTGCTACACTTCTGCCTTCCGAGAATTAAATTCTTAAGATAATCAAATATTTCTTCTGTTTTCATTGGAACTTTTACAATGATTATAAATATATACATGTACGTGCTCAATACATTTGGCACATTAAACCTAAACCTACTTCAATAAAACACAGCTTCTAACATTTCATGTAAAATTCAAGGTATCTAAATTCTTCACTGCATGAAACAATGCGCCCTTTATCCATTTGCAATATGTCCATCTTTTGCTACTCACGGCCTTGTTTAAAACCTGCCTAAAATCCTAAGCATAGATTCAAGAAATTTGCTGTTCTAGAGATTTGGTTAATTGTAGGAGTAAAAGACAAAGACTCTGTTACAGTAATAACATTATAAGTACCTATAATGGGCCTGTAGTTAAGATCGGCCAAGTCAACCTGGGAAATGAGCACCAGCAAACCAATGATGGACAAAAGCTTCATCTGAAAAAGAGATAAAAACTAGATGCTTAATAGCAACATGACGAATCCGTTGAAAGAGCCTTTGACAAAAACATAATGATCTTCCATAAAATTGTAATACAGAATAACATGAAGTCTAACAATATGTTGTACATGCAACACTACGCCTCAGCATGGTGAACCGCCATGGCAAGTTTTTTTAAAATCCTATAAAGCATTGTAAAGATAAGGTTCAACCCAGACCAGTCCTATCAACAGTACTCATTTTGACATTTAACCTCTAAGCATGACTTTGACCTTTGAGGTACAGACCAAGGTCTTTGGCATGACACGCCATCTCATGAACCTTCATGGCAAGTTTTTTTAAATCCTACAATGCATGGTCAAGTAATAGACTGGACAAGGAGCATTTCAACCTATGACCTCTAACCATGACCTTGACCTTTGAGGTATAGACCTGGGTTGTGTGAGTGATACAGCCCAGACAAATTCAATCTGGACGAATGGTTGCACGCACACACACATGCGCATTATCAGAACAACTATGTTTCGCTCACTGCAAGCAATCAGGAGAAAATGATATGATAAAAATTACAGTCAAGTATATAATGTTATTCTATTTAACAAAAGTTAAAACTCTTAAAAGCCTAACTTCAACAGTTAATATTCATTTAAGGTAATGGTCCTAATTGATATTCAGTAATCAATCATTGTTATAAAACCTGATTGTTTTAATGGCATGGTATAGTTTCAGTATTGCACATTTTGAAAAGTTTAACATAGTGACAAGATAGCTTACTTAGTAGCACTTCTAGCTCATAATCTTGGGGGTCAGTAGTACAAGCTCCACACTTGGCACATCTTTTTTAAACAGGTAAATTGTTATTGCAAGGACTATTAAAAAATATATAAACTTTCTTTACAACATATCAAAAGTTTGACGTTCTGTCGTAATATTTCAGGAGAATATAAACTTATCTATTCTTTCAAAGAAACTGCAAGAAAAATAGGTAGGTTGACAAAATGCACACCTTTTGGTGTTTTCTTGAATGTTTTAAGTTTAAAAGAGGCATGTATCGGAATTTTTTAGCCATTAAACTTATATACATGTGTATAATGCTAACAAACTTTGTAACAGGATGGACTTATGCATTATTAGTTAAATGTTAGAACAACAAACAGAATTTCTGACAGTCCAACTTTTTAACAGGTCTAAGTGAGTGCCGATATGAATAGATAATGAAACAAGAACTTTTTGTATATTTTATTTCAAAATCTCTTTCTGTATAGTTTTCTATGCAACAGTGCTTTAAAATTACATACTGGTAAATTTTTAGAAACACCACTTAAAATATTTGTTTAATGTTAAAATTTGAAACGGTCA
This sequence comes from Mya arenaria, assembly GCF_026914265.1. Classification (NCBI taxonomy): domain Eukaryota; kingdom Metazoa; phylum Mollusca; class Bivalvia; order Myida; family Myidae; genus Mya; species Mya arenaria. The sequence goes on from NC_069123.1 coordinate 59,337,478, forward strand.
TAAACAACACCTCCAGGTGCAATTTATATGAAACACATTTGTTTTTAATGAGCTATTACAAAAATTTGTGAAATATAGAGAAACTGGATAGTGAGTGGAACTGCTTTTCTGTGAAAATATACATATTAAACAAGCAGCTTTCTTGCAGACATCTAGAATCACTTAACCTCTATTTCATAAGTACATATTTTAGCAGCTTTCTTTACAGGTTATCAGATCAATGTCACGACGACCTTGACCTTTGACCCATTGACTTCAAAATCAAAAATCATTTGTTGCCTACCAAGTTTGAGGTTCCTGGGCCTAAGAGTTATTAATCAGAAGCCCTGGGGACTGACGGAGGGCAGACAGACGGTCCAATTACTATTTGCTGCACTTCAGGGCCATAGTTTCCAGTAGAAACACATTTTCTTATCATTAAATGATCTGCTCCAATATGTATTAGAAACTTAACAGAAAACACAAGAAATATTGATTATATCTAAATAATTTTGGTTCAGATTCTTTGCCTGCTCCAAGCCCATATTCACTGACGTCATTTTCTTTTTCTTCCAAATAAAGGCCATGCCTCAAATTGAGTAGTCTCTTGCGAAGCTTGTGCAAGTAAAACTCGAAATTTACAGTTAAAAGTTAAAATCACTGTAACACTGGTATTGTGCAGCAAGGATTTAAAGCCCTCTATATTAGCTGCAACAACTGTATCTGGGAGTGAGTTCCATTGTTGTAAGGTGCTAGGAAAAACACAGGATTGATGTATCAGGATCCTTGAGAGTTGGACCAGGAATTTCATGCTGTGACCTCACAGTAGACAAATGAAAGCCTTGACCATGTAAGTTTCAACCGGAATATCTATAAGCTGAGAACTATTTGATACATCTCAAAAACCTTGGCCTTAAGTCGTCGTTGTTGTAGTGATTCCCAATGTATTTGGTTGAGCACTACTCATTTTACGATAATCGCCAACTATATATATATCTAGCCACTGTTCTTGGTACTTGTTCTAGCTTGTAATATTACAGAGACTAAGACAAGTTTTTAAAGGTTACAGAGGTGTCGGGTCAACTCTGCCTAATTACCTTTTCAGTCTGGTCCAAATCGGCCTAGTCCTTTTCGGCCTACTTTTGATAGGAAGCATGCCTATGAAATGCTGATTGGTATTAGGTTGTTCACAACTAATTTATGGATTAGTTAAAGCCGTTAATGTGTTAAAGTAAATTCCGAAAACACCTTTGTCAATTGAAAATTCCAAAGGATGTTAATGATGTTTATAAATATATTCATTAAAAATAATTATATTGCCTTATTACTAAAAACGTTTTGAACCACACGTTTTATAATTATGTTTAGTACCAATACCGTATTCATAATGCTATGTTTGATGAAAGATTTGTGCATAAAAATAAAGTGGTTTGGAATACAGGACATAGGGACATATTTTATGAGAATTTACATAACAATTCTCAGTTATTCATACATGCCATATCCCCCGGCGGGGGGAAAAATCCCCTGGAATTTCGATCCATCCCCCGGTCTCCCGCCGGGAGAAAAAAATCCCCCGGAATTTATAAAAAAAAAATTATTATTTTTTTTTTTAGACATTTTACATCAGGCAATAATGACAAAGTAAGTGAAACCACAGTATGTGAGTGAAACTCAATGTAAAGAAACAACTCCACAAGGGTGAAATGCCAAAAGGAAACTTTTACAACAAGTGATCAATTAATTTGTAGTAATTATCAAAGGCAAAGATATATTACTATTTTGGAAGGAAGAAATTAATAATATTTATTCTATTCTCTTATTGTCTGAAAGTCATCAAGCTGATAGAATTAAGCACATTTTTTAAAAGACTGTAGGAAGGTACTTGCCTCTAAAAATACTTTAAAATTTCGCCAACTTAGACCTGCTAAAAAAATCCCCCTGAACCAAAATCCCCCTGAATTTTCAGCCTTTTGAACAAATCCCCCTGAATGGTCTCCAGAAAATATGGCATGTATGGTTATTTAACAAAATAAATACTAATTTGTTGTCTGGTAATATGTCTCTTGATGAATGTATGGAAACATTTTCAAAGAATGTGCCACATATAACCATTTTAAACTGTTGTGTTATTAAAATCTTAAGAATGCATATAACTTATTCACCTTTATAATGAAGAATAACGACCAGGAAGAAAACAGTCTTTCCGGAGTAGGACACTAATCCAAACCGAAAGTGAAAGAAGGCAAATTTGGTTAATACGATTTTTTTTTTTACATTTTTGTCATATAAATAAAATTTAGTCATCAGATGATGAAATAGCGTTTTATTCTCAGGTTTTTATCTTTTCATTACTTCCATTATTTTATATTTCTAATACAATTACAAAATGAATTACTTGCATCGATTAGAATCGAAGAGTTTAAATAGAGCACAGCATATAAGCGCTGCATCTACCAAGATTACTGTATTTATTACTGTACAGTACGGATAATAATATTATTTCTCTCAAAGAACTCAACGATGAAGGTAGTTCAATATAATTCACATAATGTATATATATTTTAAACTATTTAATGTTTTCACGGACCTAAAAACCTTATATACATATATAGTTGATGTATTTAATATCAATACAATATATCGAAAAATGAAAAACAGACAATTAAGGGTCCCTAGACTTACCGAAATACGATTATTTACCGATTATTTTATCCGTCTTTCGGTAAATAATCGTATTTCGGTAAGTCTAGGGACCGGACAATTAAGAAGGTTACACACTACTATTGTTGAGTGTGCAAGTTATGCACCAGTCAATTGTAACCACGGTCACACCAGGTCTGGGGGGTAGTCTAAAATATTAGACGTGTTATACGGGATTCTTCCAATCCCTAACGTCTAAACGGGAATGTGCAAAAAACGGGGGTGTTTTAAAAATATTGAAATTGTTTTAAGTGAAGTATTTTATGGTTGAAATTGATCATAAATGAGTTATATTCATATTTTACCATGTAAGTGAAATGCTATTTTGCACTAAACAAGCATTTAATGCATTAAAACAAGTTGTTTACCTTTCCAATAAAACGAAAGTTGACTGACACAGAAAACAATTATGCGAAGGGGAACAACTCCATACAATCGTAATAACTCGGCCTCCTCCGACAAAGCTTCGAGATAGACCTCGTTATACAATCGTAACAACTCGGCCATGGCCGAAATGTTCCGAGCGATTTAAAACTGTGCCCTGAAGCCTTGCAGGTGCCCTTCATGTATATATCGTTATGTTTTGACAGAATGAAATGAAGAAAAGCCGTCAAACTCATAATTATAAGTTGGATATTTATTTTTTGTGTACGGAACTAATATAAAATAACATTATCTGGTAATATTTCTTGTTTTTATGATATTTTATAGACGCTATATGCTTTAACCCGGAATCCTGATCGGAACAACTACCCACTTTTGATACTAAACAATTTGTACGTGAAGGATTTGCCATATCAAAAATCTAAAAAAAATCCGTCAACGTACAATTATTTGGACTAGTCTGGGGGGATGCCAGGGGAAATGGGCGGTGTTTTTACCTTACAGGTGGCCTCGCAATGCTGAGTGACTGCGATAGTTATGTTTTTGCACCGGTGTAGGGGCTTTTGGCCGGGATTTTACTAGTCCAAATAATTGTACTTTAACAGATTTTTTTACGTTTTTTGATATGGCAAATCCTTCACATACAAATTGTTTAGTATCAAAAGTGGGTAGTTATTCCGATCGGCATTCCGGGTTTAAGCATTTAACATAACATCTAAAAATATCACAAAAACAAGAAATATTACCAGATTATGTTATTTTATATCAGTTCCATACATAAAAATGTCATATCCTACGAATAATTATGAGTTTGACGTGTATTTTTCATTTCTTGCTGTCAAAACATAGCGATATATACATGAAGGGCACCTGCAAGGCTTCAGGGCACAATTTGTAAACAATCGGAACATTTCGGCCATGGTCGCCATAGTTATTACGAGTTATTACGATTGGGTCGAGTTGTTCCGCTTGGCATAATTATTGTCTGTGTCAGTCAACTTTCGTTTTATTGGAAAGGTAAATAATGTGTTTTAATGCATTAAATGCTTGTTTTGTGTAAAATAACTTTGCACTTACATGGTAAAATATGAATATAAACCTTTATGATCAATTTAAACCATAAAATACTTCACTTAATACAATTTCAATATTTTTCAAAACATCCCCGGTTTTTGCACAAACCCGTTTAGATGTTAGTGATTGGAAGAATCCCGTATAACACGTCTATGATTTTAGACTAGGATTTTACCAGCAGTTTGTCTTTTCGGAGCGGGGATTTTACTGGGGGTTGGTTGTACAGAAAGTCTAAGTCCCGCTATTCCCTGGACCCTGGGGGGGCCGTGGTTACAATTTTCTGGTGCATTACAATGTTATTACTGATTGTAATCATGTAGTGAAACGCCCAAAACTAACCGCTCCTATTAGAAAGTTTATAGGCTTTATATAAGAATGTAATTTTCATCATTGGAGAATGGTGTTAAAAGTTATCTTCTGTATCAGCATTTAAGGTTTTACACTGCATATTGAAAAGCAATTCATTTTTTTTTCAAATTGACTATAAAAACGGTAGGGTCGGCGCCTATTCCGTAGGTAGGCAGAGGTCGAAATCAGCACAAGCCCGCAAGCCCTGCACTGGTAAATTGTCTTTCGGGCTTGCTCAAATTCTGAATTTTATATATCAGGGCTTGTTAAAAAAATAGATGCCAAGCAATAGTATAAGAATTCGGGCTTGTTCATCCAAATGTCTAATTTCAATGACTGGGTAGGGTCGGGTTACCTGAACCAAATGTTGTTTTTTTTGTAGGCCTTGTTTGGTCTGAAATGGTAGATCAATACTTGTGGTGGCCAGATTATTAGCGATAGTCAATTCATCATTACTGAGCGCTGAAAGTCAATGATCGGTGACAACATTTAGTTGGTTTTGATTTATTATGGAATTGGTACCGTACACTCTAAGGCCTATTCCACATTATATATATCTTTTTGTCTAGTTTATTTCTTTTTGCCGTTTAAATATCATTTGCCTAGTTAAACAAGGGAAATCATTCTAATTGGCAAAAAAAAGCATTGACGCTGACATAGCAATTGTAAAAATTGACCAAATTATCCGATTTATACACAATAACCCTGAAACATTATGAATAATGATCCTTTAGTTGTAGTTGTGATATATATTTTCTAATAACATTGTATCTGATAATTTGTCAGTGATAATTTCATTTCCTTGTGATTAAGTTGTTTGACTTCTAGTCCTTATGTATAGTCGGAATAACTTGACGTGGACAGAATTTTTCACTATTTTTTTATATGGCAAATCTTTCATATACAAACTGTTTTGACGCCATTTTCGGCCAGTTGTTCCGATTGGGATTCTGGGTGAAAGCATACTATGTCTATAAAAGATCACAATAACAAGCTAAATTTCCCTTAAATGTTATTTCATATCAGTTCCTTGCATAAAAAGTAAATATGCAACAAACAATTATGAGTTTACTGTTTATTTTTTTCATTCCTTACTGTCAAAACAACAGTATATACATGAATCTGACGACAGTTTTGTATGCAGTTCATATATATAAAACTGTTGGCTGTTTCTTTAAACTATGTTTATCAAATTTTATTTATTAAAAGAGGAAACACAGAATTTTGAGCATGTCCATAGCACAGGCAGCAGTTCCGTTGACAGGACCCACCCTATGGCCACCCCCCTCTAAAAAAAAATTAGTAAAAAAATAATTTCAAGACCAAAAATGATTGGAACATGATCATTTATCATAAAAACATAAAAATCAACCAAAAATTCCACTAAAATTTGTTTTCCCAATATTTACTATTATTATATAGTAACTTTATTATGTTCTGTGACAGACAAGTTATTTGGAGACAATTGGTTGAAAAATAAGTTAGTTACGTGCTTTTCAAAAATACCACCCTACGTACGAGGGGTTTCACATGTCAACCTTTACTATATAATAATAGTAAATATTGGGAAAAAAACTGCTGATCAGTTCCCAGAGAGGTTGCTGATTGTTGTGAAAGACTGTTACTTTCATGCAAACCATATTTATTCATTTATTTACGAACAAGCATTTTACCAAATTGTCCAAGTCAAGGGTGTCCCCATAAAATGCATTTCTAACAATATGAAAGTGTCTCATGGCTGACAAACTTTGTTTATTTAATAAACTGAAAAATAACTGTTTATTTGATAAACTTAAAAATAACTGTTATCATATTGAAGTGGTATTGTTGTTTGTGTTTGTCCTGAATTAGAATAAGGCAAATTTAGGGGCAAATTTTTTTTCATATTTAACAAACCTTAGTCTTATCACAGTCATATATTTTCTGGGGGGTTTTCTAATCTATAGTAAACTTTTTAGTATCTAGAACAAATTGGAATTTCCAGTTTTTTTGGAAACATTTGCATTTTTCAGGAAAGGCCCTGACTCCTTTCTCATAATGGTGAAAAAGACTCATTTAATGACTCATTAAGTCATTGTATTGTCTTAGGTTAGTTCAATATATATGCTACTCTTCATATAGGTGGGATTAAGTTAGGTCGTTAAATGGAGAACAAGTTTATTGAGCGGTACCTTCAGTGCCTGTCCACAGGGGTCAGGGAGGTGTGGCAGGATGGGAGCTTTTCTGATGTTGAGGTCAAGGTCACAGGACGCACATACAGCTGTCACAGGATCATCCTCGCCTCTCTCTCGCAATACTTCCAGGTTCTTGTTTAAACTGTTATATTCTGTCTAGCAAAACTCCTTTAAGATTCTTTAAATTTTCATAAATTTGATAATGGCATCTTAATATTCTTATAAATTGGTAGGGACCTACAGTTTGATTAACTCTTAATTTGTAGCATTATATGACCGTGTAGAGTGCATTGTGTACCTGTTCAATGAGATGATAATAAAGCCCTTTTTTATGGGGTATATTGCCATTGGTTAGAGTATGAAGGACTGTGATGTCCTTAAAATACTTTCTGATTCAATAATTTATGCTTAAACTAGTCTCTGTCGTTTATATATACCGTACCAGTATTCAGTTTAAAGCATCCATGTGACATCTTCAGTTAAGTGTTTTGATGAGAGTAAAAGTGTTTAAGAACATGTACTTGATTGGTTAATTCTAACAAGTTATAACTAGATTATTATTTCAGGCAATGTTTCGGTCCGGGATGAAGGAGAGTCTGGCCGGATGTGTGGAGATACACAGTATGGAGGCTGGGATATTTGAGGCTGTGTTACGGTTCATGTACACAGGGGACAATGTGGTACAACGAGACAATGTGGAAAGCCTGCTGCAAGCTGCCGTCATGCTTCAGATACCATCACTTGAAGATATATGTGAGAGCTTTCTCAAAAAACAAATAGGTTGGTCATCATATATATATCTCTATAAAAAGATGTATGGAAACTTTAGGCTTAGTATGATAATTGGGTGTGAAATACCAGCTCTTAATAAGTTTTATTAGCCTTAAGAAAAAGAAATAAGTTGGGGAATGTCATAGTGCTTGTGCTTTTGGCTGTATCAGCAACAGTTCTGTGCAAAAAAAATCATCTTGGTCATTACCCATTACTATAATTATTTCAGCTATTCACAAGAAATTTGGTGCTAACAGTTACAGAAAACATGTGTACATATGTAGCAAGGCCCATAACTCTTGCCTAAATAAATATCCTGATATTCCCATTGACCAAATATTTAAACCAAGTTGGTTTGGCCTCATCTTATGGTGCTCTTGTCTTTATAAGCACATAAAAGTATGATGGCAGTGGCAGTAACAATGGTTATATAATCATTTTCTTCTTTTTTGCAGGTCCTGAAAACTGTCTTGGAATCTGGAGGTTGGCATCTAGTCTCAACTGTTTCAGTCTTGCTAAAAAATGCTGGACATACATTCTTGAATTCTTCTCTGCAGTTCTAATCTCTGATGAATTTCATCAGATTTCTGCTGATAATCTCATTGAAATTATAAATGATGATGATCTTAATACTCCCTCGGAGGAGGCAGTGTGTGACGCTGTGTTGAAGTGGGTGGACTTTGACCCCAACAACAGAAGGCAGGAGCTCGGGAAACTGTTTCGTAATGTGCGCTTTCCTCTAATCTGTGTCAAGTATGTGAAGGAGCTCAGGAAGAAGGACATTGTCCTAGGCTCGGAGGAGTGCAATGATATGTTGAAAGATGTCTTCCTCTACCTCACATCAGAGTCTGATGATCCTGAATCCGAGCTTCCAAACTACCTGTCTGAGATGTCGCGGAAGTGTCATCATAGGCAGGAAGAGATGATGTGCATTGTGGGTACCCGCAGTCGACACCCAAACCCTCAGGCTACTGAGATAAAATGTTTCAGTTTTAGGCGTGATGCTGAATACTCTCTTGCTGCATTGCCAGAGGAGCCAGGGGCTTGTTTTGGTATAACAAAGTGCAGAGATGATGTGTATGTGTCTGGTGGCTACCATGGAGGAGACCTTGTGCTAAAGTACAAGAGCAGTGACAACAGGTGGCAGCACTGTACCCCAATGCTGGAGGGGCGGTGGGGACACTCTATGGTGGAAGTGAACGGCTGTATATATGCCATTGGGGGAAGCACTCGCGTACCACAAACCCTCTCTAGCATAGAATGTTATGACCCAAAGTTGAACCAATGGAAAATTGTTGGTGGACTTGTCATACCAGTGTCTTTCATGCCAACAGCAGCAATAGGAAATAGAATTTATATTTTTGGTGGAAAAATGATGGACAGGACTTTGTCAACAAAACTACAGTGCTTTGACACTGTTACTAAGCACTGTTTCATCCTTGATGAAATGCCCCTTGTCTCTTCAACGGCCAGTCGTGTAGCTGTTATAGAGAACACAGTTTACATATTTTACAGACATGGAGACATCATGGAATTTAAAGAGGGTGGCAGAACGACTGTTGTTGGCAACATGCCACATTTTGACCATTATGGAGTAGTCCCACAAGAGGGTCAGATACTGATTGTTGGCTGCCAGAGTAATCAGTATTCCACTGTGATGTTTAATCCGTCCACGCGTGAAATGGCCCCATATTGCAGGACTGTCAAGGCAGCTCTCTGCAATTTTTACTGCCTCCCGATCACCATGAGCCGACAACACATGTCCTCAAATACAGACCAACAATCACATACTTGACCTGCCATACTTAATACTTGGAAAGCAGTGATATATGTTTTGGGCAGATTGAGAGGTGTAGATTGAAGCCTATTCTTCATCTTTTTAAAGCAGTCCTAATTAATGGACACAATAAATCTTTTTTTCTTTATGATTTTTTTCTCAATCTGACTTCCCCTTTTATATTCTTTACTTTGTGAACACTTAAACCAACAAAACAACTCATTAGTTAAAGTTCAATTATAAGCTCGTTTTGTGTCTGAAGAAAAGAACTGGCCGTATTGTCATAGCCTTGGTGTAGTCATTGATGGCATCATTGTGTTAAACCTTGACGGTAACTAAAGAATCATTTAAGATAAAAAAATGAAATTTGCTAATAACAAAATTACTTGTGAAATAATGCCTATAACTTACACTTTGATAATTAGAGTTATTCCCCTTGATAGTTGGAAAAAAAAAAATTGCCAGAATTTAACTAGGCATTACCTTCAATTACGGTTTAAGATAATTGCAGGATAGTGGAAAATAATAACAAATAACAAAAGGCTCAGAATTTAGACTTTAATAATTGCGTTGTTTTTTTTTTTACTGACAAAGGAGCAGTGGTGTCCACCCCACATCACTCTTTTTACTTAAATAGGACCATGCGTCTTCCATTATAATATTAGAGGGTTTTTTCTATGTTTTTTCCTCAATCCTGTATTAAATGGCAACTGCTTGTAAATCCATTTCACTATTGGAATGATTTATATATAATGGGCAGATTGCTCACCACCTTGTTAAACCATTGTAAATGTTAAAAGGGGCACAACATTGGTTGATGCAAAAAAACGCATGATTTGTGAATGGGTCAAGAAATACTAGCAATATTTTGTGTTTGTTGTTTTCACTAGGGAAATTTGAATCCACGAAGGGTCATTCATAGCTATTATTTCAAAACACCACTTCATAAAGGGGAATATATATTTTTAGCTCGCCAGAGCTCCGTCAGTCAGTCCGTCCGTCAACAATTGCTTAAAAAACATCTTCTCTGAAACTACCAGGCCAAATTCAATGAAACTTCACAGGAAGCTTCCTTGGGTGTCCCTCTACAAAAATACAACAAAGGGTCATGATTGATTAACAACAACAACAGAATGGCCGACCTCTATGTTTTGCTTTAAAAAGCATCCCCTCTGAAACTACCCGTCCAAATGCAATGAAACTTTACATGAAGCTTCCTTGGGTGACCCTCTACAAAAATACAACAAGGCATTGAGATTGATCAACAACAACAACAACAAAATGGCCGACACTGTTTTGCTTAAAAAAAATTGTCTGAAACTACTAAGCCAAATTAAATTAAACTTTCCAGGTAGCATCGTCGTCAGTAAACATATGTTTAAATTGCAACATTTTTATTAATGCTTTATCACTGAGTTGTGGCCCTTTGCTTAGGTGAGCGTTTTAGGGCCATCATGGCTCTCTTGTTTTAAACATCTAGTCATTTCCTTGTTTTGTTTTGATCATTCAAGTCAAACCAGTTAAACATAATGCATCAAAATAAAAAATCTATCAACCTATATTGTGCCCTTTTAAAGGTGAACTCTTTATTGTGTGGTCATATTTTTAAATAAAGTAAATTGAAACAAATGTCACAAATCTTATTAGAAAAACCGAAGACAATGAGTGTGTCCATGAAACTTACATAGTGTTTATGAATTGAACAAAGATGAATTGTAACATTGAACAAGCAAAACTTGAGAGAAACGCCTGCTGTAGGTTTGTCAAAGAACCAAACAATTCAGGACTCCAATCAATGCAAAAATCTGCAAAAATCAATGTTTAACAGGACCAAGATAGACTTGAATCATTGACCAAAGTAGATTTATTACTAGCAATTGGTTGGAGATTTTGAAAATTCTGCTTTAAAGCTGCACTATACCATTTTTACAACTTTTTTTATTGTTAGTCTTGGAAAGAGCAATTTTTTGCATAAATATCTGCAAACCAGTGATATAAGTTTGCTGACAAAAAATCAGATTGTACATTTTCATTTTTACATTTGAAAATTAATGATTTATGGCTTAAACCGTTACTTACGATAGAAAAATGCATAAAACATCAATTTTTTAACTTAAATATAAAAATCTGCGATGTAATTTTTGTCAGCAGTCTTATATAAATGGTTTCCATGTATTTTCGCAAAAATTGGCTCGTTCCAGGACAAAAAATAAAAAAAGTTGTCAAAATGTTCAATCTAATAGAGTGCAGCTTTAAAGGCTGGGGTGCATGACCCCAAATATCCTATTGGGCAGGAATTAAGCCTATTTGGCAGAGGAGACATGGTTAATCGGGTTTATGATTGTACACATTCACATGGCTTGAGGTCAGGTGTTACATGATTCTAATAGAGTGGTACAGAAAAAAATGTCCATTGGTTTCTCATGAGATTAGATAAATGAAGTTTCATATACCATGACCAATACTTCTACGAATTGTTTTATAATAAGCCATTTGATAGTATTTATCACCCCAAATTAATGGATGTTTGCCAGCATATGTCAGTAACAACCTCATACTATGATAATAAACCTGTAGTACAAGTCAACAGGGATTGGTAGTGAAATTCAGTTGGCTGTTCGAGGATCATGAACTCTCAAGATCTGTCAGTCAACATAGCTTGGAAATTTGAATTTGTTCCGAGTTATAAAAAAATATTTGAAAGTAGTATTTATAACTGTTCGAGAGACTTGAAATTCACAAGATATGTTTATGATACATTTAATTAACCATCTTGAAAATTTTAGCATTTCTTTTTTTGTTAATTATTCGTACATTTGAAAAAAATGTACTGGCAGTCAGTACTAGCAGACAGCTTGGTGAGGTCAAGTGAAGTGGCCATTTTTCTGACTGTCTGCCTTTTATACTTATACCCCGGCCTTCAAGAACATTTGTACTTCTATAGGCAGACGATAATTTAATCTGCATCTCAATTTGCAAAACATCAATAACTGAAGCTTAGAGAAATGGCATAAATGTAAATAAAGATGACCACAAACCTTTTCACCCAGTTATACTCTTGTGGCCAAATATTTGCCAAAGCAGTCAATATTCAAACTTTACTTAGAACCTTAAGCAACAATCATTTGAAAGTGGTTGCTTGAGAATGTAAAGGCACTTCTGAGGGTGATAAAAATATAGTCCATCATTGGGAAGCAGCTGCAGTCATCTGAATTTAAGGTTTTAAATTAAATCATCTTATAAAAACTTGCTCCAAATTGTGATACCCACATGTTCAATCCTGGGACTCACTTCAGTCCAAGATGTAACTCTAGTAATAATTGTTCATCATAATGAACATCATCAACGACAACAGCTTCAGCTTTGCGTTCACTATCTGTTCTGGTGAAAATAAGATTCACACTCTAAGTCTAGCAACTTAACTAGAATTATTTCAACTTTAGCCTGGAATTATAGACCTTACTAAACCAGCTCAAGGCTTAAAAGCTTGTGCTAATTTTGATCACCACATGGAAAAGCAATCTTCTTTACGATTTATTCATTCATGTGACACAAAATGTATCAATACACAGTGAGTTCATGTGGTCTAGTAGATCTTCTGTTCCTGTCTCTGGAACTCCGAGCGTTTGTGGTTCTTGGCCAGGTAGTCAGTGAACTCCTGGTAAGGTGACTTGGTGAAAACTGTCTCCTTCCACAGATCAGGGGTCAGGTACGCGTACGTATTGGCAATGGCAGCATAGGTAGCCTTGGCTAAAATAGGAATTAAGTGTGATAATCAACTTAACGAAAGCTGTTAAAAAATGAATGTGAAAAACCATGTTGGCACTCTGGAAATTAGTCTTACATCTATGAGACAATGTTAATGCTATGCAGGACTGCAACATACAAAATCTGAGGTTTCTGCACTTGAAGGAGTATATAAAGACCTGCTTTGATCTACACTGGACACTTATTCAGTTAAATCTCTGTTACCAGGTTGTGAATGTTCCATTCGAACAAGTAACAGATTGGTGTTGATTTGTTCCATTTAAGTGTGGAAGAGGGTCAATTCTGATGCACCAATTTAATAGATGAGGTTGTTTTAATTATTATCACCTGTCCATGTTTTTGCATACACTATGATTAATTTTATAGTGAATGATTTGATATAATGACGATTCAAAGTCAGTCCCAATAACTCAAATAGTTTAATTCTTTCAAGCCCTTAATAGAATTTTGCGATTAGATACTTGACATGACAACATTGAAGGAAACAAGCAAGATCTAGTTTAAGAAGATCGGGTGCAGTTCACAAAACTAATAACAACGTACCAAAGTTGCCAAGAGTAGCTGTACATCCTTTAGCTGACGTGTAGCAGTCCTCGATACCTGCCATGTTCAGCAGCTTCTTGGGGACTGGGGCACTGACGATACCTGTACCACGGGGTGCAGGGATCAAACGCACCATTACACTGCCACACTTGCCAGTCACCTGAAAATATTTTTTTCCCACTGAATTGGTAACTTAGTTCTCACTTCTGATTTAAAAGATTTAATGTTTTTGGTGGTGTTAGGCTTAACTTGTCCAGCAAATAAAATTTTGATAATCTGGTAAGCATATTCACCATAAAATCTTGAAAACTCGCAACACTGCAAAACTTCAACATCTTACTGACTTAACAAAGTTAACTGTCTTTAAAAAGATTTTCATTTCAATATACCTTGCATGGGACAGTATGTGGAGTGCCGATTTTGTTACCCCAGTAGCCTCGTCTTACTGGAACCACAGACAGTTTTGCCAGTATGATGGCACCACGGATGGCTGTAGCCACTTCCTTGGAACACTTGACTCCCAGTCCAACATGACCATTGTGGTCACCAATAGCAACAAATGCCTTAAACCTTGTCCTCTGACCAGCACGAGTCTGCTTCTGGACAGGCATGATCTTAAGAACCTCATCCTTCAGGCTGGGGCCGAGGAAGTAGTCAATAATTTCAAACTCCTGTAAAAATAATTTGCTTAAAAATGTTTGTAAAAATTTAATTTAAAGAGCTTAAATATATCATTTTGTATTTCAATGCTCACCTTTAACACTACTCAAAACATGTAAAATCTTATTCAGACCACACGAGACATTCAGACACAGTGCATACTCATGAAAGACAACGTGTCAATTTAGCTCTTTCATGGACCTGATCAGATGAATAACTTAGCATATATCAGCTGTCACTACCTACCTTGATTGGCAAAGAATAGAGGTAGATCTCTTCCAATGACTTGATCTTCATGTCCTTTACAAGGCGGCCTAGTTTGGTGACGGGCATCCATTCCTTGTCGCCATCCTTATTGCCACGCCCACGGCCCCTACCGCGCCCGCGTCCCCTGCCTCGTCCACGGCCACGACCACGCTCGCCGGAACCGAACCCACCGCGAAAACCTCCACGTCCACCGGCTGGTGCTGCGTCCGCCATTGCTATAAATGAAATACAGATATGTTGAACAACGTGAACATGTCTTCACCTTATAACACTGTAAAATCGTACAAATACGTTGTAAACGGAAAATAAGGATATCAATGCGAATCTGGACGTCTAATCACGAATATGATATGATTCAGGATACAATTAGGTGGTCGATGTATAAGTTTTACACGGATTAAATATCAGCTACACAAATATTCCGTCCATTACGTACGTGAATCTTTTTGGAAAAGGGAGATAATTGGAACTGAACTCGATTTAATTGAATATATTAATCGATTGAATTTTGGCGAACGCAAACGCAGTGAACGTCCCTGTCACTACCCCCAACCTCTCCCGCTGTGAATATCCCTGCGCGTATATTAACATTTTTTAAATAGCAATAAAATAGAATAACAAAAACTAATTCTGAGTGTATCAGTAAAATATATTTAAGAGAACATATCTGGAAATCGTTACAATCCATACTGTACCTGTAGGCTAACCATTCCAAATTAAGACACCGTTGGAGAGATCAAATTCTAGATGTATAACATATATTCATTAACTTCATATAGATGTAGGTTGATATTTAACATCTTTACATGGAAAGAATTGATTGTTTTGGGAGATTCTATATTTTAAACAATGATTACAACAAACATTATGCCCCCTGAGCGCCATATGTTGTCAGGAATATTTGGACAATTGAATGAAATATATGCATGGACCGAATTGACAGCTGATTTGTCATTGACATTGGGTGCCTTTGAGGCAGTTTTAAGATTATGACCATTCAAAGGTACAGTTTTTAATCATGTTCATATGATGACAGATATTTGCAGATAACCACGTATATATCCTCTTAGCAGCAGGGAATAAGAAAATATGACGTAAATTTTAATGACCTATATGAGTTGTGACCTTGACTTTTGACTATATGACCTCAAAATCAATAGGGGTCATGTAGGGGTCATCCCCGAGTAGAAAATGTCAAGTTTGAGGGCCGTGGGTGCAGGCATTGTCGAGTTATCCCAATTGGACAAGCTTTTCGCATTTTAGGTCACTGTGACCTTGACCTTTGACCCGATGACCCCTAAAATCAATAGGGGCCATCTACTAATCAGGCCTAGTCTCCATGTCAAGTTTGATGACCATATGTCCAGGCATTGTTGAGTTATCACTCTGACCTTTTCGCGTTAAAGGTTACTCTGACCTTGACCTTTGACCCGTAAATGAGTAGGGGTCATCTCAAGGCCATCCTTTATGTCAAGTTTGATGACCATAGGTCCAGGGATTGATGAGTTTTCACTTAGACAAGCTTTGGTCTACCGACAGACGGACGGACCAACCGACCATCCGACATTTGTAATGCAATTTACCCCCTCTTCTTCGAAAGAGGGCATAATTATACACTGAAGATGAGTACCTTGTATTTTTCAAATATCCTTGAGTTGACATCCTTTGCCAAAGTATTTGTTTTGTTGGTTAAATTGGAAACACAGACATGGCACATATGTGTATTGTAATAGCATCTTATAAATGCTAATCCAATTAAATCTGCTGTTCTGTATGTTTATAAAATTATTCAACAATAAAACTTGCTACTTGCTGTATTTGATTTGATTTGTAACATGTATGGACTGGAGGCCTTTTATTGCAGTATTTATTCTTTAGTACATATCTATTTTATGTATCATCAGTGGTGCAGAGGATGATGATCCTTGGAATCATCGTCATCATCATCTTCATCATCATTTTGTCATCATCGCCATCATCATTGTAATATTATTGGTTGCATAGAATGACAAGGTTTTGGTACTGTTTTGAACTTTTGACACATTAAACTATACATTAAATAGGCTTGCTGTCCTTGTCATAAATGGTCCATGAATGGTACTAAAGGGTATTAAGTATTAACTTGTATGGGTCTAGTGGTAATACATCAATATGTGACCATCATTATCATCATCACCACCTTTCATGGCTGCATTTCACAAGGTTTCTAGACCAGACACTATGATTGTATATGAAATTTAAGTTTAAGGAATAAAAAATGACTATTTTTTTTGGTTTTATTTCTTTTAATTACAACATAAATACTATAATTCCATGGAATGAAATATGAATAACGACATAGACTTTCTATTTTAAAGTAACAAATCATTTAACTTAGTCACACAACAATGTTTTACACAAAAAGGAATGATTTGATGTGAACAATTAATTGTATCTGGGAGTTAGATGTTATTGGTCCCAGATTGTTTGTAGTATTTAATTCCAGTATAATAATTGCATAATTGCAACTTAACAGGTTTTCAAGTATACCTCATGGGTATCTTTTTACAACTTACTTATAAATATCTTCACATTTTAGTTCAATGCCAGTTGCCAGAACATTTTTATCTTATGACAATATAGTTTAACATGAAATACAAACTGATACAAGCAATGTAGAACATAATAGGATTTCACAAGTTTGTCTTTATATTGCACAAAATAACAAAAACAGTTTGAAAATATCAAATATCAGACCTTAAAAATGGAGATTCAATGCGTAGTAAGACAGATCACTTAAATGCATGAATGGAATGTAACCGTTAGATGAGACAAGTAGGAATGCATGAACATTTTTTGGTGAAAGACATATACTGTAACAAAATAGACAGGGTTAGCTTAATTGTATTTTTACCACATCAGGCCACAGAAATTGTAAAGGATTATGGAAATACAAACAGGAAGTGAGCTTAACGCTGACGTTAACGCCAAATGGTAATTGTTACATCAGTGTTAGGTAACGCTTACGCCAATAGAATTTTGAACAACAGGATAACGCTGATTTCGTTAGTTTAAGTTAACGCTTATGTTTAACGTTAACACGTCAGCGTAAGCGTAAGTAATTTAACGAGAGTTTTGAACAACCAGGCCATACAAAATAGATGTTTGTCAGAGAAAATAAGTTTATTTTCACAATCCAGTAAAACGTAAGTTCAAAACTTAACAAAGAATCCAGCCAAAAACAATATCAAACTGCACAATCAAAGATAAACTATTGTCACATAAAATGTAATTGTGTAGTTTCACATACAAATAACAAAACAGTAACAACATATTGCACAAAACATAGTCCATTCATCACTGTACTATCTCTCTTGCCTTGCAAATAAATACAGTTTTACGTATTTCACATCGACATTCAAAGGAAGTGCAGACCAAGATCTTCTCATAAGTTAATCACACATGCATTATCTAAAATCTTACAGCCATACTAACATGCCGTAAATAGTTTCAATATGTCACAACACTTTGTTGAATAGTTTGCTCTTGAATGTATGTACCGTAGATTCTTAAATAGCCTTACATTATTCAAATGCACATCTAATTACTCTAGAAATGGAAAAGCTTTGTTTGTAAAATAAGAAAAGGAAATATTCTTTTACACTCTTTTTAGTATAAAAATAAGAAAAGGAATTATTCTTTTACATGCTTTTTTGGATTTACTAATTCATTTTTATTTTTTTTCATCCAATGAATCTCAACAGCTATGTTTTCCTACAAACAAACCAATATGGCTTATCATTTTTTTTAATCTTTGGCTAGTTTTAACCTTTTCTAAAATCCTACAATTCTGAATGACACAATATTCAGTGAACAGATATAAGCTCCCCAGAGAACTCCTTTACCATATCTACGTGAGACAATTACACAATTATCAGTCAGTGGATATAAGATCCCCGGAGAACTCCATTCCTGTATCTATGTGGGATTCCTCTTCATCCTCCTCTTCATCGTTAAACTGCTGTGATGTGTCATAGGTGAACGTCCCACGAGATAAATCCACCTCGATGGGAAACACAATGGCATCCTTCATGACAGCGTGACAGTCACTGTGGTACTTGGCCATACCTGACACGAACCTCTGCAGCTGGAACACTATATCCTGGACTGAAAATGGAAAATTTATTATTAATGATTCTTAAAAGTATATTGGACTGATGTCAATTAATAATTATTTATATTTGTATCTTAAGTTACCAAAAATCTTATTCTATACAAGACTTTTATTAGTAAGCAGATGACAGTTTTTCTCAATGCTAATGAATGAAGCCAGCTTGATTACAGGTTTTAAAGATACCATGAGAGCTTTTTTTACCTGAATAACACAATAACACAATATCATACAAATGGTTGGTGACTCAAACAATTAAGCATGACTTAAAGATCCTGTAATGAACAGTGAATTTAAGAATATATGAAAATGTGCCATGTTGTATTGTTGAAACACTAACCATGCTTTTGGTCCAACAGCTCCAGTTTTACTAGAACATCTGACCGCATCTTGGCAAATTTTATACGAGCTTCCTGTCTGCATCTTAACACCAGTCTATAAAAAAACATATATACCAAGTAGAATAAGCAAAGTCTGAAAACTATAATAGTTTGTTAGTATTTAAACCCCTGTCAGATTTGTCCTGAATGTTCTTTTCATAATTAATGCATATTGCACAATTGTAACATACAATTCTAAATAAGCATCTAACATTCATTTTATTCCAAAACTGTTTGGAAAAATCAAATTTAAAGACTCGTCAAGACTTCTTTGAGTGGTGTCGTGCCTAGGAGAGATTTTAAACAGTGCCATGATACTGCTAAAACTAATCTCTGTCTCTATGAAAAAAGTTATAAGCATTCTTGATGAAATGGCCACCAGCTTTTTAAATGGCTTTACATGCAACTCCCAACGCAAGCCCCAGTACAGCATACCTGTACTCATAGTTTCCAGTCTCTACACGGTATAGTGGCTCCTGGAGGGCGGCATAGCTGTACTCCTCATCATCCATCTCCTTGACCTTCAGGCAATACGACTGGAAACACAAATATGACAACATGAGATTATGTTTGTGACTGGCACACAGATATGACGGCATGAGATTACCTTTACTTCTGCGGACAAAAATATGACAGCATGATATAGCATTTATTACTTGACACACCAATATGACAGCATGAGATTACAATTATGACTGGGAACACAAATATGACGGCATGAGATTACAATATTATGACTGGGAACACAAATATGACGGCATGAGATTACAATTATGACTGGGAACACAAATATGACGGCATGAGATTACAATTATGACTGGGAACACAAATATGACGGCATGAGATTACAATTATGACTGGGAACACAAATATGACGGCATGAGATTACATTTATGACTGGGAACACAAATATGACGGCATGAGATTACAATTATGACTGGGAACACAAATATGACGGCATGAGACTACAATTATGACTGGGAACACAAATATGACGGCATGAGACTACAATTATGACTGGGAACACAAATATGACGGCATGAGATTACAATTATGACTGGGAACACAAATATGACGGCATGAGATTACAATTATGACTGGGAACACAAATATGACGGCATGAGATTACAATTATGACTGGGAACACAAATATGATGGCATGAGACTACAATTATGACTGGGAACACAAATATGACGGCATGAGATTACAATTATGACTGGGAACACAAATATGACGGCATGAGATTACAATTATGACTGGGAACACAAATATGACGGCATGAGATTACAATTATGACTGGGAACACAAATATGACGGCATGAGATTACAATTATGACTGGGAACACAAATATGACGGCATGAGATTACAATTATTACTGGGAACACAAATATGATGGCATGAGATTACAATTATTACTGGGAACACAAATATGACGGCATGAGATTACAATTATTACTGGGAACACAAACATGATGGCATGAGATTACTTTTACTACTCGACACACAAATATGATGGCATGAGATTACTTTTACTACTCGACACACAAATATGATGGCATGAGATTAAGTTTACTACTGGACACACAAATATGACAGCATGAGATAAAGTTTACTACTGGACACACAAATATGACAGCATGAGATAAAGTTTACTACTGGACATACAAATATGACAGCATGAGATTACGTGACACACAAATATGACAGCATGAGATTAAGTTTACTACTGGACACAAAAATATGACAGCATGAGATTACGTTTACTACTGGACACACAAATATGACAGCATGAGATTACAATTATTACTGGGAACACTCAAATGTGACAGAATATGGTTATATTTGTCACTGAACTCACAAATATGGTGGCATGAGAATAAAATTATGACTGGGGGGACAAATATGGTGGCATGAGAATAAAATTATGGCTGGGAAGACAAATGTAATGGCATACAATAACATTGAGTGGACACGCAAGCATGTTGGCATGTGTTTACATTTGATTGCAATTAAAGTATACAAAGTTATGCATTTAGTGTTAGTGCTTATGTGTCAATCACTATGATCAATGGACAATTTATAATTGATTTAGTTATTCAGAAGGCCAATCCTTAGTGTTGTATATTACTGGTAGCAAGGATTAAGAGTATGGATTTGTTAGGATATACTGTTTGATCACTAAACCAGTCATTTGTTTAGCAGAAGTTAATAAAAAAAAATATATTTATTTGCAAAAGTAAAAAGGACAACATTCCATTTCTTAATTCTTCAGTAATAAATGTGTCTTTCATAAAGTATCAAACCAAAAATGTGGACAATTTGTTATATGAAAACAAATGAGCTGCTTTAAAAGAACATACAAGAATGAGAATCAACTCAACCTACCAGGTACTCAAACTTAGCATCAAGATATTTCTTGACCGTCAGCCTAGTATCTGGCACTGCCTTGTTCAGGAACGTATTGAGGTCACTGATCATCTGGAGGATAAACATGGATAAGGGTTTTAGCCAAAGAGTCATGAAAGGCTGCTTTTTTATAGCACCCTTCTGCCTTCAAGGAGATCAGCATGTGAACCCTCCTGCCCTCATAAAATTAGATGCTTAAAATATTCAGATATTTGTCTTGTTTTGATAAAATCTTAAAATATTTTTATAAATTCATACAAACTAAACATATTTTTGGCAGAAAAAAACTTGAGTATAAGTGTTATATCACTTACTTTATCAAAAGAGGCATTTCTTTACATGCATATGCCGTAACTACCGGTAAACAATTGTTCCCATATACGGTAACAAAATGCGGACAGATTCAGCTAGATTCAACTGTTCTTGCTGTACATTATGTGCTTTGTCTCTGGCAACAAGTTTCAAGTAAGTGTCTTAAATGGTATTAAGAGTTATGGCCAAGGTTTAAGATTTTGCACTATGGAAAGGACAATGAATACATCACCAAGGCTTTGACAATAAACAGACTTCTGATTCTTTAAAAACAGATGAGATTAAAATGTATTTTCACTTACTGGTTTGACAGTTTTAAGCATTTTGAAGGAAAACTTCTCCATGTCCCTGTGTGCTTCCCCAAACTTGGAGAAGGCTTCACTGGCGGCCGGCTGGGGCTCCCGTACACCGATACTGCTAAACACCTCACCAAATGCTGAAATACACCATTTTGAACATTAAACTTTTAAAATCTGACTGGTAAATATTACATGCAGTCATATACAATGCGTTTTTTTCCTTTGAATGCCTTATACCGGTAATAAAATATAATTCTGGTCAAAATGGATGCAGCACAAAACCATTTCTTTACAGTCGTCTGAACATACAGTGAAACTGCGTTCCCTCGAACAAGCGGTCGCTCGAGAACCGGCGTTCCCTCGAGGTCGGAGCTTGGTCCCGAACTTTTTTCCTTCTATTTTCATATAAAATATACCCACGCTGCCTCGAAACCTAATTATGTCGAGCAGTCGAGCAATATCCTCGGTCCCAAGTACACAAATCGTGCACAAAACCTTATGGCTCCCTCGAGGTCATAATTTCACACTTTTTCCCGAACGCGTGTTCCAAAATAAACAAACAATTGCCAGGTGTTAAAATTTTCGCAAGTTGTAAAAATTGCAATGACAATTTGAAAAGGTGTGAAAAACCGTTTATCACTGTTAACGCATGACCGATATTAGTTGATATGGGCATTTGAGATCATAATTATGACAAGTTAATAACGAGAAGTTAATTGTGAGAAATTTAAATGAGTAATAAAAATATGATTAAAACACTGCCATATCGATCCAACATCGGAATCTCTGAAAATAATTCCTTCTTGTCACTTTGCTTTGCAATTTGGCAAATGAGAAAGAACTTACAAATTGTCGAACACCTGAGCAATCTAATGAAGGACCCATGACTGGGGGGATAGCTAGATCGGGTTCCTTACTTTCAAAATGTCACACCCAAATGAAAGAAAATAATTGTCAAACACCTGAGATATCTAATGAAGGACCCATTACTTATACCAAAACACCAACACGCCCACTCACGTCCTTTACAGGAAAGAATCGGTGTCTTAGTAAACAGTCTGTTTGACGACTTCAAACTTAAAATACACTGAAAGATATTTCATATCAAACTGGAAAATTGAAAATCGGGTCGCTCGAAACATCGGTTCCCTCGAGGTTTTGTCTCGGTCCCTGGCGACCTCGAGCGATCGCAGTTTTACTGTAATAACATCTGTGGAACCTTGAAGCAATCCTTGAAATGATGTAAGACAAATTCAACACACAAGGTTTAAGGACGTTCATATGGACAGGCAAGGGCTACTGTATATCATGCAGTTAACAACAACTTTTTCTTATTTCTAACATAGCTAGATATACAAACATTTCATTACCCTTGTGAGAGTGTGAGAGGTCAAATGTTGCCTTGAGTAATTTCTTGGCATGCTCAATGAGGCCCTTGTACGTCTCTGCTGTACGCTCCAACTCCTGTAGCTTCTTTACCAGACCATCTGAATTAGACGAGGTACAATATTTGGGACATGGTTTCTTACATGTTTAACAAGCACTGCAAGTGGTTGCTAACACTTTTCTCATTTGGTCAAGGTGCGTAACTTCCTGGACAATCATTGTTAGCCACAGTTATGGAGATGTGATGTGTTTTGTCAATGGCAGGCTAGCATTATGTGTTCATGTAGTTTTATGCAACATTTTTTAATTTATGACCATTCATTACAAGGCCACATTATTGAAGAATTTCTATCAAATATTTATTAAATGAGAGAAATTAAATGAAATGTCTTACTTGCAAAAATAAACAAGAAACAAGCAAAAAAAGTTATTTTGAATATTAATTTGAAAAAGCCATCACACGAAATATGTGTTGGTAAGACTCCCCCTGTTTTTGAATGACTACGCTGCAATGACAACGACAGACAGCTTAACACTAGTGACAGGAATTACCAATTAGAGGAATGGATGTAGACAAAATAAAAGTGACAGTGAAATAAAATTGGTAAAAATGTATTGAGATGATCCCCTACAACTGTTCACAAGCACAAACAATCCCCTCACCGTTACAGAGAATGGCTCGACTGAGACCAAGGGCATCTGCTGTGTTTGAGTTTAACGATTCTACCACCCGATGTTTTGCTTTCTTCAGCACTGAAACATGATCACATAATATCTTAGGAATATTTGGTTATATTCACAATCCGGATTTATGTGATCATCAATTTTTTTATAATCATAATAACAGATAATGCCGTATAGACAATAGACAAATGAATGTATTGCAGAATGTTAATTCATTTGTTAAACAGGGATATTTGTATGAAAATTGAAGCTTTGCTTTTTGTTACAGTCATGATAAAGCTTACATCTATGATGCAAGAGACATACCTATGTCCAGTGATTTGCCCTGCTTTGGATCAGCATGTAGCTTGTTGTAATTGATCGTCACTTCTCCCTAGATAATTATAAAAGTTCTTTTATTTGGGCTCTAAGAAAAATACATGTTGTCACGAATTGTCGCGAGAGTATCATTGACTATATGCATAACTGTTATACTTGTTTAGTCATA
Source organism: Mya arenaria (assembly GCF_026914265.1). Lineage (NCBI taxonomy): Eukaryota > Metazoa > Mollusca > Bivalvia > Myida > Myidae > Mya > Mya arenaria. The sequence continues at coordinate 59,362,032 of NC_069123.1, forward strand.
TGTTTTATTTGCAATATAAATACTAATTTTCTTAATGTAAGTATTATATACAACTAAAATTGTTAAAGATTGTGTATGCAACTCTTACAAAGGTTTATTCACTTCATGTACTATATTTTCACATGTTAAATATTTACTATACGGCATTGCTCCGCTAAAGTTTACATAATGGATTAGAACCGCCAGTGTGTTGTAACGGTGCCTTTGCTCCGCCGGAGACTGCTCCGTTGAAACGGGATATCATGTAACACGGAATTCTCGTGCATTTCAAGCTCTTGTACTAAGTATATAAAGCCGTGCGATTTATATTCGCCAGAGAAAAATTAGCGTTGGATCTTTCTGGACTTACATTATATCAGTTTATTTTGGACATTTGTGAACCATCTTTATTTAATATAAAACGAAATTGGATTATTGCTTACTTTTTGGATTCGTGAATAAATTAAAATCATACATTTGTGGTAACTTTGTGTTAATAAAAGAAATATATAAAAGTTTGAAGAAAAGTATGTCTTTGTATCTCTCAACTCCAGTGTGGCAAGTTTGGGGCCAAATGAATAACTAAAAAGAAACTTCGCCACACATGTCATAAAATTTTAGTCTTGTCTACTCTTTCTCTATTCTAGCAATTCATATTCGCATTTAGAATAAATGTATGATTTTTTTAATAAGATGATGTTATTGGCCCATATAATTGATTATTCTATTTTTAATGGCATTTGATTAAAATTTTGAACAAAATACAAAAACACTACTTTATCGCCAGTCGCAATTGTTACCTTTATTGACTGTATAGTTCTGGCGACCTCAACCTTGGAGCGACCTTTCATGGATTGCCCGTTGACCCCAACCAGCTCATCTCCAGATTGCAGGGTGGCTTCCTTGGCAGCAGGGGTATTGTCAAAGATCTGTACCACATACAGGCAAGGGCACAGAGGGGCCCCACCCCCAATACTTATGCCTATCAGGTTCTTCTCATCTTTTGTCAAGGTCACTGACCCAGAGGTCACTGTCATGCCTCTGGAAAGAGAAAGTATGTCACTCTTCATCCTTGTGCAAACAAATGAAATTATGAAAACGAATTATCCCCAGGATTCGGATCCAGGATGGATGGACGAAGCTGCTACTATATGCTCTCATTTTAAGGAGCATTAAAGTGAAGCATTAAAAATTATCTTCATTTGCATTAATTCATCTTACAATCATATCCGTCCGCCATATGTTTGACCGTTTTTAAAGCCGAAATAAGGTTTTGTTCGCAATGACAAAAAGAATGGATTTTCCCCAAATGTTGAAGAATTAGTAAAATGAAATTCTGAAAAAGAAAAAGATCCGTATAACAAAAACTTTGGTTGCTTTAAAACGTTCAAAATACTTCATTTGACATAAATTATTTTTTAATTGTTTTAAGTAATGATTTTAATGTTCAGTGTTTTTAGAAGATAATATTGACAATTCCTCATAATAAACCATATCTTTAAGTTTTAAAAAAGTGCTTTTATGTAATGGTATAAGGCCTATTTTTTAAGTAAATGCAACTAAATAACCCTTTAACCAGGTAGTGTTTGAGATTAAATTTTGTCTTCTGACCCGGACTCTGTTTTATTCTACAGATTCATCTGATCATGACTGCTGATTTACCCAAGTTAATGTATGACAGATAGAACTATACTGCCATCCCATTGGACAAAGTATAATTTGGAACACTTAAGCCAATAACTTTTGGCTGTACATCTGAAAGATGCGAGGAAAATGGATTAATCTTGAATAAAATACTTTGAAACGGCTTTTTTATTATAATGTATATGTAAATATATAACCATAGTAAAAACTAGGGATGGAAGCAAATATCCGGATATCCGGATATCACGCAAGTATTCGGATACCAAAATGGGTATTCGAATATTCGTTAAGAATTAAATTTCAATGAAAAAGCTTAACAGAGACATAGCAATTGTTATAAAACTTTTCAGATGAAATGTTTCAGGTGATCAACAGTGTCTGTCGCGAAGCGAGTATGTGTCACAAAAATCGTCTGCTAATTGGGTGTTTGCACAAGGCGTGAAATTGTGTCCTTGTGCAGCACCCTGTGAAGTTCTATGACCTTGTTTACAATGACAAGTGTTGTTTTATGATCTCAGATGTGCTTATTTGACACTAATTGGCACTAGTTGATATTTAACGGATTGATCATTAATCCGTAGGAATTGATCGTCCAATCACAAGATAAGGGTCGTGCAATCAAAGCTATTAATGACCAATCGTATTTTTGATGAATATGCATGAAGAAATTATTGCTATCTGAACAATAAATACAAACACAAATTTGTTTATCTTTTCACTTTTCAATCAAATTTCCCTCATTTTGAATCTTGTAATTATGTTTTGAATAATATATCGTTATTCCTGTATCACGACTACGGAAATATGCCTCCAACATTGTCTTCAAGTGTTTGGAAGTATTTTACAAAATCCGAGGATGGTAAAAGTGTTGTGTGTCAACTGTGTAAGGTTAAACTGGTATATATTGTGGTGGAACTTCAAATCTTAGAAATCACATGAAAAAACACCCCGTATGCAGTCCACCGACTACGCCTTCGAAGTCCACCATGAGGCAGACGACTCTTGACGTCACCATGTCCACTCCTCCGCAGTTGTAGGCTGCCACAGCCGAAAGTCTTACGCGAGCAATGTCGGACTGGTTCGTACGCGACTGCCTCCCCCTTCAGCCTTGTTCAGGGTCAGGGGTTCCGTGAAATGATGGCGATCGCGGCACCATCGTATCAAGGGCCGGCTCGATGACGTTAATCAAATTATCAAATATATAAATGATTAATTTACTATTTAGTATTTTAATATTCACGTTTAATTTTGTGTAGTGTATTTTATTTTTCATACGATATGTAAACATGTTTAGTTTATTGATAAATAAAAAAAAGTACACGCATGTAAATAAAGAAAAATCAGATAGTCTGTTTGTCTTCTTATCTTTTCCGCAATTATATCTTTCATTACAAAACACCGCAGAAATTGTAGGTATTGCATTAAATCAAACAATGTAATGAAATAAAATTACAATCAACTATCAAATAATCAAAGCGTCATTTAACATGAAACCTGCTGACAAATAACAAACTCAAAAGCACGTGGCAGTAACCAAGCAACCACCTCGGCCGAAGTGACTATCATGAGTTTTTTGACGTAAAATGAGTTGTTTAGCTTTGATTTTAACATTATAAATTATTAAGACTGAGAAAGAATGAATGAAAAAGTGAAATTGCCATATGAAGAATTATAAATTAAGTGGACAATTATGTCAAATAACAGAAGGTGGGTGACATATAATAGGAAATTTACTTATTATGAAAACAATTTGATACGAGTATCCGGATAGTATTCGAATACTTGATACGAATATCCGGATACCGATTTGGTATCCGGTTTCCATCCCTAGTAAAAACATGTGTACTGATCTGTTCTTTTACTCCATAAGAGGCACAACTTTAAATTATTCAGTCAGATTTACATGATGCACATTTTCTCTTGTTAATTAAGTTTCCCATAAAATGTCATTGAATTCAAGCCAGCAGTTGCTGAGAAATAGCCCAGACTCAAATTGACCTATATCACACTATATAGAAATTAAAAAGGCCATAACTAATGATCCAACCGGAACGTGCTGATAGCATGCATATCACCTCTAGATAGTAAGTAAAGCTTCCCATAAAGTTTCATTATATTACTGAGAAATCACCAAGACACGAATGAACCAATATCACACTACACAGAAATTAAATGGGCAATTAATCATTATGATAATATTGAACATCAACTCAGTCAGAAAAGCTTTCAATAATGTTTTATTGAATTAAAGCCGGTAGTTGCAATAACACACTTAGTGGGACCGACTGGTCCTACAGATGACTGTCTTTAATAAGGGAGGTAATTACAATGTGGTGACCATTAAAAAGGAGTTCCATACGGGCATTTTATCTTCACCCGTGGGAAAGGTAAGAATTTCTAGCATGGTTAAATTATCGGATCTACTTATCTGAGGTGGGAGAAAAGCTGTTATTAAGTTTCATTAAATTAAATTCAGTAGTTGCTGAAAATAGCCTGAACATCAATATTGAGTAGATTGGCCTTATATCATAGTATATAGAATTTAATGGGCCATGACTCAGTAAAAAATATTGAGAGTGTGAATTTTCAGAACATATGAGCTTATCCTCTTGTTAGTGAAGCTTCCCATAGAGTTTAATTAAATTCAGTTTGAAAGTTGCTAAGAAACTGCCTAGACACAAATAAAGACATACAGATATAAAATCAGATGAATTTTGTTTTTAAAAATGGTTGGATTGCAATAGACACACATTTGTTCTAATGGAGCATTTCATAAGACTCCCCTCCTGTCTTTGACGAGTACCTGAGGTCTTCCCAGGGCAGCTGGGTGAACTTGTTATCATCGAGCCAGTACTCCTCCCAGTCTTCCTCAGCCACTGGCTCATACTCATACTGGTACTCCTTGAAGGTCGTACTCATAGTGACATACCAGACACTCACAAATCACAATACCTAGCACTTACTCCACACTGATCACTTTCAAACAGAACATGTACATACAAACTATGGTCAAGCAGTGTATTTCTTCTTAAACTTGGACCTTGGCAATTCTGTTATACCACCATCCTTCTAAACAGTGCAGAATCCAGGAAGTACGGTACTGTCAAATTGTTTAGATTAGCAGTGTTATTTACATTTACTCAGTCCTAAAACAATTTATAATAGCTGCTTTGGAAAACACTCTCACATCCCATACATAATGCAAACTATAAAACACTTTAAAAATACAATGGTCATTGCTTTATATATTCCAGTAAACCTAAAACCAACATTTGTACATAAATCCTACACATGCCACGTCAGAGAGAAACAGCTGTTCTCCATAAAATTAGGTTTTTCTGTTTATCTACATCCATTGATATTGTACAGTGTGTATTCAACATACACATGCGTATACTGTGCCTGTAGTGTATTTGATGAAAACCATGTCGTGATTGTATCAACATATACCAGTCGGATTTTTAATCTCTTCATTGAACTTTTTCATTAAATTATCTGGTATGAAATAATTATATTGATCTATAATCTTGACTTCTTTTTCTAATGGATGTTGTTTTAAAATATATAACAGTCTACCATTCTATAAAGTTTGCCAATGAAATTGCTGTACATTGCATTCAAAATTTGGAAAACAAAATCTCATAAAATGCCTAGACGCTTTGATATATATAGTACAATCAAGTCAGTTATTTTTCCTGTACTATACAGGGGCGGATCCAGGAATCAACGTTAGAGGGGGCGTAGCTTAGGGGTGCAACCTTTTGACATGCACCCCTCCCTCTGAACCGAAAGTGTATGGCATAAACTGTTTGCAGATGGATTGGGGTTTAGCAATCAAGAAAAATTAACAATTTGTAGTTGGAAATGATGCATTATGGGCGTATTTTATTATTTTTTATCTCCTAAATTGACATAAAAAGTAACCTTTGACGATTTTAGAGGGGGCGCGCGCCGGATGCGCCCCCCTCTAAAACCGCTAGTGCTATATGATCAAACTCAAATGTGTATGTGACAAAATAGGTTAAACTGTAAATTTGTTATTGTTCATATTTTGGATTTTATCATATCAATAGGCATGAAAATGTATGTTTCAGAGTAATACAAAAATGCAAGTATCTTAATGACTCAATATTTTTTAATTTGTCATGTATTTGTGACCTGAGTTTTGTTGAATAAACTTGGAAACTTGATGAAAATATTTCTTCTAAAGTGTAAAAGTTTCTTATTTCTCTAATATTTCACAGTGACCTACTTTCAAGATCCACTGTTACCTGAACCGAAATAATATTTGACTTAAATTACATAAAAAAACTGTCCTACCAAGTTTCATAAATAATTATTAATTAAATATTATATGAAGACTCCTGCGTGGGAACTCTGTATTTTGAACATTTGACCAGAGCCTGACATGACCGATGACCTCAATTTCAATGGGATACTCATTCAGATTACATTTCATGAGGATTGTTCAGAAAATGTGGCCTCAACAGTGTAAACAAATATTTTTTTGTACATTTTGGTAAAAAGAATGTACCGGTATCTGATTTGACCTGAAATGACCCATTACATTACCTGAGCCTTAAAAAATTATTCTCATTCAGGTAATTCGCACCGACTCTACTGTAACAATATTCAACAGTTTAAAAAATAAAACAAGAGCTGTTGTGGGGCATGCTTTACTAAAGGCTGCTTTGTCTTAGAAATGATTACAATAAAGATTTAATATGTGCCTGTCAAATGCAATAAAAAAAGGACAATTTAAAAAAGAAAAAAGGAACCCTGCGTTGAAACCAGGTTTTCAATTATTGACCGAAGTACTTCAGCCTTCCTTTTAAAATTCAGTTTTAACGTTTTTTTTTTTCTATTTTTACTTTTTAGTAAGAGTGACGTTGACATTGACCAAAAGCAATCCCATAGAAGTCCTCCATAAAACCTTCCTACATACTAAGTTTGGTAACTATATGTCAAACCTTACTTAAATTTATTGATACCATAGGTGAGGTTTACGCCACCAACCTGCCGCCCGCTCAAACATCATCTGACATCATTCTTATAACAAGGTTTTACTTAGTGATAACTAGTTAAAAATATAAAAGTTTGGTCACAACCCTAACATAAGTTTTCAGTACTATACGGTTATCTATTTCTAGTGACAGTGTCTTTGACCTTGACCCTAAGGGCCCAAATGCAATCCCATGAAATGTCTCCATAAACTCTTCATATATACCAAGTTTGGTTGCAATATGTCAACACTAACTAAAGTTATTTAGAACCAATCATTTTTCTATTTTTAGTAACACTGTCCTTGACCATGACCCCAGGGGCCCATGAAAGGTCTCCATTAACTCCTCCTATACACCAAGTTTGGTCACCATATGTCAAACCTAACTAAAATTACTTGACACCATATGTGGACACCAACCTCATGCTGGCCCACCCCAACAAGGGCGTACATCGTTCTAATAACCAGGTTTCACAATATAAAAAATGTGCCTGTCAAAAGCATTTTTAAGCAATAAAAATAAAAAAAGTCACTCAAGAGCCATAATTTGTATTTAGAGTTAACATGGAGTGATGTTACCTAATTGTATGATGACCCTCTAAATTATTGCGTGAAGAATTAAGTCAATTGAATGAAGGCTATAGAAGTAATAAGTGAAAATCCCAACTTGCCCTTCAACTTGAACAAAACACAATGTGCCCTAAAACTTTAACATATGTTCTTAAGTAAATCAGGGGCAATGATTTGTATTTAGGACAAAATGATGTTATGTAACTTCATTGTTATATGGTCGTCAATAATTGTGTGAAGTACTTAGTCAATTGATTGAAGTGTTTAGAAGTTATTAGTAAAAATCCCAACTTGCCCTAAAACTTTAACCTGACACAATGTGCCCTAAAACTTTAACCTAAGTTCCTAATTCAATCAGGGGCCATAATTTGTACTTAGGATAATATAATCCCACCTTGCCCGAAAACTTTAACCTAAGTTCCTAATTCAATCAGGGGCCATAATTTGATAATATAAAGTTAAGTAACAACATTGTGTGATGGTCCTGAACAACCATGTGAAGTTTGAGCAAAAACAAGAGCTGTCACAGAGACAGCGCGCTCGACTATTCCGCCGCTTTTCAATGTAAGGATTGAAAAGTTTTGGCGAAACATGCATGGATCACTGTTAGATTAGATTTCAATGCAATACATGATGTGCTGAGATATTAACATAAATGTGGTAACATGGAAAATTTTAACCAGAATTTTTAAGTCTAATAATAAAGGGGCAAAAATTATATAATATGAAAGATAGAGTTATCTTACTTGATTAAAGAAGAAGGTTAAGTGGTTGGGAGCCTGTGTGTAAAGTTTCAATGCAATACATGATGCATTCACTGAGGTATTGACTTAAAATGGTTACATCCAAAACCTTAACCAGAATTTCTATGTCAAAAAAGGGACCATTATTTGAATTTAATGCAAACTAGAGTTATCTAACTTGGTTAATTAAGTAGGTTGGATGGTTGAGTACCGTTGTATCAAGTCTCAACGCAATACCTCAAGTAGATGCTGAGATATTAACCTGTGTGTGCTTGCACGCAAAACCTTAACCAGAATTTCTAAGTTGAATAATAAAGGCCTATTTTTTGCATTAAATGCAAACTAGAGTTTTCTAACTTGGTTAATTAAGTAGGTTGGATGGTTGAGTACCATTGTATCAAGTCTCAATGCAATAACTCAAGTAGTTGCTGAGATATTAACCTATGTAAGCTTGCACGCAAAACCTTAACCAGAATTTCTAAGTCAAATAATAAAGGGCAAGTATTTGCATTAAATGCAAACAAGAGTTATCTCACTTGGTTAATTAAGTAGGTTGGATGGTTGAGTACTATTGTATCAAGTCTCAATGCAATACCTCAAGTGGTTGCTGAGATATTAACCTATGTGTGCTGGCATGCGAAACCTTAACCAAGGTGTGACGCCGAAGCTTGGGTGATTAGTATAGCTCTCCATATTCTTTGAATAGTCGAGCTAAAAAAGAGTGAATTAAATGAAGGGTATTGGAGTTATAGGTGAAAATGCCAACTTGTCTTAAAACTTTAACCGGACGTTGACGCCAGTGCGAGTAGTAAAGCCTCCTTATTCTTCAAATAGTCAAGCTATAAAGCAACCAACATTTCATAACTTATGATAAGGACACACATTCTGACCTAGTTAATAAATAAGGTGAAGACTAGGAAGAAAAAGTTGATGCTAATGTTAACAAGCTAGATGTTTATGACAGATGATGCTTGTCAGATCTTACATGTGGTATAGGCTCTGTCCCAGTCCATCAAGTGCTATTCAAATAAGTACTTTTACTGCTTTTTATTCATTTATATTATATAATATCAGTGGTCGAAATAAACAAAAGCTGGAAAGCCCTACACTGGTAAAATGTCATCCAGGCATGCTCAAATTCTGAATTTTATATAGCATGGCTTATTAAAAAATTTGATGCTTGTTCATCCAAAAGTCTAATCTTGATTAATGATATATAAAAGATTATCATATAATACACATCATGATAGCTCAAGTTAATTACTCAACAAGAAATTAAAACTATCCGACAGGTATATAGTATCATGACTTCATTTTTATGATCAAATCATTATTCATATAAGTAAACACATATTTTTACTCATACATTTTCAATCTTCAGCACTGCCACAGCTCAACTTCAACTGAAACCTGTGATCTCTCAACATCGTTATCACTCACAAGTACCATTGCCAAAACAGATTGGAGCCCATGCCGCCAATGTTACAACTTCTTCATAGTTCACTGCAGTACCACTTACCAATCCAGTCAAGGAAAATTGTGCCCCTGCTGTTGTTGCCATTTCCGTGGCTGAAAACCTCAATACCTGAAAAGGTATGTAGTACCACTTTCTTTGCCAAAATTCCTCTCCAAGTTATAACAGCTCATTCCCAATTTATTCTTGTTCCAGTGAAATGTCAGGAGTTCCATCCACCAAAACAGTTTGTAAAATTAACTTATACCAATATCAAAACTTGAGCAACCCTGTTGATGGTATTACTCTTGTTTCCAACTTAAACGCAGCCATTGTCCTCTTCTACCAGCAGGATAAAAGTTCTTGTACACTTTTTTTATTTCTTTTTTTTTTAGATTCTCTCCTGATTTTTTTAGGATATCTGAATAACATTTTACTTATAATTACCATTAGCTCATCTTCAAATTATGCAAACTTAACTGAAGTTAAACAACTTCGCTTTGGTTCAGAACCAAGAGCAAATTCAGTCTGACACTAGAAGTTCTAAGACGCTTCCTAAAATCAACAACAAAACCAGGAATTTTGTCCTTAGCACAGTGTAAATATGATTTCATTTTTATGTGTAAAATTTGAATATTTAAACAAGAAAAAAATCATTTTGATGGACTAATTTGCCATTAAAAATCTTTAAGCAGAGCACACAAACAAACTGTATACATGTCATTACATTTGTGATGTAACATGTTCTTCTGATAGTAGCAGGGGGAGTAGCATTTGCATTAGCTCAACAATGTGTACTGTCAGATAATCTTTCCTTTAATTAAAAAAAATGTTTACCATTCAAGATACGTTACTAGTCCAAGCAGAAGTAGAACAGTAATCAATATTTGATATTTAATGCAAAATAATCCAGTTAGAAGTTGCAGCACATTTGAGCTCATATACACTAACATTCTCAGTCAAAGTTTTAGTCTCAATAATTAAATGTGCAAATCTTGTTTTCCTTGTAAAATTGCCTCCTCTAAACGAAGGACTGTAAAATTAGCTGTAAATATACAGATAACAAATTTTACCATTATTAACATGAATGATATATTTTGAAAAAAATAAAATTTGTGAGTGTGAGTCTAAAACTCAGAATTCCAAAATAAATGTAAATACTGGCTTTAGATTTAATATTTTAGACCTACCGGGACTATGGCCAGTATGGGAGGCTTATTATAACTCACACACAATATACAGTATTTTTGCTCCTAGTCTAAAATAATAGACGTGTTATACGGGATTCTTCCAATTCATAACCACTTTAAATGAGTCAATAGTAATATCATCAATATTATAATCATTAATCCGACATGGTGGTTCCAATTCGGACCAAAGTGTTTACTTTTATCCGGTCAGACTTCTATCCGAAATACGGCCAAGTCAATAGAACATATTTGTATATTTTTCTCAAATTTAACGGCATTAACTCATCCTACTTATTAAGATTGTCGTGTATAACCGATAAACTAAACTGCTTTCTCTGTTTCCTTTTAAAACTTACAATTTATCCTCCTCCAGTTCGTATCCCGGATAAGCGTCCATCTTTGTTGTTTACTTATTGTAGTACCAACCCTATTTTCGGAATGGACTATTCTGAACATGAATTATTTATTTAGACAATACGGCCAATAAACCGAAACTTGGGTTTAGTTTATTTGCAATATCAGCATGTGTTTGGTCATACACAAACATTATGATATATACACAGGTAGCCACAAAAAAGAACCATATGTCTATCGGACGAGTATATATATACAAGATACAAAAGAAAGAATTTAAGAAATATATTGCATCAAATCAACAAGCAACGACAGCGAAAGCATCAATACATTTTGCCATAGTATTAAACACAAATTTTGAAAGATTTCTAATATATTCAGGCTGTTATCACTAGACAAGATTAATACAAATCAAGAAAATGGTACTCTGATTCGACTGTATTGGCGGTATTATATATTTGACATGTACTGTTCACTAACAATTGTGTTGTATCTTCAAGTTTCTATTTCTAATGAATACCAACGGCTGGTCCATTCCGATACCCTACCTTCAATGTTGGTATCCGACGATGATAAATTTAAGACGTACTGTATACCGTAGCACATTGCCACTAAACGCCAGCTCCACCACTTAACGGTGGTGCAAAAAAGTGAGCTGTCGACACTTGCTGGGGCTGTGTCCTGTGTTGACTTCTACAAACGTTTATATGGTTTATATATTATTTAATAGTTTCATTAAATGGACATATTTTGAAAATCGGAGGCTGTGGTACCGTGTAAGAATACCGTTTTTTACTGCAGGCTGGCTACGACTTCGGTACAATATTGTGCGAATTGTGATGCTAAGAGCTTTTCTGTGCATATTTTGAGATCTGTTAGCATTTTAAGTACACTTCTTTGCTAGCAAACACTGTAAGAACATTCTGGTGCATGCAAATATAACTGTTATGACATGCTTATTAGTTTTGTTGTGTTCCGGCGTAAGTACTATTATACATAATGTATAGTACTTACGCCGGAACGCAACAAAACTGATAAGCACTTCTTAAAAATATAAGATACAGTAAAACGGTTTTCTGAAAATATTAAAAAAATATTTTCAAGTTGTTTATAATGTAGTTAAATAAATTTTTGTATCATTGTATCATTTATCCTTCAACCAAATGTTCAACCAAAATAGCGTTTTCCGCAAAAAAAAATGTTCTTTTATGCATTTTAACATAATAAGTGAATAAATAATCGTCGGAATCGTCAATGTGCATTTACTAGTAACAAAGATAGATAGTTTGTATTTTCAATTGGTTGAGTTCAATAGAAGGAACATTATAATTAAAGATCATCATAATATTTATAACACCTTTTCACATTAAACTTAAAGTACTGTATGCTTGCACCTGTTCCATCGGAACGCTTAAAAATTATGTAATATATTCATTTTATCTCACTTTCTAAAATAACTTATTATTTATAGATGCGTTACGTGCCGGCGATTTTCTTAGAAAGTCATGTTAAATCGGCGGAAGATATTAATGCAAACCGCCTTGAAGGCAAAGTTTATAATAAGCCATGTATGTTGACCTTTGTTCACATGCATTTATTATATTTGTGAAAATTCATTTGTGAAATTGTATTTTGTTTTGTTTTGAATAATATTTAAGTTCTCAGATGTAACAGGTAGCATTTAACGGATAAAACGATATGCTCTCTTTATTAGGCAAGTATATGATTTTGAATTTATTAGGCAATGCATGATTCTAAATTTATTAGGCAGTGAATGATTTTGAATTTATTTGGCAGTGTATGGTTTCGTTACAGGTAAGACTGACATCAAAATACAAGCATAAAACATTTCATTTACTCTTTTTTTACAAATGTATGCACTTTATTATTTTTTTTAAATTGATAGAAACTTGAATTCAATTCTTTGTTTTAAGGGGTAATCGATGGATAGTGCAAGCCTGGTAATTAAGAGAAAAGCTGTTCTCAAAAGCTCGCTCGGAGTGAGATGGGGGCGAGCAAAGCCAAAGGTAAAAGAAGCAAAGTTGCTACACACAGACTGAATCTGAATACGCGACAATATTAAGCATATTTACAGTATATAGCTTTAATATACAGTATACTCATTGACAATTTCATTATATTGAAAACAATATCGTGAATAGAAACTACATGGAAATACTTCAATGAGTAGCCGAATGCCAGTCACTTTCCCTATTTAGATGCATAGAGCAGGAGTAAATATTGAAGTTACCGCTTTGGATCGGCCAGAGAAACATGAGTAATTTTGGGGGTTAGGCTTGTTTAGGGACACTCATCGTCACACTTATCCTATAAAAGCAAATTAATTCAAATCAAACTACTATTTCGGAAGATTCAAACTATAGATCGTGACAGCACAGTAGGATTCCGTTCAATGTTTCTGGCAATAAATAATTATCCTATTTTTAGTGCTGCACCCAAAAACATTCCGATATTCAAACTGTATATATTCGTGACGGCACTTTATAAATTACTATTAAAGATAAACAGTATACTTGAAAGGCCGCATATACAACACGATAATTATTGTTTATATATCATAAAATTGTGCACCTGCGTCAATATATGGTATTTCATCGTAAAATGTTCGGAAAATAGTACTTTCATAGCTTCTCCTTAAGCGTCAGTACCTCTGTGTAAGTCCAAATGATTGATGCTTGGTTTTAATATTGCTTAATCCATGTACATTGCATTTTTTATCTCGTTTTATTGTGCATTTTTTCGTACTGTTAAACTCAATATTACGAACATATTCAAGTCATTTCTCAAACTAAAGCTCGACTTATTTTGTCCATATTAAAACATATTTGGTAGGATCTGGGGGTAGGATAATTTGGTATCATGCAGGATTAAAAATTACTTATATAAATATGTATACCTTCTAAAAAGCGCATTGTCTGATGTTCTTTTTAGAGCACAAAATGTAATTGAGCAATAAATTGAAACCAAGTTCAATTTTTGCTCTAGAATTATTCTCCTTTAAAATATTGACGAAATAATTTTATCCATGATCCATCCATGCCACTTGAAGTGTTCCGCCTTCGTTTTATTACCGGAGTTTGATAAGGTGATTCGTTTCATCGAACACTTCGACAAACCTGTTTCCAAAAAAAGTGTTTTGACAGTCCTTCGCCAGACGGCCGTTTTGTGAAAAAGGTTTTTTGAAGTGTTTTAAGAAACTAAACTCTCAAGCAAACTGTGGTAAAAGACCGAAGGCGGGGCTCCGAAAGCGACGTGAAATGTTGAAGAAATAGTGAAGTAATCTTTGTTTAAAGTCTTCATTCGAAGCAAAAAGTTGCCTTCAGGCGTACTAGTTAGTTAATCGACGTAGCATTTATGACGTAGTTTATCACATGGTATACACACACTGAATGTGGTATTTTGGTATGTTATATAATTGCATATCAAACATTTGTATCCGTACATGTGGAAAGTAATTGTGACCTTTGAACTCCACTTCGAAAAATACGTTTTCGTTTGTTATTTTTGCGGACAAATGGAATGGGTGGGATGCGGCTGATTATTGGTTCTAGGATGCGGGCAGCTTACACACAAAACGCATTCGGAACTCCTCGGCCATTTTTATCAAGTTCAAGTTCAAGTTTAATTCGTCAAGGCATATAATATGCACGTGACATAACAAAACAATGAAACACATATTAATTAACATCAAATAAAACAGTGAACAAACATGTCAAACACAATAAAAAAGGAACTTTTCTAAACAACATCAGTGAAAATATGAAGTAATAATTAAGGCACAATGGAATGGTATTGTAATTATCAATAGATCTTTGGTTAATCGGAGTATGGAGAGTGAGTCATCTGAATTTCAGTAAGATGATTTTACAGAACAATGCCAACTTAATTGATTTAGGTCTATTGTTACAGTTCATAAGTTCATCTAATTTAAAAGAGTTTGGGTGACGAATGTAATAAGAAACAATAAGTTTTTTTACGTATGATTGAAAAATGGTTATATTCAAGTAAGTAGTGAAATTCATCACCAATAACATTCTTAGTACATAACTGACATAATCTTTGATTTCTCTCAATGTTCAAATGCCTGCCTTTTTCAATTGGCAAAGAATGGTTTGTGGTCCTAAACTTACAAAGTATTTTACAAAGGTTACTAGGTAACAAGTCAAGATAATCTTCAAAACAATGATTACTTTTAAACATTCTATATACAAGACATTTGGAAGAGCTATCAACAGTACTAGTCCAGTTTTGTAAGAATTGGTCATACAGTCTACTTTTAACAATTGACTTAAAATTAACAGGACTAATGACTGTTTGACTTCTAAAATAATCAGACAAACCATTGCAAGTTCGTTTAAGGTATTGTTAACGAAAGATAACCATGGAGAAACAATAACACCACTATTATGTAGTTTTAGAACCGTATTATATAATAACTTAGATATTTTACAATCTTTTTCGTTTACTATCTTACTCCAATAACATAAAACTCTCGATTTAATTTGTAAAGATATGGGTTTTACATCGATCGTTTTCGATAAAAATGGCCGAGGAGCTCCGATTGAGAATAAATCTTGAGCGAGTCAATTTTTATTATGGGGCTTTACTGTTAGGTGTGAACATTGTACTATGACACCGGCACTATGACATTGGTGAAACATGAAAAATGGAATGAACAGCTGAATTGTTCTTAAAAATGTCGTATTAAAAACTCAGGTAATATGACACTTGTGTAAATGTTAACAGAATAAGTATATCGTCCACTGTTTCACTTAGTTTAGACAAATTCAAATGACTTCTTCATTATGTTGTCAACTAGGTTTCTTGATCATTGCTGAAACGAATTAGTTCATGTAATTGAACGGTAAAGGGGGTATTTGAAGTGAGTCAAAGTGCATTAAAAGAAGATGAACTAAGCATCTATGTGGTATGATATGTAATAAAGGGAATTTGGGCTGGATGAGGGGTCTTCAGACTTCACTCACTAACTTAACACAGGGACTCGTCCTTATGAACTTTGGGATCCCAGGTTATAGGTCCCAGCTTAAACCAGGGATCCCTCCTTTCATAATTTGGTCACATGTGATAAAATTAGGTCACTATGTCAAATCTTTTTTTTTTGTCTGGACAGAATTATGGTAATTATTAGTCAGATTATGTTCAAACTTGGACAGAATGTTACCATTGATGAATTCTCACCAAATTATGAAAGTGGGTCACATTGGGTCATAAAGTAGGTCAAGAGGTCAAATTTTAGAAAACATTTTGGAACATACATGTACAGGCAATATATCTGGTCCAATATTAAACATGGGTTCAAAAGGTAGGTCACTAAGGTCAAGTATAAATGAATGGGTTTGAATACTCTAGAGGCATTATTTTATTTGTTTGAAACTGGGTAATGTGGGGTCAAAAACTAGGTTACTTTTTCAAATCTTAATGCTACGCTGTTAACAGTATCCTTTTTCTTCAAATTGTATATAAATAAACCCATATCTCATACACAGTGTTCATAAGACTCCATCACACTGCAGTTGTATGGCATGTTTCGGCTGGAATATATAACCACACTTGTTTTCTATTTTATCTACTTTGCCTAATCAGGGCAGGGGGATATCAATTCAACAAATTAACTTGTTTTTCATCATTTCACTCTATATTTTGTTAATGAGGATAGACATAATTCCTTCAGTTGCATGAACTGAAGTGTATTTTATCATATAATTCACACAAAGCAATTTATTAGGATCCTTAACATGTAAAGCAGGTAAATAAGTATCTTTTAAAAATCAGGCTTTTTTCAAATTAGTGAATTGTGTCTCCATTATCACAGTTCAAAAGACCTTCGCCAAGAGGGAGCGAAATGGTCACTCAGCATTTGTTTTGGACATTTGCAACTTGTACTCTGCTGTTTTGAAGGAGACTTTATGCCTCTAAGCATATGTGGACTTTGAAGTGTCAGATGATACCATGAAACCAAGGTACCACTAAAATCTAGTCTACATAGACAGGTTCCAAACTTATATGGCAACTTTAGTGCATCATGTCACTATTTTCACAAACCTAACGGCCCTGGCCCCATTCACAAAAAAGCAGAGTAAAAACACTGGTGACTTGACCACTAATGACATATAGACAGTAGTTTAAGTTACTCGTTGCAACATTTGAAAACAAGTCTAGAATATCAAATTTTCATGACATCTGACAATCAATAGAATTGATGACTTTTTATGTCTGCATTTTCCAAAGCCATCATAAAACCAGTCCAGTTAGCGCAGTGGTTAGTGCATTCGCTTCCCATCAAGGTGACCCGGGTTAGATTCCTGGCCTTGGGGCTTGTGAGTTTGATTAGAGGTCACCAAGCTGGACAAGTGGGTTTTCTCCGGGTACTCCGGTTTCCCCCACAACACAAGACACACTAGTGCAACATGACAATGAGAGTGATTTAGTATAAGATAGCATAAGTTTCTTCACAATCAATTTAAAATATATAAAGTTTAAACTAAATCAGCTGTTTTGAATTCTTAGAAACAATTTCCCAACAGTAGTCAAGTGTTTCATTATATGGTTCAACATAGTTCATTAATTTAAACCTTTGGTGAGGAAGATGCTTTCTTTACAAAAGAAGCTGCCCTACTATTTTTGATTTGTATATATATATATATATCCATGTTAAATGCATAAATAACAAATGAAATTACCGATGCTCTTACATATACTGCATGTTATGATAATATTTTGGACTGGAGGCCTTATACTACAAATAAATGCATATTGTATTGAATTATATTGCATTTATAAATCTGCAGGCAAACAAGGAACTGCCTATACAATAAAGGGGCAGCAGTGAAGGAAATCTAGCAATTCATATCAAGTATCTTCCATTCACACAAAACAATAAAACATTAATATTGAATGTCAGACTTACATAAAATTGATGTTGTTGTGTACAGCCCATTGAATCTTACTAACTGATGTATCATATCTTTTACGACACTTCAATC
The DNA here is from genome assembly GCF_026914265.1 of Mya arenaria. Lineage (NCBI taxonomy): Eukaryota > Metazoa > Mollusca > Bivalvia > Myida > Myidae > Mya > Mya arenaria. Next base: position 59,379,992 of record NC_069123.1, read on the forward strand.
TTCCGCAGGTTTTGCATATTTTTTTCCAATTTGAAATTTACTGGGTTTATCTTTAATGTACCATGTAAATCCCATTTAATTTTAGATGTTATATGTTTCTGTAGTTCTGTACAAGCAATATAGGCAAATATTAATAAATTGTAAGTTTTTGGTACATATGAAACAACAAAATTTTGAATAAGGTATGTCCAATAGCAATTATATATCGCCAACTTCATATACTCGCCATCACTGTCATATTAAACGTATAATTATACTGTTGCATATTTCAAAATAACAATACAGTTACCTATATTTTCTGCAGTTATTTTAAGTGTATTTCAAAATTATTAAAACCATTTTATGTAACTTTATTACTCTAAACTGTAGCTTATTGACTGATTATGGATAGTGCATTTTTGGTGTCTTTCTGTGAGACATTCGGAACTCCTCGGCCATTTTTTCAAAAACAACCTCGGATGTATGCCGGTACATCTGTTGAAGTAGTCCGTATTTTTTTTAATAAAAGCATTAATTAAATGAAGTGTTTAAGAGTTCTATTCATTGCTCTCAGTTTAAATTGATTGCCAGTGAAGTGTATTATTGCAAACATAATTACGATTCCCAAGAGTTAAGTCATAAATTTTAACTACTAAATAAGATTACTACGCGATCTATTTGCAGCGGACTTAAACGTACCACTTTTTAAGTATGTAAACCGTCCATATACATCCGAGGTTGTTTTTGAAAAAATGGCCGAGGAGCTCCGAATGTCTGTGAGAATCTCTTTAGCCTCCAAGTTTTTGAAATAATGCAAGAACTTTGTTCACAACTGTACTTTGCATAAATAAAATCAACAATCCATGTGCTATAAAATTAAGAATAAGAGTGGGCCGGGAATGCATTTTACCAGTGCAGGGCTTGTACTTATTGCAACTACTCTCTCAGTTGAAGATTAACCGACATATAACCGTGGTTTATAGGTACATGGTGTAAAAATTGCCATATCTAAAATTGTCATCAATCCATTTAGTGTACTTTTTTTTCTGACTAAGAATAATTTGCAGTGAAATTCAAAAGATCCATCCTAAATATGCAATTTATAGAGTACAACATTTAGTCATGTAAGCAATTTCGATATCAAAAGTAGACAACCTAAGACACCTTGCTTAAATACCTTTTTTAATCACCAATTTACCATATTCACTTTTTAAGTATTTGCCAATTTTATTCGTGTTTCTGTATAGCATTAAAAAGTCCATGTCTTAGTTTTTAAAGTTGAACAGTTTCATCAATATTTTGTACAGTTTGAATCTGCTTAGAACATTTAGTGCAATGTAGCCCAACGATGTGCAGCGTGCAATATCCTGTATCAGCGTGTTTACAGCTCTAATAAACTTGCGGCTTGCCAGATCACGTGTTTCGTTATACGCATGCGCGACGCGTCCGGCATTTAATCTGACAGTTTTGCTCGGAGAGATGAGCTTTGCTGCCTAACCTGGCTCTTTTCGGGCCTGTTAGATCAGCGTATTAAAGTTAAAATTTGTATATTTCGACAATTGCTATGTCTCTTTACCGGTGCTCTCATAAACTGTGTATTAAATGTTTGTAAAATGTAAGCAATCTGTGATAAAAGTGCAATCTTTCCAGGGTAGCAACTCGTCGAATTCCTTACCGAGGTAAGAAATTCAGTGTCGGTATTTTTGTATTTTAGAAGTACAACTGCGTCAAGAACTGATGCTAACAGTACAGCGATAAACACTTGTTATTAAATAGGCTAGTGCGCCAGTGTATTTATAATCGAGTCGTTTTGTTGAGAACTTTTCCAAACCCAAAATTTCTTAAAATAGCAATGGTTGTCTAGACGAGGCTGTAAAGTAGGTCAGATGGTGTATTCGGCAGCCATTTTTCCACCACTTGTTTATACACCTTTCATTTCGTTACCGAACATAGACATTTCTTCTGTTGTTGTTTTTTTTAACAGCTATGTTGACCTACAATTTTAACAATAGTTAAAATAATGATCTTGATGAAAAAATGTTAAGGATATCTGGAGATCAAGAATATTCAAAATGGTGGACAGGTATCAGCTTTTCAGATCAGTCCAAACTATTATAGGGGGGAATGTAAATGATTTTTTTGTGATATTAAAAGCAATTAAATAGATTTGGGGTTTCTTTGAGGTACCTTTTTAAGTTTCCTATTGCTTTAAAAATGCATGGTTTTTGACCTTGAGAAAAATCTGAAGGCAAAACCGCATTGTTCATGGCGGCCTGAAGTGATCTAGGGACACTTATATATATTCCCCACATGCAATTATCAAACTGTTCTGCAGACATGCACATTAATGCCCCCTGTAGAATATTTTAATTGTTAGTTGGCTATATTACTTCTGATAATTGTCAGTGAAATATATATTGAAGGAAGATGAGATCGCCGAGTCATAGGATGCATGAGGAGTTTGCATTTAGACATTCTTAGACCGAATGACTTTTTCTTTTCATGAACTTTAATCGAAACTTAAACTTTAATTGGCATTCTTGATTTCTAATGACAATTTCAATGTCAGAGTGAGGAATCATGAGACTTCAATGGGGTTCTCAGTTAAGTTTTCTATAGTATATTAAAGATGCAATGCCATGTCAAAATTTCAATTTGACGGAATTTTGTAGAACAGTGCAACGTAAAATTTTTGTGTTAAATTACAAATTGAGTACACCCATCAATTAACACCTCATTGTTTTACAGTTTAATTTAAAATCAAAGGCCAATAATATTAATGATTGGAAAGGTGAATGTCCAATGAGTTGGTGAGAGCCATGGACGCGATTGGATGTGTCAAGTGAAATAATCACGACACACATTCTGGTGATCATACAACCATTACCAGGGCTTTTTATTCCCATTTGGGGAAAAAGACCAGAGACATTTTGGGAAATTTTGCGTTGTGAAAATGCAGAAATTGGGAAATTTTACAGTTAAAAGAAAAAGCTGTCTAGTCTCCTGCGAATTAGGAAATTATTAAATATTATTTTCCCTTTAAAAGACCAAAATAATATCAATCCTTGGGGTGTAAATCATGACAGATATTATTTCATACTGATCTCTGAATGTGATGAAAATCAATGATTTCCAAGTTCAATAATCAAAAAAACTTTACATCACGTAATTTATTAGGATGTTGAAAATGAACCAGTACAGGTAAAATGACTTCAAAAAAAATAATATATTTTTTATATTTATTTTTGATTGGGATTATTTTCTGAAGATTGGGAAAATTATCTTATACTTTGCTTTGGGAATGCGTCCGATAGTCGGACCAGTGGGTACTATAGAAAAAGCCCTGATTACTATAGCAGATCAGCATGCAATTATACAACTGACACGCCTTCTTACTATCAATCAACTATTATGAAAACCTGACACTGTGGGAATTGGGGCATGTCAACCTGAAGGGATGTTAGTCCCGGCAAGTCATAAAGGCCTGGCGGAAACAGGCTTCAAAGACTGTTGCTGTATTTGACAGCTACACACAATCACAATTTAAATTTTTGTTTGTTTCATTTTGCAGCTGATATCCAAAGATCTTGTTGATAAGTCTTGCCTTCTGTGTTGACTCTTCATTCATCATTGATTGAAGGTAAACCATCTTACCTATTCATGTTTATTTATAACTATGTTTAAAAACACATGTTTATGTCTATAGTTAATAAACAGTGTATGTGATATCAAAACTGACAATTAGTTTGAGATAGTTCCCCAGTTATCAGCATTTGACAATTTAGACTTATAGGGAAGGAGTAATCACAAAATTAAGGAGTCCGGCATAAAATTAAGGAGAACAGGATAATAATAAACTTTATTCAAATGTATTGACTCAATGCTCCAGCTATCCCTAAATAGCAGGGTGGGACACCCCGCTGCCCTTTTCCAGTACCCTGCTGCCTTTTTACTACACCCTGCTGTGCCCTTTTGTTTGCCAATGTCCAGAAATGAGAAATTAATATACATACTTTTGACACTAACTCAAAGATAACAGCTGAGGTAACAAACTGTTAGTATTGAAAGAAGAAACATAGCATTACATAATAAGATGAGCATTGGCCCTTGCAAGTGCCCCATTAAGGCTCGTGTAATGCACATCAAAAGTGCCATTCCTGACCTAGCACCCTGCCATTTTCAAATCCTGGCTGTCGTACTGATGACTATTTGATAATGTTCAGCAGTTATAAACAGAATGCACTACCTGTCGAAGATAGCTTTGTTCAGCTTAATTACCAAGCAGCCAGCTGGCGATGAACTTAATTATTTTTCCTTTTTTGCTTTTTCCTTGCTTACATTATTAGCATACCCCTTAGAAGCTTTTTGATGGCTTTCAATCGCACATTAGAGCACACAGTGACAAAGCTCCTAACAGTCTAATACTCTTATACAGATGTCAGATTCAAACATCGGCCAAGACAATTGTTTTAACCATGCTTGCTGAGTGTCATTTCTCTATAAATTACAAACTCTTTCAGCTTTTTTCTCAATCAGTTATTTTATTTTTCGTTGCCGGTGGCGAAATCTGTTTTACCGTTGACATAAACATTGTTTACATCTAAAATCTACGAGGAATATTTTTTGTAAACACCGGGTATTAAGGATTTAGTTTCCATTTTACAAACAGTAAAAGATACATGAATACCAATCTGTGACGTCACCTACCACTTTGAAGAGTGTCAGAATGATAACAATTTGATGAGTCGCAAAATAAATAAGTACAAGCTTTCGGATACTTTTAAGCTTCGGATACGATTTGTGAACATAGGATTGAAATGGAGGAGTCCGACAGACTGCCTAGACAGAATATCCGGTAGTCCGAGCCGAATTTTAGTGATAGTTTTGCAGTCATCGAAATTAGAATTTGGATGAACAAGCCCGAATGCTTATACTAATGCTTGGCATCAAATTTTGTAACAAGCCCTGCTATATAAAATTCAGAATTTGAGCAAGCACAAAAGACATTTTACCAGTGCAGGGCTTGCGGGCTTGTGCTAATTTCGACCATTGGTCTTGAACGCTGGTTATTTAAAAACAACAACAATGGTTCAATTGAAAAGTTTGAGTTTGAAATTTATCAAACCTTTTTTAAGAACTACAATTTTAGTTTGAATTAAGCTTAAAAAAGTGTGTGTGTTTTTCAAAATATGGAACATAATCTTCTACAATTTTTAATGTCATCCATCATTATTCCTGTCATTTCAGACCATCCTATGTATCCCACTGCCTTCATGTGAGTGTAATCTCTGGTAAGTACTTGTCATCAGTTATGCACCAGTCAATTGTTACCATGGATATATCGGGGGAAATGTTTTTTTACCTTCCGGTAGGCCACACAGTGCCAAGTGAATGTGGTGGTTTAGTTTTCGCAATTAAAATAGCAGTGAATGGGCCTTGCACTGGTGTCACAGTAGGGGCCAATTTCCTTTGTATTTGTTTATTGGCTCAGGGCCATTTAGGGTCCATTTCTATGATGAAACTTCTAAAACTGCACAACAGGATACTCAGATTGGAGATCAATAAGAGGGATCAAGGTGAGTAGATTAAGATGAATAAACAGAGGTTGTGTACTATACACAGTTGGGGGGGGGGGTCACTTATAGAAGGCTTAAACTAGGCCTTTAACCTAGGATGTCTCTGGGTTGTGGTGGCATCTGGTGGGGATTTTACCAGCAGTTTCTCTCCACAGCGAGATTTTACCAGGGATTGGCAGGACCAGAAGTAAAGTCCCCTCTATTCCCCTGACCTAGGGTTAGGGGGGCATGGTTACAATTGACTGGTGTGTTCTTATACTTGTAGGGTACAATTACAATTTCAGGATTTTAGCTAGGGCACATTGTATATGGCTGTGAAGAACTTTTTTTGACAGAAAATTATTTGCAATTGTGTTTAATTGCAATAATATTAGGTTTTCAACTGACAAATATGTAATGAGTGTATATAGTTGCAAACGTATTAAAAGTTTTAATTCTATTAAAAGAAGATTCCAATGTCTTGAGCATTTCATTTTATGAAGGCAGAAGGGCTATCAATAAATAACAGTGCCCATATTCACTTGCATCATGACCCTGAATTTGAGGCTCATGGCAGAATCCTGCAATAGCTGAAGAAGTAAGCAAACCAGGCAATAGAACGATTAACATGTTTGTTGGACAAAAAAATTGTTACCTGGTTACTGAATCAAGATGTCAAAAAGTATTGATTTTATATTAATGAAACTGGAATTGGGGAGTAAATAATATAGTGTTCAAGATTTATTTTCTTTGACCATAAGGATTTACTCTGTGGATGCTGTGGTTTTGAAACAATTCTGAATACCACACAGATATTACAGAGATGACAATCTTCCTCTTTTCAGCTGATTTCCTCTTTTTTGGTCACAAAACAAAGTTGTTGCATTTGATTTGATCTGTGCAAAAATGGTAATTTCTTATAATGGGGTAGGGGTATTCCTCTATTTTTTACTGATTTCCTCTCTTTTTACAATTGTGTGTTGGCACCCCTGAGATAAGGGTAATGTTACTTGTCATATTTATTTATCTTGTCGAAATGATTCCTGATGAGCTTCAAATGATTTTTATGGTATTTTATTAAAACTGATAATGAAAAATACCTATCAGTTGTATGTTTTTGTGCCGAGAAAAAAGTTGTGGTGGTTTAAAGCAATATAAAATGTAACAATTTCTTGTACTAACAGTTGCAGGTTATTTTTAACTGGATTTAAAGGATGGTGACTAGACAAAAAACACTGGCAGGGGACTATCATATTTCTATTAATATTCATTACTTCATTGAATTGGTAATTTATATGAAGCATAGACTAATTTTGGAATTCTTTTTTTTATGGTGTACGGAGTATGTGTACCCTTGTACTGTTAACATAATATTCTGACATTAATATGCCAAGAAAATGAGAAGTAAATGTATAACAAATCATATGCCACATTGGATATATTTCAAAAAGTAGATAATAAATGTTTATTATTATATTTTTTACCAAAACGAAACATTTAATTTTGGGACGTCAGGAAGTTCTTGATGAGTTACAGGAACTGCAGCATTATTTGTTTAAACATATCTCAATAAAAAGTAATTAAATGTATTCAATTGCACATTCTTTTACTTTCTTAAATAATTTCTTTTATAATGTTTGTGTCTTTCAGACTCGCAGTTTATGATCTACCAACATAACCATACATCTTAAGATCTCATATACTACACTGTCTGATAAGTAAGTCATACCTTGAAGCTTACTATTTTTTCGATGAACTTATAGATCATACTATTAAAAGATATAAAAGATACTGTTACAGACAAGTCTAGATGGGAGCACTTTTGGCATGGGAAACCTTTGGTTATAAGTAAAATGAACATATTCAAAATAGCAATACGCATATAAATTGCTTCCAATTGTTTTGGAGCTTGTACAAAATGCCACTGTTCATTTCTATGTGCTGATTATTGTGTTTGTCTGTGATCTTGATATCATACACCAAACTTATTATTTATAACTGTATTAAAGATATAGATTTCTCCTAATAATAAATACATATCTTTACATACATGGCACTATAACAGTTAATGCTGTATTTCAGGTACTCATCAGTTGCCATTGTACTCTTCAACCTGCCGCCTGCCACATACATGTGCTTTGCCAGTTCTTCAAGTTTTCGTAAAATTACATATAGAGGTAAGTACATGTAAGTGTTAGCCATTGTTTTGTTTGTTGAAACTTGACATTGTATTAATAAGAACAGTAACTGTACTGGCTCTAATGAATAGAAATCATGTATTGTACTTACAATTAACATTTTCTTATACAGTTTCTTACTCTTTAAGGATTGGATGAAGCCAATGAGAACAATATCAAACATCAACGCCAAATCAAACTCAAGAGCTTAAACCTGTGTGGTTTGACTGGATGATAACATTGCCAAAGTTCAAGATATTAAAACTGGTAAGCATCAGCTATATATCAATAAGGCTATAAGCAAAATAGAAAAGACGTAATGCTGCTTTTATTGTAATAAATATATGACATTTTGGGCTTTAATCATATAATAGATGATGAGCTAAGTTCAATGCATGTATTAAAGTTCTTTTGTCAACAGGGGAATTGTTTTTTGTTTTTTTTCACACTGGAAGCATCTTATTACATTGGAAACATTCCCTGTTTTATTACTGGGTTTCTTTATATAAGATGGTTGAATTTTTATATTTGATTAATTGTGATTTCTTGTTTTCAGATTCCCAACTTGGAGCTAGTCGATGGTAGAGTTCAGGAAACTGGATATTAGCAAGCTATATCAAACTACGGTTGTGACAAACTGTTCCAATATTGTATTTCAAAGATAACCACATCAGTGTTCACTTGTTCACTGAAATATTGACTTCTGCCACTGTAGGATGCTAAGTGACATTCTTGTGGATAAAATCTGTCTGTGATATTTCAAAGTCGCTCAAACTTGAGTCGTGAACACAAAAGTAAGTGCCATGCAGACTCCAGGAGCTTCCAGCCCATGGGGAGGCAGTTCCAGTTTGAGTGGACTGGAGTCAAACTGGGGTATCAGTACCTCAAATTATTCCTCAGGTGCCAATAACATGAATCTGTTAGGTTATGGAGTCAACAGCAGTCTTTCGAACAACCAAGGACATATGCAATCTGGTGCAAGTTCCACATTTGCAGATAATTCCAGCCGTGGGGGCTGGGGTGCCCCAGGGACAATACCCCCCTCACAGTCTACAAACAAAATGCCAACAGGTTCAATTGGAAATATGCAAGGGTCTTTGCCAGTAAGTGGTGCTCAACCAAATGGACCTCAGTCTAACCAGCAGAGTGGTTCATTCACCACTTCTCAGTCACCTGGGCCTAATGGGGGCCTAAACTCACAGGGTAATAGTGCATTTGGTAACAATGTGGGCTTTCAAAAAACCTCCACCGGTAATGTATCCTCTGGTCTCGCTATTAATCCAGCCACTAGTATTATGAACAGTTCAAATGGGAGTAGTGCTCAAAACAGTGACAATCTTGGCTCCGCTGGATGGGGAGCAACTTCTTCAGGAGCCGATTCCAGGTTAACGGGAACAAATAATTGGGGAAATCCAACTAGTGCTGATTGGGATCAAAACTCCACAAGTGTGTCTCAGAATGTGGGCCCAAACCCCCAGGCTGCCGGCCAGGCTGATCCGAGACCAAGTTCCTGGGCCCAGGCAGCAGGCAAAGGCCTAAATCTTCAAGCCAGTAACCAACCTGCTCCAAGCTCTATGACCCCAGAAGAAATTCAGCGCCAAGCTGTATTCAGGATGGCAATCGAAAGTCATGAGGGATGGGGAAAGAAACCCATCCGCCAAGATACTGAGTGGAATGTAGAGACTTCTCCTAAAGTACAACGCAAAATCACCACTGCTCCAGTAGTGCCAGAACAACAGCAAAAGGGAACAAATAACATGTGGAATAACAATAATGGAACTGCCATATGGGAGGCCAACAAAGAACAGGCTTGGGGAGGCAGTCCAAACCAAGCTAGGGCCCCAGGCCAGCCCCCAGCTAACTGGCCGGGTGGTCAGAAGCCACCAGATCCTTCCGGTGGTAGACAGTGGGTTGGTGCTCCAGGCCAGGCTCCAGGTCCTGACAAAGGGTCTTGGGGAGCACCGCCAAATAGTCAGCAGGGCAGTGGACAATGGGGCGGTAGCACAGAAACTGGCTCATGGGGCGGAAATTTCGGTGGCGGAAATTCTGGAGCCAGTAGTGGTATTTCTACTTGGGGTGACAATGAGGGCACTGCAGGCTGGGGTGACAGCAGGGGCTCGGCAACTAGCGATGGAACTAACTACTGGGGAGAACCACAGAGCAAACCAAGCCAACCTAACTGGAACAATGCCCCTGTCGGTGTTCCACCTGGACCTCCGGCTATTGGCCAGAATCGTATGAACAAAATGGGAGGTGGATGGGGAGAGCCTGTCGGACCACCAGATTCAAAGATTGATGATGGTACCAGCCTCTGGCAGGGAGGAGTTCCTCCACAACAAGTAGGTTTAACTTTTCACACCATAGCGTTTTGGCTAGGCAATTTGAGCTTTCCTTTCACCTTGTCTTGTGCATTGACATTGTCATTGGACAGCTTCTTATGTAAAAAGCAAACAACATTTAAACATGTAATTTCCTTATCCAATGATTGGGTTGCGAGTTTGCCAATTATTGGAACATCGCAAGTAGGCGGAGCTATTGAACATCAGCAAATCAGAATGTAGAGAACTCCTGCCTTCAGTGATGATCAAATTGAAACCATAGGAATGATTTAAACGTCAAGCACTTAAAAAGTAAAGAAAAAGGGACAATTTGTATTGTACAAACCAGGCAGGCTTTTTTAAACATTGTTATTTTGATGCAGATGGTCATCGCATTCTCTTTCAAACATTGGCTATATGTGTATTATATATGTGTTTGTGTGCTATCAGTATTTTCCTTATTTCAATGATGTCGGATTACAAAATATCATATATTTTCACGAAAAAAGTTTGTTTGTTGGCCACATAGCTTGTTTTTACGCACAATGTAATGTTTGCTATCAGTATTTTCCTTGTGTCAATTATGGCTCATTTGGCAAGATTTTTTTTGGATGAAAATGGTCCATGTACATAGATGTTTAAATATTAATTATCAGTTCTTTTCTCATGTCTGAGATTTCAAACCCTGGCAGCATGTTATCGTTGTATAAATGTTTAATTGAATGTACTATATCTATCATGTAATGAGGAGCACTTTGTGTTCAAGTTACTTAATAAATAAGTTGAATCTTGAATCTTGTTTCAATTTTTACAGCCCCGCCCAGGGAACTGGGGAGGTGACCCTGGAAATCAAGGACAATGGAATCCCACTGTAGGAAAACCCAATCCCAAATTAGCAAACCAGAATCCTGCTGCTTATGGAGGCGTTGACGACCTGAATTGGAATCTACCCAAAGTAAGTTTGATGTTGGTTCTCATACAATACTTGCACTAGTTGGATGTTTAAGCAATTGAAGTCGTATTTGCTTTGCAAAATGAAATTGTTATAATTGCTTTTAGACTTAAGTCAATTACTTCTAGTTTATATAAACAAAAATCTTCGTCAAAAAATATCTGTATCAATTATTTTTTTTAGCATTTTTTATTGACTTTCAGTGCCTTTTTGATTTTGAAAAAGAGCATGATAAATACCAAATTTTGGGGAGTTGAGATGAAAATAATGGGGGAAAACATTGTTATATATAACAATTATTGGTTTTCTTATTTATGGTCTAAAAGCAATTTTGAAATTCCTGTTCACTGAACACATCTTTACATGTCTACCCTGTTATGTATTGTTACAAAAGTCATATTTCTTAAAAAGCAAGAAATATATGTGCTGTTAAAAATGCATGTCAGATCATTAATAATTTTTTTTAATTTATGATAAATAATGTAATAGGAACATTTTCATGTGTACTTGTTTTGTAATCTTTGTGCAAATGGCTTGTACATTTAACTTGCTTGCTTAGAGAGCTAACTGGTAGAACTGTTTTGGGCAAAAACTGTAACTTAACTGATGGTCATTATCCAAAAGCGTGAGGCAATGCTTGGAACATTGTGATCAAATTATTCGAAAAGAAAACACTGCAAATATGCAGCACAGATCATTTCATGCCCGTCCTCCTCTGACATCATCATTAGTGCCTTGCCTGTTTTGTTTATATTTTTCTCAAAGTTTTGTTTGTTGACATCTTCATTCGTTTTGTTGCCCATTCCTATGTTATTTATTGGTTTGGTACAAGTGCATAAATCCCAGACCAAAGCTTGTGGTAGCTGATCATTTTGTGGCTGATTTATTATTATGCATTTGGCTTAGTTTATTTTTAATTATAATGAAATTTATAAGAATTCAGCTTAAAAATAACATACTTAAATGCCTAAAGCTCAAGTATTTCATATTTTCTGTTAAAGTTAATTTATTATAAGATTAGTTTATTGCAGAACAATGCAGCATTGTTGTGTGTTTTTTTTCATTTTAAGAACAAAAATCCACCAAAACAAGTTGTGATTTGGCATAAGCTTACATAATTTTCATGTAGTGACAATGCTAGAAACAAACTCTTACAGGAATGTAAAGATTATCTGGCAATACAACTTTCTCATAAATGGTGAAGGTACTATACCATCAATGAATGTACATATCCGAGTGTGTACCGTGTATGGCACTCCAGTGTGCATGTAGTTGTAACCAGGTAACACAGCCCTGTGTTTGGATACCATGACAACCACCTGCATGTTGCACATCACCATGGCGACAGGCATGCAGACAAGAGCAAGTACATGTAGCCTTTTCACTTGAAACATGTTGCATAATGGCAGTTTTTGTACATGTATATCTTCGGATAAATGTTGTATAGGAAATTTGAATCACACTGAAAATCATTCATAAGCATCCGTGTTCAGATGATACACATGCCATCATAATTAACATGTTATTGTCTTAACGCTGAGTTAAAGGCATGATTTTCATGAGTATTTTAACTTTGTGTACATTTTTGTTGCTGGAGTATTAGATTGGTATTCCTTTGATATGAAGGGCAGTGGACTATATCATGATGATGTCAGAGTTTGTAATTTGGCTTCCTATCTTTCTCTGTCCGGCATTCTGTGTTTGCTTTTTTCAGGAATTCTCAAGTAGTTTGCCCTAAATAATGTTTGTCCATGCAAGGCAAACAAAAACAAAACCCATTTCAACTGTTGATTTGCTGTAGAGTAGAAATATAGAAACAATCAATGAAAGCAGTTAGTTGCCCCCCATGCCCCAAGTAAGAGTGTACAGGTTAAGGGCAGTGTTATTATTGGTTGTCAACAGGAAGACATCTGGAGTGAAGAGAGTATGGGAGGCTGGGATGATGCAGATATGGGCACATGGAATGACACTGCCGCACAGACTAACTCCTCCTGGAATAGTGCCACTGGCTGGAATAAGGACAAGAGAAATATTATTGCCAAGGTATCCAGCAACCCTCACTCTCAACAGCTCACTCGCCTTATAAGCCAGGGCCCTAGAAATTCTTGGCTGCTTCAGTCCAGATGTGTGTGGACTATGGGTTCTGGGCATTATTTATTATCAAGTAGAGTTTGCATCTTGTGCCGAGGACATTTTCTATGGAAATATTAAAAAACAGTTTCTGTGGCCCTGGTCTTATTTTACATCTAACCTACTAACATTGTTTGAGTTTTTGTTGTCTTTTTGAGGTGACATCATCATGATAATTGGTTCATCTGCCCTTTACAAACTTCTAGTGTTTCTTACCTAACACTGATTAGGCTGGAACCAATCATAGGCTTGATTAGTTTGGTTACACCTTGATTAATACTTTTTTATTGGTTTAAGTTTGTATCTTTATATTCTTGAAAATGAAACAATTTCTTTTATAATAATAGTTATGTTTATTTAATTTAGCTATTTATTTAACTGAAGCCCTGCCAATCGAGAAAATATATAATACATGGTTTAGTTCAATTGATTGATTTTGCAATAACTATGTTAACTCTTTTTGAAGCTTAACTTTTGCTTTTGCTTAACCTAATGGAAAATTGCATGCTTTGTCAAATTAGTAACACTTTACTTTATTTCTTCTCCCCGAATAAATAAAATAGAGGTTGTTTGTAAGAGACTTATTTTCTGCCTAACTTGGTAATTACTATGTGAAAATGTTTGCACAATGTATTGTCTGCAAAGATTTAAACAATGACAAATATTTAAGCATGCTTTAATCTGGATGGCAAACTGCATTAATGTCTTTTGCTTTATTCCTTTGTAGTTGTAGGTAAATGTAAAAAAATAAAAAGTTATTTGTTAGAGGATATATAATGTTTTGATGACTAAGGTATATAAAAAATTGTTTACTTTACCTTCAAACATCAGGCGATTTGTTGATATGTTGACGCTTGCCTTGAAAGGAGCTCATTGACGATGACTTATATTTATGAACTTTAAAAGAAAGCAAATTATAAGCATGATTGGTTGATACACTCTGTCTTGTCGCGTAAACTTCACTTGAATGTACATGTAAAGCAAGGCACACTCATCCACTGCGCTATAGCTTTCTTTACTGATGGGCTTCGTGTTGCAACTATTTATGTATATGTTTATGTATGTGTTTGTTTCAGGATAACATGAAGTTCCCTGGCGCAGCCTCCCAGCAGCCCCAGATGAGGAGCAGACTCCTCCAGCAACTCATGGACATGGGCTTCAAGGTAAACTCTCCTGCATCTAGCTTTCAACATGTTAACATCCATCGATTACTACTGCTTATTCATAGCCTCAGTGGGCAAATTCTTACACTTGCCATTCTTTCCTTACAAACCTGCTGCTTATGTGACGAAATCTCGGTATTTTAAGTCCAATAAAAGTGTATTTAAAAGAACCTGGCAGTTGTCTCATTTTCTAGAGGCAAACATGGGGGAAAAAGGACACATCTACTGTTAATTTTCTATTCAAGTATATTAAACATGAGATGGAAATATAAATATACATGTTTATACTTATGAAACTTATTGAGGGTAATTTGTTAAGAAATATCATATATGCTGTGTAACATGTTGCATCACAGATAAGAACCTCCTAATGTGAGGTGTAAAATGTATTGCCTGATTATCTATAATATCTTTGATGTTTAACAGCTGCAAAATAGACATGATATAGTAAAAAATATTTGCAATATATCAGTATGTGTCCATGTGCTTAGGTACATGGACCTGAATCCTTGGTGTTTTTGTAAGTGAAAGTTTAAGCATATGTGTTGTGTTTGTTTTGCAGAAAGATGAGGCTCAGCATGCTCTCATCACCAACAACATGAACATACAGAGTGCCGTTGGTGAGTGCAGGCCAAACTGCTGCAACGTTTTCTTTTTATTCAGTGATTCATACTGGTATTTTAAATGTCAACTTTGAAGTTTTTTTATGCAAATTTCATCAGTGATTCATGTTGATATTTGTAAGGATGTTCTAATCAAGATAGCATTTAAAGCATTATAATTATTATCACCTGACTTGTATTCGAGTTTTAAAGTTTTGGTCATGTAAAAATAACTGAGTTGTTTGTTTCAGCCGACCTGTACAATCGTCGTGGTGCTTCTAAGAAGGAAGACTTTGATATGGGAAGGATTCCAGGATTGCTTCCAGACGATGACATATCAGATGCTCAACATGACAGCAGCTCCTTCGTGCCTAACTTGACTCCCATGCAAAATACTCCATTCAACAATGCTCAATCCAAGCTACCCAACCAGTACCCATTCAACAATGGACCTAGTCTCAACCAGTCTAGTCTTAATTCAAACAATCCCAGTATTAACAATGCTCTGCAGCAGAAGCTGATGCAGAAGTTCCAAAACCAGCCCCCGCCGCCCACACCACAGTCTATGAATTCCATGAACCCATCTCAGGGAGGGCTTGGGCCTGGAGGGCAGCAAAATGCTGCAGTGCATCAGCAGATGGCCCAACAGCAGATTTTGCAGCAGCTGAGAATGGCCGTCCAGGCCGGCCTTATTTCCCCACAACTGCTGAACCGCCAGCTCCCCACTCCCGTCCTAGTCATGCTCCAGCAGCTACTGCAACAGCAACAGAACCTTCAGCAGCTCATCACTACGCAACACATGCTGCAGCAGAACAAACTGAAAATGAACCCTGTTGTCCAGCGCCAGCAGCTTGAAGATGTGGCCGGCAAAGTCCAGTTGATTAAACAGCAAATACTACATCTGCAAAAGAACATCACAGCTGCACAGAAGGTGTTCATGGACAAAAATGAGATCCAACCTCCACAGCAGCCTCCCCAGCAACTGCCCCAGGCTTCCCCTGAAACCTCGGAGAATGCCCTTCAGAATGAACTGCAGAACCTGTCCATTGCCTCTTCCCAGCCCCAGTCCCGCCTGAACCAGTGGAGGAAGTCCACGCCTGACAAGGACTCTCCTGATGACACGCCCACCTCAACAGCTAACCAAGCTACCACTCCCACCAACCTGACACCCACCACCACAACAGCTGATGACGGAGGCGACAAGTCTGAACTCAACAAGACAGTCGGTTCCAAGCCTATACAGCAATCTAACTCTCAGTCAAATCTCCGCCGATTTGATGACCTTGGTCTTGGTCAGCTAGGAGGTGATTCTACTTGGTCATCTACAGTTACAAGCAGTAGTTCTCAGAGCTGGCCCAACTCCTCAACAGAAGATGACAAGTCTGCTTTAGAATCTCAGAACTCGTCAGCAAGCACAACATCTTCAAGCAGCAGCTCAGTATTGGACACAATTCCAGCCATTCCGGAGTTTGTTCCTGGCAAGCCATGGCAGGGCATTCCAAAGAATGTTGAGGACGACCCTCACATCACACCTGGCAGTTTTGCCCGGTCTCTGAGTGTGAACACTATCAAAGATGACTATCTGCTTACATTGACCAAATCAAGCCCAAACAGCGAAAGCAACTCTTCCTGGCCCCCAAAGCCTCAGGAGGGAGACAACAAACCATGGAGTGCTGGTGATAACAGTTTAGCTCCTTCAAGCTTTGGTTCCGAGGTATGGGGCGTGCAGATGGGAAAGGGCGCCATGTCGAGACCCCCGCCAGGCCTTCCGCAGGGAATGCAGCAGAAGTGGATGGGCTCTGGTATGAGTAGACAGCATTCGTGGGCTGGCACTGCAACCAGATTGGATGGTATGTCCGCTCCTCGGTCATACCAATCTCCATTTATCTTACCTGGTTCATGCAAGGCAGCCTGTACTTAGCTTAGTTGTAATGCACTGTCAAAATGTTATAACTTCGCAAATTGCAACATTGATTTAAGCAAATTAAAATTGAAACTCAAAATATATTTTTTCTACAAGATGATTATGCAGGAAATCCTGGTATTTTTTTTTAAAACTTCAGGCAAACACTTCTGGCCTTTCAATCAATTAAACAGGAACAAAATCAGGATGATCTGCTTAATATCAACTTGTAGTTACACCAGTGCATTGCAAATATATTTTGTATAACCAAGATAGAGAAAACATTAAAAGTTATTTCTTTGAAAAATTAACTGGAGAATGCATGCCTTGGGTGCAGCTGGTGACTTGATACATGTTCATAATCACTTCATTGTTTTTAAGTAATGAAATAGTTTTCAAATTCCTTGAACAGAATAGGATAGAATCTTATTAGATAGAATGTAAGACATTGATATTACTGTTATCAACATACTTATTGTTATTAATTATTGTCCATTAACAAACATGTAAGATAGTGTATGATTGTTATAATGAGCTATGTTGCAGGAATATTACAATGCTTGCATTTTGCAGGTCGGGGCAACTGGTCAGGTGATCATATGCAGCCATCCATGCTGGCATCCACAGTCCTTATTCTGCAGAACCTGACACCTACTGTAAGTTTATTTTTGGAACTTTGTTTAAAATGTGTTTCATACATCATTAATAATAGTTCATTCTGTTAGGTTTAAATGCTTTTGACTGAATTATTAAATGTTTTGATCCTGTTATATCAGCTTCATGTAATATTGTTAAAAGCAGTTTGGTCAATTGAGCGAGCGTTGTATGCAAAATATGAGGTTGTGTATTAATGTTCTGCTTTTGCTCAACAGACCGATGGTTCTACACTGCGGACCCTGTGCATGCAACATGGCCCTCTCCAGCAGTTCTATCTAAACTTGAACCGTGGGGAAGCTCTTGTCAAGTACCGCTCCATGGATGAGGCCAGCAAGGCTCAAAAGGCCCTGAACCACTGTCTGCTCGGGAACACCACTATCATGGCACAGTCTGTGTCAGAGATGGATGCCATGCAGTACATAGAGCAACAACAGAGTGGTGGTGGGCTTGGCCAAGGCATGTCAGGGGGAAACCAGTGGCCCCAGGGGGGCATACAGCAGGCGAGGAGCTCAGCGGTGGGTGGAGGGCGTGGACGTAATGATATGGGTGGTGGTGGCTGGGGAGGCGCCCCAACCCCAGTATCCAGTGCCATGTGGAGCGCAGGGGGCAGACCAAACAGCTCTGTACTGTGGGGAGGCATGGAAGACACAGGCCCACACAATCTGCTTGGAAGCATGCTGGGCGGCCCCATGTAACTCTGAAACACTAGGAGGATGTGTAGTAACATACACATACATTGATTGTATTATGTATTTGTTGACATTGTGATTTGTATTAGCAATTATTAGTTTTATTTTTATGTTAATGATTACTTAATGGATTATGTATATTACTTTGAAAGAGTTGTAATTGTTTCCCTAATGCATCTTATTGATCTCTTGTATGCGGGTTAGTTATAAATGTATGGTAGTTGTGGGATCACTTGATGGTTATATTGTGTTCTCTGGGCCTATGGTTCTGGCAGATGGACACATATCACTTGATGCAAATATATTGGTGCTTCTTCAAAGAAGTAGCGCACATGTTTTTATTTTTATACTTCGACGGAAGTATTAATGTGTCTTTCATATTTTTTTTTTCCATTTGTCTTGTCAGATAGTGTGTCAAGGAAATCTGCCAAGCCTGTCTACCAGTAGCATCATAGGAGAGTTTTTAATGTCAGTCATTATTGCTATGTTGAACATTGTTTAACCTCAATTATCATGATTAAGATTATTAAAGTTCTTTTATTATTTATATCACATCATGACAACCAAAAAAATGCAAAAAACTACAAAAAAAACCACTAAAAAAACTCATAAAACAGATATTTATGTCATTTTTATTATTGCTATATTATTTGATATGTACAAAGATAAGTGCAAATTTTATTATAGACTTGTATAATTCCTAATTGTTTGTATTATTTGTAATATTTTGTTTATTTTCACTGAGTGGAAATGTTGCTTGTCCTTGGATAAGTTCTACCTGTGATATGGAGATTCAGCCATAGTTGAATGATGTATCTTATTGAATGTTTTTACGTGCTATGTTAGTTGACACATTCTGAAGCATCTCGGTAACCATATTGAAAATGGAGCTCTTATTATGCCATATCTTTGAAGTTGTAATAACTTATTTAACTTGTATATAGATTTAAGTCATCTTTAATGTATTTATAGTAGCTGTTTAAGACAAATGGCCAGCTTTTTAATAGCCTACACAAATTCTTAATTTAAGTAATCTTTAAAATACCAATAGTATTTTAACTTACATAGTGCCTACAGATTTAATCAGTACTTGTATATTTGGCCAGATTCCAATCAGTTACTCTAAGAATGTGCTTGAATTGAAGAGTTGCTATTTTTACCAGTGTCCCAGAGAAGTGTAATGTATCCGAGATTTTTCCCTCCCGTGCAATATGGCTATGGGGAACCTGTTTTGTTCCACTTGTTCTTCTTTGTTCATATCTTGGCAAATTAATCATGTGTATTTAAGGAGTATTTTAAAACATAGGATACCACCCAAAAAAATAACAAAAAATATGTCGGATAAAAGGGTAGCCTATGTTATTCAATACATTTTAATGTTAGTGATACAAAAAACCCATATACATTCTCATTTGAGTATATCTGTTTGCATTGTTTTGAAATTGTTTTGATAAAAACTGGAACCAAAAAAATAATGTATAAAACACAAAAATGCCAGTTTTAATCAAAATTGATTTTTATTTCTCATTTTACAGAAAATAAAAAAAAATGTTTTATAATATAAAATCCAAGCAGAAAGTAATACTTGTTATTGCATTAGATGTTTTATATATATGCAAATGTTAAGAACTTCTCCAAACTTTTGTCTTCATTTTAATGATCTGTATTTTTTAACGAATACAATTCCATTTCAATGTTGGTGGTCCTGTGAGGGCTGTAAGTGTAAAATTGCTCAGGCTTAAGGTACTAGTCTGTGTGTGGTTTGTTTAGAATGAGTTGTGTGAATGTTGAAGAAGCTTGATTGAATTAATTGCATATTAGTGCTAGTGTTGATGGTTGGTTTACACTTGTGATGTGGTACTTGCCTGTTTAGTGTCTTTAAGCATTAATCGTGAAGAATTTGTACCATCACATTGACATGTTATAAAAACCCAGTCTTATTTAAGATTCACGGATACAGTCTGTGGTTAACTAAAGGCTTGCCTACTGGTTAATCATGTGAATTGATGTCTGTAAATTTGTCTCAATTTCTATTCACCCTAATCGTGTACAGCTTTTTCTTTCCAAAGTCCAGTCTATATTATTGCTTGAGAGTGTTTATTGTCAAATTATATACATGTTAATTATGTGTAATATTTATATTTAAGTATCAAATACTAAACGTCCATAAATACAAACTACTTAAGTTTGTTGCTGTGCCTATGGGCACTATGACTGCTTGTAATGGCCAATTCCATGTTTGTTTATGCCTTCTGTATGTCAAAGATATGGCATTATATCAAAATTGTTGACATTCATAATTTTGTGTTCACAGTAATTTGGTGAAGGGATATAACTGTGTTTGTAAATAGTTCAGCCTTCAGATGCTACTGTTTATGTATTTTGTTCAGTTGGTCTTGTTCCGTTGTGCATTTAGGGTTACTACAAAACTTAAAATTTTCTCAAAGTCATCTCTTAGCAAATTTATATTCAAGAAATGCACAGCAAGTTTCTGTAGTTTGCCAAGCCGTGCTGTGAGAGGTCGTCCTATCCAGTAGGGTAATCCACTCTCACCATGGCTGATATAGGGCACCAATGTCAAGTATTGAACCAAATAATTCCATCTCACCAAATAAATCGAGCATTAATCATTATCCATATGCCATACTCTGGTGTGAATATGCAAAGAAAGAAACTGTTTTATCTTCCATTGAAATTTATTTTATATATATATATATATATATATATGAAAATTCTGCTTTTCTGTCTTGCAATACCTTTAGCCATCATACAATGTGAAGACATTTAAATATGTAAAAAAAAAAAACATTAAAAAAGATTGTTTGCATATTCACAAGAGAGTACAAGTTTTCTCTGATATTCAGGCTCAGTAAATGTGATAATCTATTTATAAGGCAGTCCCATTCTCATCTTTAAATCCCTGTCTATTAAGCAGCTATTACAAATTGTTTATTACTTATGCATACTTGAGAACTGATGCAAACTGTGAAAAAACAATCTGGTCGTAGATATTGAGATTTGTTGATTACTTCTGTTAAATTCAGTTAATATTTGAGATGCTGAGGGAAACGATGCAATAAACTTTTAACAAATAATCATGCTGTGTATATAACTGTATTCCACGGAGCTCAAAGGATAAATATCTGTCTGTAATAATTACACTAGTGCAAATCTTATAATGTAGAGTATTATGAGCCATGTTTGTATCTCATTCTATGTTGTAGATCTAATATTCAAGTGTATTCTTTGATTGTCAAGTGCTAATATTATGACCTTGTATTCAGACTAATAGAGATTGAATGTTACAGATATTATGTGCTCAAAATTAGACCTGTTTAAACATAACCTTTATTTTGTATTTTGCATTTTGTATGTTTTAGACTTTGCTGTTTTCAAACAAATTGTTCCAAGGTAGATTTTTAAGGAGAATATGAACAGTGCCATGAGAGTGTTATGATGAAAAGTGTATTCCAAATTATCCACAAGGGCCCAGCATAGTTGGTGATGTCTTTCAATGCTTCAAAATATTTGCAATATCTGGTCATGACAATGTATTTATGTATAATACATCTGAACAGTGTATAGTTACTGGTTACTTTGATTTCAAATAATGGAAAGTGGAGCACCATTGCATACAGCTGGATATCAACACAAACAAACTCATGATATTATCCACACTTAAAAAGCAGAAAGGAAACAATCGACCAAATAGTATTTCTAGCTGTTTTTCTGTTTAGATATAGGTGCTACTTATATATTTATATTAGTAAAGTTGTGTAGATGAGATTCAAATCACCATAATGAGCAAGTTACTTTGTGTTAAGCATTTAAGAATATAGTGTGCATTTTAGATAATGTTTGTACAATAGAACAATGATTTTTGTCTTGCCAAAAAAAAAATTAACAAACCACCTTTGCATACATTCTTTTGTAACCATCATAGAAAAATTGTTTAATGTCAAGATAACATGATAAGTCATGTAAGTTCCAGATTTATATGGAAATTTAATCACTTATTTAAAACTGTAAACCAAATTGCTGCCTATATATTACTGTTGACTTTGCCATAAACTGTATTGTTTTCCCTGTAACCATCATAGCCAAAGCAAAAATCGTTCATTTTGTATTTATTGTATCACTGTAGATTTTATGTACAAATGATTTATTAATAATTTAAATTTGTGATATTTGTTGTCATACTATCGAAATTGTAGGTGCTCGTTTTCAAAACTCTAGTTACTCTGATTGATCTTGAGAAAAAATTGCAATACCAGAGTACAGATTGCCTAGTTTAGTTGTGAATTATAATGGTAAGGTGATGCTACTGGTGTATTGGCAGTTATGACAAGAATCTCTGTATTTATTAACTTAAGAGTTTGCCAGAATAAGAACTTTTGTAACCATAGTGATTCACCAGTTACAATGGCAATTGCCTTATTTGGAGGCGTGTAATCTAGCGAGAACTGCAGCATGTATTGTCTGTGATCTTTAAAACACATTGTGTATTATCAAATCCAAGTTGAAATTTATTTTTTATGTGTACTCTCTATGTCAACTGAGCAAAACAATCTTACTGCAGGTCACTTATTTAAGCATTCATCGATATTGTTTTCTTTTCATGATTGATTGTGATGCCTATTAAGATTTCCATGTGTTCATATTTAACTACTGTGCTCCTGGTGTTAAAATTGTGAGATTTTGAAGATTTTAATTTTTGTATGTACCCTGTTATTTTATTGATATGCTTACTGTTTTGTCAGATGTTAAATACAGCATTTTGGTGTGATCAGTCCCCAATACTTGCCATGGCATGGGGCAGCACCTTTGTGATATTTATATATTGTATGATATAATTATGTACACCCTCTCGCTTGAACACAATTCTGCTCACTGCGTGTTTATTGGAAAGTCTTGATCATAGTGATAGAAACGTGCAATTCTGCGTGATAGTAAATTACATGCCGCAGCCGTGTTCATTGTGTGAACTGCATAAGTGCCATGTAGCTTTGAATTGAAAGAAATACATGATTTGGAGCTAACGCATGTTTGGGCAAGGAATCTTGCCGGGTATGAGCCATCTGTTTTCTGCAAGAGGCACGATAGGGGAGTCTGCGGGAAGGAAGTTAACAATTGCGTAGTCAAATGATCTTGTCGTGTCTATGATAGTCATGTGCCTTTTTATAACTTGGTCATTTGTATGTACGTCTAGTCTGCTGGCTAACTCTGAGTCAGAGTTTGCCCTTTGTAATAGAAGGGAGAAATGTGCTACAATATAGGTGCAAATGAACCTATCTCAAACTACAAGCTGCTGTTTGTTGGATTTCTATGGAGAGGGATTTTTGCAAGGGCTTTGGGGACGCGTTCTGTATTTTAATAAACACTGAATGTGACAGAATGTTCATGTTCTTGAGCAGAGGGTTAATTTTGGATTATCATGTCAGTTCTTGTCATAATAATTATAATATTGTAGATTATGATAGTTTTATGTTTATAATAGAGGTAATGGTAGAATGAGAATTGAAGGAAGGGAACGCAAGGGCACTGGATTGTTTACTCATGTTTATTCATAATATTATGTTTGTGTTGTTGATGAAATTGACTTGAACATTCTCAAAAGCATAAATGAACTGAAGGTACATTTGTGATTTATTGTTGCTATATGATATTTTTGGTTCATGAAAAATGTTACCTATGTAGTGTGAATTTTCAGTTTATGTTTAAAATGGTCTGGGGGATAAGAAAACTGTTCATAATTTGATCAGAATGTTTTTAATGTATTGATTACAATGTATTGGGTTTATATTAACACTATTTAAGGTGAAAATACTAGATTTTTGTGCTAGTCATAGTAGTATTCAACATGTATTGTAAAAGTTGCCATAACTTTGTTTAATTTGTTGTACAAGATTCTGGATTTGAAATTCAAGGTGATGTTAGTTCATGACTTGATCATCATTAATGTGGTCAATCTTAACTTTGAACAAATACTTTTTCTTTTCTTTTTTCTTAGAAAAATCACCCCCCAGGTCACTTTACGCATTACTAAGTAGTATAATGTTTCTGTGATTATTAAGACTGTCTATGCCACTCATCAAAATCAAAGTTAGGTGATTGGTCCTTGACCTGCCCAGGGAACTTGGCTGGGTACGGTTTCAAACAAGCACTGCCATCCCATCAGTGCCTGCTCACAGTAAACCACCTAGACACCTTTTTGCCAAAGTGTTTTGTATACATTCCTTCAATATATCTACATAGATTGTAATGTTGATTACATAACGGGGCAGGTAAGCAGCATACACCATGTGTATCAGATTGTGATGTTCTTTTGTATTTATTTTTCTCATGGCATATCAGTTCAGATTCTGGAATATGTATTTTGACAGTTATGAGTTGTGGATTTATTTTATCACTTGGAACAATCTGTAAGATGTATTGAAGTAATTGATGCTTTATAATTTTTGGAAGTAAGATCAGTTAGAATTGGCAGCTTTGATGTAACAAGTGGTAAAAATACGAAGTGGTCATGACATAATTATTGTGCTCGTAGCATTGCTTAAAATTGTATTATGAATAAATCTTTACCTCAAAACATTTTGTTTTTATTTCCTATCTTTATGCATTTACTTTTGATTTTGTCCAATGACAAATGTAACAAAACATGTTGTGGATCATCAAGCAATTAACCTGTCGCCAGCTGTTATTCAAACAATCGGTTGACCAGTAATAGTTTTTTATATTTATTATTTTAAAAGTAAAAGAAAGCGCATGGTTGCATTATCCAATGGATTAACTGAAAAACCAAATGACAAGGACAAGTTGCAGTAATTGCTTTGGCAACTGGTCAATTTTGAAAATCTGTTCTGCATCTATTGGTAACTCCGAGTACATACTTCTCACACTGAAAGAAAAAGCGATCTGTGAAAAATACCATAGCCTTTATTATGGGTTTAAATAATTGGAGCACCAATAATGTTGGGCACAACAGTTTCACTTCCAGCACAGTGGTCAAGGTCTCTTATTAAAATGTAGTGCTGGGTGTAGGTGTTTGATGATCATTATGCCTTCAGATCAATGCACAAGTTGATTCAAGGCAATACCTCTGAGGTCGTGTTTTTCTTTTATGTCTAATGAAAAATCGTGTATGCAGTTTTCAATGTTTATGAATAAGTTCTTTTCATTTTGAAAGACTTGGTGAGTCCCCAGATAAAATCTGCAGATTAAACTCCTTTGAAGGTCAATGGCAATAAGCTACGGTAGGTCAATTCATCTTACAAAGATATCTGGATTAATCAACTGAGGGCCTGAGATATTTTAATCGATGATGGGTGAAGTACAGCTTATCCATGCGAAAGTCCTTGAACCAATAACCCCTTAATTGTAAACGCATGTGATTAACATGATGCCTGTATTTTTGGAACAGGTAAACTGATGGAGGGACTTACCGTACTTGTCGTATGACTGTGTAACCGGGTATTCAGATAATTTTCGTCGTATGACTGTGTAACCGGGTATTCAGATAATTTTCTTTGAGCCAAAAACAAAATAAAGAAAAAAGTGCTTATATGGTATATCAGCTAGATCTGATTTTCCAAGACAAACCGATAGCCTTGGTGGCTGGCTGCAGTGAATCCTTGGCAAATCCTTCATAGATATTCGGATAAAACTTGGCAGACATATTGCAAAGTAGACTGCGCATCTACAGCAAGGCCCCAAACTCCAGCTTTATTGTTTTGTCTTTTGATAGTTTGAAAGTCAATCATGCAAAAACTTTGAACTTGTCCATAGTTTAATTCTTCAGTTTAAACCAAGATATTAATTGCATGCCTATGCCATAATTTTATTTCCAATGCAACATCACATGTTATGTTATGTTAGATATGGGTCATGGTTGGTCAAAACCTATGAGGTTACTATGACATTACAGATTCTTATGTCTTCACATGAAACTTAGGATCGAACAGTACAGGTAAATTAAAGGACAGAAAATTTGTTAACCCTTTGCATTTTACATGTTTAAACTCTCAATCTTTACTAGAATTATTACTTCTCCCTTATAAAAGCTTTTTCCATGTCATGCCTGAATGAAAGCTAAGCCAAGCCAAGCAGAGGGATCTTCCAAACATATAAAAATATTTTGACATGATTTTGGGATTATTTGAAAGAGTTTATGGCTATTTGTATACGGTGAAAGAGCCTTTGACACAGACATAATGCCCCTCCATACAAATGTAACACAGAATAACATTGAGTTGAGGAATAACGTTGTAATCATTCCACATCATCATAGTGATCCTCTATGGCAATTATTTTGAAAATACTATAATGCATGATCAAGATACTGCCTAGACATGGTTCAGTCCAGACCAGTCCTATAAACATTCCTCATGTTGACATTTAAGTGGGGCCTTTATCTTTAAGGTACATACCTGGGACGTGTGCTTTTGATTTACAACATCATCGTCAAACAATTAATCTCAAGTTTTTTGGAAATCTTGTAATGCTTGGTTAACTTAAAACCTACAGACCCAATTTTTCATTAGCCTGGAAAGGTTCAGTCAAATCAACACAACTCATTTCAACCTTTGACCATCTAGTTTGACATTGAGCTTTGAGGCAAAGACCTTGGTCTTGTGCAGGACATCCAGCCTCAACCTTCAAGGCAAGTTTTTTTAAATCCTAAACTACCGGTACATGGGAAAGTACAGATCGGACAAGATTCAGTCCAGCCAAGTCCTATCAAAAGTATTCATTTTGTCATTTAACCTGATGTAATCTTAACCTTTAAGGTGCAGACTCGGGTCTTGTGCATGACATGCGGCCATCATAGTCAACCTTCTTCAGGAAATGTGTTTTTTTTAAATCCTATATGGCTGCATGGTCAAGATTCAGCCTGGACATAATTGTAGCAATTTATTTCTTGACTTCAATGAACATTATGACAGCTGTTCCATTGGCAGTAAGCTTAACTAGCACTGAATAAACAGATGAAATTAGTTACCAGTAAAGTATGTACCTATTAATGTGTATGAGTAGAAAAAAGCCCAGCTATTTCTGTGTTGCTAATGGCTGGAAGCAAATATTGTTCCACATGTACCCATTTTTATTGCAACGTGACATGTGTTTGCTGCTTTCTACAAGGTAGAGCTGAATGGAAAATGAAAACAACTCTAATTATTGATACACTAAATATTTATTCAAGTATACATAGACATGTTAAAAGACATTGTGGTCTAAAATTTCGAAAACAATTTCAATCAGTAATGGCTTGTTATACAAACTAAACTAAAAACAAAAATATATGATCTTAATTATAAACAATAAGAAATGCAGTCACTTTCAGTGACAAAAATCGCAGAGGCTGGCACTAGACTGACAATCCTTAGTTCTTGTAAAAAAAGCCCAACATTGTACTGGCATTATTAAACAAATTTTTTTTATAAATCTTGTCTACTCATCATTTTTTTGATAAGACTCATTACTAGTACTTTGCCTGAATTAACTTAGCTGGAAGTCCTGTTGTTTACGATTATGACTACCAGCTTATAATAAGCTCAAATTCACCAGTGCCTTGCCTCTATTGCGGTAACAAAACCATAAAATCAAGATAAATGAAAAAATATTATAACCAATGTCCTAAAATGAACAACACTTAACAAAACTTCACAGTGAGACTATTCCATGTCATCATAAAAAGTAAAAATTCCTAAAGCATTATGGAAACATTCAA
The DNA here is from genome assembly GCF_026914265.1 of Mya arenaria. Classification (NCBI taxonomy): domain Eukaryota; kingdom Metazoa; phylum Mollusca; class Bivalvia; order Myida; family Myidae; genus Mya; species Mya arenaria. The sequence continues at coordinate 59,407,844 of NC_069123.1, forward strand.
AAAGCACAATATGTACCATTTTCTTATGAGAAATATACAAACTTATAACTACACTTTTTTACCACTGCACTACATGTTTAGCAAAGAGCATACCAATTTGTATGTACATGGGTAATAAGACATTAACAAATGCACAAAAATTGAATGAAAAATGAGGACTGTAATGAAAATAGAACTACCAATGGCCAGCCAGGGTTAAAATGTACATGATAATGCTGCCTATCTGGAGCCTTGACGACCTGACTAACTGGTGGCTAAAACAAATGAACACACCATAAAATGTATCTAGCCCGATTGTTAAGAAAATATCAATTTTATACTTATTTTTACTTAAGCTTTTATGTTATGTGGTTTGAAAAGGTTTTAATCATAACAAAAAAATAAAATAAAAATAATATCAAATGATTTACACTTTGTTACATAAGTTTGATAACATTTCAAAACAGAGAGATTAAAAAGAATTTTTCTTTAATAATCTTAACATCAACATGTTTTATACAATACTCCTTACAACACTCCATACAACATACAAATATACTCTAGTTCTTCTTAGATTTAAAATACTAGAGAGGTTGTGAAACAAAACTTGATCGGTTACACATACAAGTGGGCTGTGTGGGTACACATACATGTGGCCTGTGTGGGTACACATACATATGGGGTGTGAGGGTACACAAACAAGTGGGCTGTGTAAGTACACAAACAAGTGGGCTGTGTGGGTACACATACATGTGGCCTGTGTGGGTACACATACATGTGGGCTGTATAGGTTCACATACAAGTGGGCTGTGTGGGTACACATACATGTGGCCTGTGTGGGTACACATACATATGGGCTGTATAGGTTCACATACATGTGGGCTGTGTGGGTACACATACATGTGGGCTGTGTGGGTACACAAACAAGTGGGCTGTGTAAGTACACAAACAAGTGGGCTGTTTGGGTACACAAACAAGTGGGCTGTGTGGGTACACATACATGTGGGCTGTGTGGGTACACATACATGTGGCCTGTGTGGGTACACATACATGTGGGCTGTGTGGGTACACATACATGTGGCCTGTGTGGGTACACATACATGTGGGCTGTGTGGGTACACAAACAAGTGGGCTGTGTAAGTACACAAACAAGTGGGCTGTGTGGGTACACATACAAGTGGGCTGTGTGGGTACACATACATATGGGGTGTGAGGGTACACATACATGTGGGCTGTATAGGTTCACATACATGTGGGCTGTATAGGTACACATACATGTGGGCTGTGTGAGTACACATACATATGGGCTGTACGGGTACACATACATATGGGCTGTACGGGTACACATACATATGGGCTGTATGGGTACACATACATGTGGGCTGTGTGGGAACACATACAAGTGGCCTGTATGGGTACACATAAAAGTGGGCTGTGTGGATACACATACTTGTGGGCTGTGTGGGTACTTGTACATTTTTGGCTGTATGGGTTTGCATACATTTTGGGCTGTATGGGAAATCGTATATGTGGACTGCATCAATTCTTTTATGTGTAGGCTGTATGAGTATTTGTATGTATGGGCTGTATGAGTACTTGTGCATGTGGGCTGTATGGGTACACATACATGGGGGCTGTATGGGTTCTTGTTTGTGAGGCCTGTATGGGTATTTGTACATCTGGGCTGTATGGGTTCTTGTACATGTAGGCTGTAAGGTACATCTGGACTACATTGATACTTTTATGTGTAGTTTGTATGGGTATTTGTTTGTGAGGCCTGTATGGGTATTTGTACATCTGGGCTGTATGGGTTCTTGTACATGTAGGCTGTATGGGTAAAGGTACATCTGGACTACATTGATACTTGTATGTGTGGGTTGTATGGGTATTTGTACATGTGAACTACCGGTATATGGGTACTTGTACATGTGAACTACCGGTATATGGGTACTTGTACATGTGAACTACCGGTATATGGGTACTTGTACACATGGTATGTATGGGTACTTGTATGTGTGGGCTGTATGGTTACTTGTACATGTGAACTACCGGTATATGGGTACTTGTACACATGGTATGTATGGGTACTTGTATGTGTGGGCTGTATGGTTACTTATACATGTGAACTATATGGGTACCTTTACATGTAGGCTGTATGGGTAATCAACATGTGGGTTGTATAGGTACTTGTATGCATGGACTATTTTTCATTCATTCCTCTGTCCAGGAATGTGTATATCTTAAACCTTTAGAATGAAATGAATGATTGCATGAGGAATGTGTTTTACGCACATATCAGGGAGCCTACTTGTGTAGGTTTTAAGTGAAATTTCTTAAACAAATTTTAAAATCCAACTACAATTTTGACATGTATAGTCATGTTTCACAACCCTCTCTAATTTCTTATGTCTTACTGAAACAGGCATCTTTCTTTAAAGTATGAAAATGTTGAAAACATTTATACAAGGATGAAAACAAAATGAATGGTAGAGTGCTGTGTTTATTTTCTGAACACACATTTTTACCTGAACACAGTATTAAAATAAAACTTATATCTAATCTAAATGATAAGTCTCTGACAGACACCATATTGCAACTGTATAAAGAAATTGGTTTTAGGTAAAACATATGTTTATAATTAATGTTACAAGTTCAATTCAAATCAGCACAAAAATAAGCCCCCTCCCCCCAAACTTTTGTTTATCATTAATGTTTTAAGTATAGTTAAATGGGCACAAAAATTAGCCCCACCCCACAAAAAACCCAGATTGAAAAGGAAGTATATGATTTACAAAGTGTTGCAGCAAAATACAAAGCCCAAACAGATATGGCAACTGTTTCTAATGATTTGAGATTTCGCGCCAAATATGAAAGCTATAGAAGCAATTACAGATTTTCTTATCGCTTACGTTTCCCTTTCTTTGCTGAGCCTGCGGCCTTTTTCTGCCCTTTCTTGGGTGTTGGTGTTTTTGCTTCTGTCTTTGCCTTCTTAGGTGGAGAAGGCGTGACCTCCTGCTCTTCTTCACTGAACTCATCCTCTGAGATCTCGATCTGAAGCCTCTTGGCTGCCTGTCTTCCCTTCGGCTTAGCTGGAGCAGGCTTAACCACAGTCTTATCATCTCCCCTCGACTTGCTCGGGCGTGGAGTGTAGTCATCAAGGTTCTCTAAGTCGGAATCTTCGTCTCGGTAGTTGACCCTATCTCTTGTCTTGCGGTCTGTTGATGGAAGTGCCTTTTTGGGTGGAGATGGTTTTGCCTTTGATTTCTTTGGTGTACTTTTTGCAGCTGTTTTGCTAGCTGGGGCCGGTTTAGCTTTAGCAGAGCCGGTAGATTTTCCCCTGCTCCTCGATGGTTGTGGTGTGTATGTGGCCATTTCCTCATCTGAACTGTCAACATCAACATACCTGAAATGTCAAGGTTAATTGATAAATAATGGTTATTTTAAATGTTTTCATTGTCTATTGTTACATGTATGTATTTCAACACTCATTGTTTAATTATCTAGTTTTATTATTAGGTGACATAGATTCATTAAAATAAACTATGTTTAACCCCTGCATTAATCAGGATTTGTTTAAAAATGTTTTAAAATGTTTTCTATTTATTCCATGTATAAAAGTTTTAGAATAAACTAGACTCTTATAGACTTTGAGAGAAAGGTCTTTAGGATGTTAGAAGCAAGTTCAGGAACAACCTTATTTGGTATATTAGGGCAAACTTCTTTCATCTTGGGTTTTTAAAATTAAAGTTTCTATAAAAGTTTCACTAGTGCTACCATTTTTCAAATCTTATATTTTATTCAATCATACTGTGAGGAATACATGACAACATTTTATTTGGATTATTATGAAAGTGTTGTTAGGTTTAACTAGTGCTCATATAGAGTGTGCAATATTTCAAATGGATTTTAATCTGTGTACATTTAAAATACCAGGCTCAGTGAAGATAGTTTGTAAACTTTTGGACTTTGAATTGTATTAAAGGTATTTAAATTGAACTATAAGAACTATTTATCTGAAATTTCTGTTTGAAAATAAAGTTTACTGTTGGTTTCTCTTTCTCTGTCCATTTGGTGGTTGTAACAAAAATGTGAACAAATCATTAAATTTAATCTTAATATTAATGTCAATTAATTACATACTAATCAGTGATTTTTTTCCCTTGTGAAAAACTGTCCATTTTTCCCAAAATTTTATATATTTTTCCCAATTTGATAAATGTTCATTACATTAATGAATAAAAAGGCAATGAATATCTTGAAATATAAACAAAATCTTGACAATACTTACTTCTTCACAGCATAATGTATGCATAAAAAAAGTTGAAACATGTAAATTTGCCATCATTTAAGCTATTTTGGCCTGATTTTGTGTTTTTCCCAAAGGCGACATTTTTTCCCAATTTGTAAGGCACAGGCGGTAAAATAATTTAAAAAAAAATCACTGCTAATATATATGAACTACTTACTTTAAACTTCAGTATGAGCATACATAATACTTTTGTTAAATTGCCAAAATGATGAAAGTACAGTTTCATGTTCAGTCAGTGGTTTGTTTATGGTAAGAAAGTAAATGATGGCTAAATGGTACTGAAATATTGGATTAATGAGACTTGTTTTGAGTGTCTAGAGAACGGAAGAGCCCATATGACAAACTCTGCAACTCACTTCTTGGCCTTCGACTTGCTTTCCCTGGACCTTCCCCTAGCCCCAGGGGCGGGCCGCTTGCTAACTGGCGCAGGGACATATTTGTCCTTTATAGCTAGGCGTCCCTTTTTGGTTGGTCGAGGGACGTACTCCTGCACTTCCTCTGCCTCATCATCAGCGGCAGATTCGTCCTCAGAATCCGACGTGTACCCGGCCAAGATGGCGGGTGATGGATAAAACTGGTCAACCAGCTGGAACGACCCAGTTGATCCAATGCCACTCAACTGCCTGTGGAAATATGCAGCCTTTTATTTATAAAATGTTTAAGTGCTAATGGAATAATATGTTTGCCTTATATCTTGAGGTCATGTCAGACAGTTTCTAGTAATGTAGTAAAGGAAGAAAAAATATACAGAAAAAATACACATTTCATTTTTTTTCTTAAATGCACCACAAAAAGCATAATAATATACTATTGTTTAAAGTTTAACTTAATTAATCCTTGAAACATTATAAACAGTTAAATAAGCAATCAACAGCTATTTGCCGAAATAACTGTTTAAATAATCATTTTAATAATAGATTATAGTAAATTAACATGTTTTTGCTTGCAATTGTTAAGTTATGCCAATATTATTTTATCATGACAATATTTGATCACCTTTGTAGATTATTATTTTGCATCATGATCAATTCATGAAGAATGGTAACTATTAAAGAATCACATTATTTTTAAACAATCAACAGTAAATTGTGAGAAACAAACTGGGCACCTGATTTTCCCCTTGCTACAGGCTCTCTCTATAGCGTGCTTGAACAGGTGGACCTTGTTATCAATGTCGAACTTGGGGTGGTACTCGCTGATGTATTTCTTGATGATCACAGCCGACGCTATCTTGGGCTCACTACAGGCAACAATGGCTTGGGCTATTTGGTCAGCTAACTTTCCACCTAAACAACAATAGATTCATGTTGTTGTAAATTGAAACTCTAATTGCCAAATTGTGTCCTATTTTCGAACATGAGCTTTCAAAGATGTGACAAATGCCTTGGAAATGTCATTGAGTTCAATGGATTATGAAATTACTAATATGCCTTAATTCAGGAAGACCAGTCATAAACTTGAACCATATGCAGGCCCCTTTGATGATTGACATCAAGTTTGAAGGTGGTGTTGTAAGATGTAAGCATTCCCAGAATGATTAAACTAAATATGACCTTGAATCACCTTTATGTATGGAACACATGTGCCAACTAATATTAAAATGGCTCTGTGCATGACAAAGTCACAACCTGGACACAGCCAACTATACTGTATATGTATATATGCAGCATTCCAGAATGATTAAACTCCAAGTGTGACCTTGAACTATTAGGAAGAGTCATGGGTATTGTATGTGACATTTTGGCTTTATGTACCAATCACATGTAATTTTAAAATCACTCTTTGCATGACAAAGTTATATACCAGTAATTTTAATATCCCTCCCTCCATGACAAAGTTACATAATGATTAAACTCCCAAGTGTGACCGTGACCTTGAGGTGGGGGTCATGTGTCTTGCACTCGACACTTTGTCTTTACTGAACACATTTGCCAAGTCATTTTAAAATCTCTCCTGCATGACAACAGCCAGGACATGGTAAAGCAGACAGTTTGGTTGCAAAACATATGTCTACCTCCTCCATATGCCAACAGTACAGTAACTTCACAAATTACACAACTAGTAGTCATCAGTAAGAATTTTAATGTCAATATATATATCACGTCAAATGGCCAGATATGTCAAATCATGAGAACTATAGTATGTAGGAATGACACCACTGGCTATGGCATTCAGGTTTTTCAGGTAGATATGGTCATTCAGTGTGTCGGCCACAAGTTGATAAGAAAAAAATAATCAGGTGAAGCACTGCTCATGAAGATTATTTCTGTGAACTTCTGAAGTTTCAAGAAGATGCAGCATAAACTGTAGAAGAAGTATGCTCAACAAAATTGAATATGGCCACCAATAACCTTGAATGCAACTTTTTATGTAACTCATAACTACTCACAATGTTGAGTCACTGTGCCAAGGTAGAAAGAAATCCATGTGATAATGTTCTGGAAATAATGTGTAGACCAGAAATCAGAAGACCATAACACTGTGAAACCTACTTGAGCAGGACATGCTGATGTGTATGCACAACTAAGCTTGGAACTTATCATTCCTGTGAAGTTTCATAAAAATTCCCGCCAGCAGTTTTGGAGATTTTGTGCAAAAAACTTTGTTACACCCTTACATCCAGGCAGATAGCACAACATCAAATGGTTCATTTTTTTCTTGCTTAGCCCTGATGGGAGGAGACATAATAATGAATGTTATACCCCCACCACTTGGCAGTGGGCTGGCTACATAGGAACAACCATGTCCCGTCCATCCTGTACAGGATAAGTCTATTTTTCCAAGAAGGTGATGTGGTGGGGGTATTACCCGGTAATACAACCATTGATAGCTCTAATTAGTTAACTAACATTTGTCAGCCATTACAATTTGTATCCTTCATTCTCATCAAATCAATTCAAAGACTAGAACTGTAAGCCAAAGGCTAACGAATACCCCCCAACCCTTCCCTGTCTAGGTTGTTTGCCCTGGCCTTAGTTATGTGGCAGTCTGCCAACCCAATTTCTGTTTACCCACCCCCACCCCCCCACACATGAGTACCAAGGAAATAATACAGGTGTAAAAAATCACATATACAAAGGTTCACATAATGGTCATGGATATCCATAGATATCTGAAAGTTTGTTGTTTCTCTCATTTTCACCATAAAGGGGTCATGACTCCTGGCAGGATATTCCAAAATGAAGGTGGACGGGTAAATTTGGCAGTCTGCCAACCCAATTTCTGTTTACCCACCCCCACCCCCCCACACATGAGTACCAAGGAAATAATACAGGTGTAAAAAATCACATATACAAAGGTTCACATAATGGTCATGGATATCTGAAAGTTTGAGAAAAATATATTGAAAAATGACAAAGGAGTAGGCCACCAAAGCGAATATTACCCCACTCCCACCCACCTCAGGGGAGATAACAAACCTGTTTCTCTCATTTTCACCATAAAGGGGTCATGATGAAAAATGACAAAGGAGTAGGCCACCAAAGCGAATATTACCCCACTCCCACCCACCTCAGGGGAGATAACAAACCTGTTTCTCTCATTTTCACCATAAAGGGGTCATGACTCCTGACAGGATATTCCAAAATGAAGGTGGACGGGCGAATTTGACAGTCTGCCAACCCAATTTCTGTTTACCCACCCCCACCACCTCCCCCCCACACATGAGTACCAAGGAAATAATACAGGTGCACAAAATCACATATACAAAGGTTCACATCATGGTCATGGATAGCTGAAAGTTTGAGAAAAATATATTGAAAAATGACAAAGGAGTAGGCCACCAAAGCGAATATTGTAACAAATTTAAGGCCTGTATGCACCTAACTTCAGGACTTTTGATGGTCTTTTTAAGGACAAAATCAATTAAAGGTCTTTTTAAGGCCATGCAAACATTCTGATTAATACAGGTGCACCAAATCACATATTCAACAGTTCATATCATGGTCATTGACATCTGAAAGTTTGAAAAAGATTTATAGAAAAAATGAGAAAAAATGACCAAGGATTAGGCTAGACAAAGCTGTATAATTTTTGCCTATTTTAACTTATTCAGGGGCCATAATTGGAGACATGATCATGTGATTCCAACCACAATCACAGGGGCAAATGTTCTCACCATGGCTAAAAGTTTGAAAAAGATTCATTCAAAAATGACGAAGGAGTAGGACGAACAAAACTAATTTTACCCAATTTAACTCATTAAGGGGCCACAACTCCACTCAGGATCATGTGACTCCCACCAAATTCATGGAGGCACAGGTTTACATCATGGTCATTAATATTTGAAAGTTTGAAAAAGATTTGTTCAATAACGACAAAGATGAATCCCGGACAAAAAAAAAACGGACGGACAGACGGACAGACAGACGGACAGACGGACAACCCGATTCCAGTATACCCCCCCCCCAAACTTTGTTTTGGGGGGTATAAAAAGGTATACCCAAGTGAAAATTATAAAAATCAAGCTTGACAGTGAAAACAGGATTGTTTAACTGAACTCATACAAAATTAAAAACTATGCTACACAATGTAAGAAAGCCTCATACTGCGACTGGGTGTGAATGTATCAACCAGGAGATGGTAGGTGCTCCCCCCAACATTCTCCCACGTCTCACTCGCCACACCCTCGTCAAGTACGCGCTTCAGCTTCTCTGGTGCCACCTCTGTGTGGTAAAACTTGCGGATGTACGCCTTAATCTTGGTCATTGATGCCTGCTTTGGGTCACTCTGGTATGTGATGGCTAACGGGATGACGTCTTCAACCTTTTGTGGGTTGCTGTGTCTCTCTAGTTCTGATCGTACCCAGGCCTCTACAGGTTTTTCTGTAAGGGATAATCATTTGAAACATGTCATCAATTAATTAACATCTGCACATGTTTATTCATTGATCATTTAAGCTTGTTACTGTAATTTTACTTATCTTTAACTAAAGAAATCACAAATGTGTAATTTTCAAACAAATTGCTCTATATTTAGAAAATTGAAATTAACATGGTTCCAGGGTGAACCCAAAGATGTAAACAAAACAAGAGCTGTAACAGAAAGAGCGCGCTCGACTATTATGACATTTTAAAGATTTATATTGCAAAGTTTGGTGAAACATGCATTTGTCCCTGTACAATTAGATAATATGCAAAGTCTAAACCAGAATTTCTAAGTAAAAAAATAAAATGGGCTTAATTTGTATTTTATGCAAAATTAGAGTTCACATACTTGTTTGTCTAAAGTTTCAATGCAATACATCAAGTAGTTGCTGAGTTATTGACTTAAATGTGCTTAACCAGAATTTCTAAGACAAATAATAAAGGTGTAAAATTTATATTCAATGCAAGATAGAGTTATTAAACTTGATTAAGAAGATTGGATGGTTGGGAGCCCTTGTATAAAGTTTCAATGCAATACATGATGAATTTCCTGAGATATTGACTTTAATATGTTTACCAGTACATGCAAAATCTCAAACAGAATTTATTAAGTTAAAAAAGGACAATAATTTAAATTTATGACATGGAAAACAACTTTGATAACACAGAACCAATTTCTAGTATGGGTCTTGTTAGTAGACCAAATTGCCAAATCATAAAAATCTTCCAACTACAAGAAAATTTCAAAATGTGTTGCAAAACCATTCTTTGTATCATATATCACTGGTAAAAATAATAATCTGAGTCATGTAAAGTTGGATAATGCGATGAACTTCTATTCTAGCCATCCAAAACCTTGAACTTAAGACTGTCATCTTTGAAAGTCCTAATACTGTCCAAGCCTTCCTTAACTTACTTTTTGGTTTCTTCCTCTTCTTTTTAGGTTTCTCTTCCTGTTCTCCCGTGGCCTTCTCCCCTTCGTCTTTCTCTTCATCCTTGTCCCCTTCCTTCGCCTCTCCATCCTCCCCCTCATCCTTTTTCTCCTCCCCGCCACTGCTCGACTCTCCCTCCCCATTCTCAGCATCTTTCTTATCTTCACCATCCTGAAAAACACACAACTGTTTATTTTCCATGCCACATGCATGTTTTTATATCATGACTTAATCTTGAGCTAATGGCATTCAGTTTGCAAATATCAAACCCAGGGGGTAGTTTAAATTTATTCGAAACATAAGATCAACCAGCAGGCCAAACATTTCTCAAAAATTCTTAAGTGTTACTACTTAAGTACAAGTAGATTATTTCATTGAACCAAATTTTTACTTGATCGCAATATTACTCTATAACAATTAGTTTATCATGATTATCATCAATATAATTTCCAAAAACTCAATATGAATGTAAATATTACACACATTATACCAAAACAAAATATTGAGCTAGCACAATCCTGAAACATGGAACTTGGGAAATTGTGGCCAGGGCTGGTATTCAATATTGGTCTTAATTGGATCAAAGAATGATGTAGCTTATCATATTACTTGTTATGAATAACTGACCAACAGTGTAAATGCGGTCAATGATGTATGACCACACTTAAGTTTTATATTGAATACCACCCCAGGGCTTGAAAGTCAGAGCTTGGTTTAATACTGTTTAACAACCCATATTCTGCACAAACAACTGTTGTAAAATATACAAACAACTGTTGAAAAATATATTTTTTACCATCTTTTGAAAAATGACATGGGCAATGATAAACCTAAGTACTTTTTTCTCCTCTTCTGGTTTTTTCTTTGGCTTTTTCTCTGGTTCTTCCTTTGTTGGTTCCCCTGGTAACCGATAGTACCCACACATGCCTACTCCTCGCATCTAAATGCACAATTGTTTCGTCAAAATGTAATGGATGTAACAATTGTCAATAACAGTTCAATATTTTTAAAGGAAAGCATTGCTTCCTAAATATCTTCTTTTTAAATATCTTCTTTTTATCTTCATTGATAAATGAATCTTCATCTTCACTTTCCATGTATTATGAACCAATTTTAAGCAGTGGTTTTTATTTTGAAGATGTTACAGGTTAGACATGCAAGACAAATATACCTTGTATTTAAGCACACTATCTTACACAAAGAACTCTAAACTTACTAGCTCAAGATGTCCATAAGAAAGGCCTCGCTCTAAAGCACTTTTCAGGCGTTTGGGATAGATATCCACCCTCTGAGCTGGAAACTTCTGCATTATGGCCCTGCTTATGTTCTTGAACGAGTGGCCATTTCTCTGTTTTACGTCAAGGCTTAAATTCTTATTTCAGTACTTAATCACATTCAATAAATTGTTTAAATATTTACTTCAACAATGTAAACTATTTAAAATAGTTTTAAATGAACTAAGTTGTGTTTTCATGGTAGCAAAAAGTAAAACATCTATAATTTTGAAGGACCCCAATATCACAAGAATACTTCAGTTGTCTCTGAGTTTCTATCTCAACTCCTTTTTGTCACAGAATAGCATGGCATTTTTCAAAATTATAAATGTTTTACTTTTTTAAAACGTCCATTTAATATGATATGTATTACATATTTGGTCATTATTCTTGAAAAACGTAACTCTTAAAACAAAAAGAGCATGAGGAATAACTAGATATTATAAATTGTACTTAAATACAATTTTTACTACAGAATTTAATTTCTTTAAATTAATTATCAAAATCAACATAATCTAATCTAATTTTAAGTGCATTTATAAAAATATTAAGGTCATAAGAAAAATGTAATCAGTTTATCTTATAATACATTTAAATGCGTTCAGATTGAAAAGATTGATTTTGTGATATTGGGGCCTGGTCAATGCAGTATTTACAAGTACCTTGACCAAAATCACTTCAGTGAAAACAACAGCACTGACCTTGCAGTATACCGAAAACTATGCTAAAAAAATAACAATGCAGAATTCAGTTAAATCAATCATGAATGAAGGATACAAAGTTTCCCAAGTCTTCAAGGGCCTGTTTGATGACTTCTCTAATCTTAATCTGAGCTGTTTCACCTTCGACCTTCTTTTTCTTCTCTTTTCTCTCTTTGATCAACACTTTGTATGGCGAGCTGTCTTGGAAACCAAAGAATTTACCAAACTTTTCCCTCAGATACTGAAATTTAGAAAACATTTAAACAATATTTTTTAAAGCTGCACTCTAATATATTGACCATTTTGACATTTTTAAAGCTGCACAAATCTTTTTTTTTTATTATTTGAATGAGCCAACTTTTGTGTTAATGTCTGGAAACCTGTGATATAAGACTGATGACAAAATATCAGATTGCACTTGTCATATTTACATTTCGAAAATGTATGTTTTAGGGCTTAAAATCATAACTAACGCTTTTAGAAGAAAAAAAATACACAAAACCTCAAATTATTGACTTAAATTTGAAAACTGCAATCTAATCTTTTGTCAGCAGTCTCCTATCACTGGTTTCCAGACATTTAAGCAGAAAATTGCTCATTTCAAGATAAAAAATAATTGACAATCTGTGAGGATGCAGCTTTAAGAACATTTTGTGCACAGTACATGAGCAAGCACTTTTTTTGCAGAAATAACACCTACATCGCATATTCTTTTGCTTAAAAAAATTCTGCATCTTGGAAGCCCTTCAATTTCATAATTGATGTAAATAGATAGTTGTCACTTTCAGTTGCCAGCCAGAAAAAACACACAACTGGGTATAAATGTATGAATTCAAATGGTATCATATTTCTTCAAAACATTTTATTATTTAACTGTTCAATGATTGCTAAGAAAGCTTGAGCTTTTAAGTTCATAAATCAACACATGATCCATTGCATTGATAATATCTTGTAATAAAACACTGATGTACATGAAAGAGATTAAATACCCTTTGAAAGACGGGTGTGTCGACCACACTGTTGCCTGTCATCTGGCCGAGTTCAGAGTAGTATGTGTATAGGGTCATCAGAGGCAGATATACACCCTCCTTCTTCTCCAAATTGGTATCCAGCCTATCAAACCAGATGCATGATGTTTGAGTTTTATTTATGTATCATTCAATTAAAACTAATTATATGCATGGGTTTTTTGTGTGCAAAACTAAGTTGAATTGCTAAATATTATGTGCACATTAATTGTTATAAACATTTGTATCAAGATTAATAATAATATATTGAATGGATTATGGAATGGAACCATTCAAGGTTTTTGCAAGACATCAACAATAATGCTGACCAAATGACATCATGGCTACCACAACAGATATCGCAAACTGTTTTATCTCAAAAGTCAGACAAGTTACAGATATAAACATATGAACATGGTGGTCAAAGTCAATACAAGTCCGCAAGATCAGCACTGGTAAAATGCTTTAAGAGCTTACTCAACATTTGAATTAGTGGCATTTTACATTCAAAAGACTAATTACAAAGACTGTGTACATGTATTTATATATTTATGCACTAAATATTACCATTCAATAAGATTTTGTTCAGCTTTTGGGAGTGTTCTTTTCCTCTTATCGAACAGAATTTCCACATCCAGGAAGTTTTTTCCCTTCTTTTCAGTTTCGTCTCCGTCCCCACTTGCCTCCCCTGACTCTTCAGATGCTACATCTTCCAAGCTCTTCTTTGCTTTCTCTTTAGATTGCAGTTCAGCCTCTTTCTTTTCTTTCTCTGCTAAATACTCAGCTGTCACCTTCTTCAGTTTTATTGCTGGCATTTTAATTAATTAGCCTGAAAGAAATATGCATAAAGCTTTACAGTTACTGCAAATTGGAAAAAAAACAGCCTACAGTTAAAAATGAAAAGGAACATCCTATTAAAGCAGTTAACAAACATATCTACTTAGTTTAGTTTGTATCATTTTTAAATGGATATAACAATAAAATGCAGTGCATCAAATCTCTGGTTTTCTCCATCATTCAATTTATCTGTATGCATTTATTTTATTTATAATATTTCTATGCACTACATGCATAATTGTAATTCTTATCAATAAGTACATGACAATCTGTGAGTGTCTGTTTTATTCTATGAGGACATAAAGTTAAGATAACAGCGTGAGTTAGGTCAGAGATGTGTTGAGTTTAAAAAATAGTTCACTCAGTGTTCTTTCCTTCTAGATCTGTACAGAATGGATCCTTTTATTTTGACTACAAATATCACAAAATAATAAATAACTAAAAACGCTGCAATGCGAAGAAACCAGGTTTTTTATTTTGTGCAATAAGAAACATTGGTTCATTTGGTTCATCTAAGATTTGAGTTTACCTCACCTTGGGTCGTACCAACCCCAAAAACTATCTACAGCTTGCTATTTTCCAACAAAAATCACTACACATCAAACTATAATTATTGAACCAGAACTGTTTTCTGTTATCTGTTAATTTAGTTAAATGCAATCCAAGGTTTGTTTGGCATGTGCCTTATTAATATCAAATTATATCTGCTGTTATTCTTAACTCTTTTTCATTATGAATGACTTTGACCTCAACCCCAGTGAGCCCACATACAATCCCAAACTACAACTTCATGTAAAGGTTCTTTACAATGATTTATTGTACACAGATGTTTTCTTTAGTTTTGGTATAATCTACCTTCTAATACCTTCATCCCACTGACCCCGAAACCAATTGGAAATTATGTCTTCATCAATTCTTAAGTAATTGAGATGCAACCATTTTCAACATTTAGTAACTGCTACATTGACCTTGATCTCATAAACACAAACTAGCAATCTCATGGTAGATCTCTTTATGTGATGTTCCAACACAACAAATTTCCTCACCATACATATATCCTTTTTTTAAGTTAAGTGGAAACTATTTTACTACTTTAGTAACAGACAAGCAGTGTCCTGCACAAAAGCAGTCCAAAGGTATGTTGTCTCATCATAAGCATCCTACAAAACAAGATTTATCACTATGTTAATTCTTACAAAAGGGATTAACCTGAGATCATTTTTCCATTTAAGTTACAGCCACCTTCACCGTGATCCTACTGACCCTAAATGTAATCCCAATGTACTTGGTAAGTCTACATACCGATAAGCTTACTATGCACTAAGTTTCAACACTATAACTTATTTCCAAAAACCCCAAAATCAATGCCAAGTTTACCTGCCTGAGCGAATATAGAATGGAAATTTCTTCCATAACAAGAGCTGTCACAGAGACAGTGCGCTCGACTATTCCGCCGCTTTTCAGTGTAAGAATTGAAAAATTTTGGCGAAACATGCATGGATCACTGTTAGATTAGATTTCAATGCAATACATGATGTGCTGAGATATTAACATAAATGTGGTTACATGCAAAATTTTAACCAGAATTTTTAAGTGTAATAATAAAAGGCCATTATTTGCAAAATACAGCTATCTAACTTGGTTATTCAATTAGGTTGGGTGGTTGAATACCATTGTATGAAGTCTCAATGCAATACATCAAGTAGTTGCTGAGATATTATCCTATGAGTGCTAACATGCAAGACCTTAACCAGAATTTCTAAGTCGCATAATAAAGGGGCAAAAATTATATAATATGAAGGATTATAAGTATCTTCCATGGCCGAGAGTGTAAGATAGGTTCATTCAGACCCGAGCGTAGGATGTTTTGCGGAAACGAGGTTTACCGAGTTTCCGCAAAACACTCTGCGCGAGGGTCGGGTTGAACCTATCTTACACGAGCGGCTATGGTAGATTTTTTTTCTCCCACCTCAGTTAAACAAAATTAAGTAAAAATGTATTTTTTTGCTGGAACTCTTTTGTGCTTAGTGAAAATAATTGCGTACGGATATGCGATAATTCGTGGTTGTCATGGATATTCGCGCAGTGATTCAGAGTATGTAAATGGTCTGATCGGTCTTTAAATAGTTCTATAAAGAGTGAAACATTATTTCTTGAAAGGTGCGTGAAATCTGTTTTATGGTGACATTTGAAGCGAGAAATAATTAACTAGCGTTCTAAATATTGCCACAAGACAAGGTTTCCATGATGCGCTACAGATGACAGTCTTCAACAAGGGAGGTAATTACAATGTGGTGACCATTAAAAGAAGTTCCACACGGGCATTTTATTTTCGCCCGTGGGCAAGGTAAGAATTTCTAGCATGGTTAAATTAATAGATCTACTTATCTGAGGTGGGAGAAAGAGTTATCTTACTTGATTAAATAAGAAGGTTAAATGGTTGGGAGCCTGTGTGTAAAGTTTCAATGCAAGCCATGATGTATTCGCTGAGGTATTGACTTAAAAGTGGTTACAAGCAAGACCTTAACCAGAATTTCTAAGTCTAATAATAAAGGGCAATTATTTTGCATTAAATGCAAACTAGAGTTATCTAACTTGATTAATTTAGTAGGTTGTATGGTTGAGTACCATTGTATAAAGTCTCAATGCGATACCTCAAGTAGTTGCTGAGATATTAACCAATGTGTGCTTACACGCAAAACCTTAACCTGAATTTCTAAGTCAAATAATAAAGGGCAATTATTTGGATTAAATGGAAACTAGAGTTATCTAACTTGGTTAATTAAGTAGGTTGGATGGTTGAGTACCATTGTATCGAGACTCAATGCAATACCTCAAGTAGTTGCTGAGATATTAACCAATGTGTGCTTGCACGCAAAACCTTAACCAAATTTCTAAGTCAAATAATAAAGGGCAATTATTTGCATTAAATGCAAACTAGAGTTATCTTACTTGGTTAATAAGGTAGGTTGGATGGTTGAGTACCATTGTATCAAGTCTCAATGCAATACCTCAAGCAGTTGCTGAGATATTAACCTATGTGTGCTTGCACGCAAAACCTTAACCAGAATTTCTAAGTCAAATAATAAAGGCCTATTATTTGCATTAAATGCAAACTATAGATATCTAACTTGGTTAATAAGGTAGGTTGGATGGTTGAGTACCATTGTATCAAGTCTCAATTACAAGTAGTTGCTGAGATATTTACCTGTGTATTTATGTGTGTTTGCACGTAAAACCTTAACCAAGGGGTTTGCATGTTCAAATTTTCAATAAAATGCAACTAGTTAGTAGTGAAAAAAGTGAATTATTTTTAGGGGGAAAATGGAAGCTTGTAGCCAAGGAAAACAGACTATATTTGGCAGTAAAACTAAAAGAAAACAATCACTTCTAATCAAAGCTGTTCATAAGAAACCACCTGGCTGGCGCCATTACGCCTGACCAACATCATGCAAACCTAATCCAATAACTGTGATTTTTCTTTGCTAAAAAGGAATGGACCAGCCTCAAATGTTAACTGGAGCATATTTTACCACGCAAGTATAATTACAGAGTTATAATAACCAGAATAAGTATAATTGTAGATTTAAGTGTGCAAGAACTCAATTTTTAAGGCCCACTAGACCTGTGCTTGGAATCTTCAAATTGATCAAGACTTGAAGGATATAGTGAAAAAGTACTTTCTGAATGCCCTTTACTTTTATAATGTACAAATTACAATGCAAAGAAAGTTTGTGGCTAACAGTTTTGTAAAATTGGAAAATTTATTTGCCGTAAGATTTTACCAGCCTTGGCCAGTCAGATGCATTTGTAGTCAAAATAATAGACATGTTATACGGGATTTTTCCTATCCCTAACGTCTAAACGGGTTTGTGCAAAAACAGGGTTTTTTTTTTAAAAATATTGAAATTGTATTAAATTTTAGAGAAGTACTTTATATTTGGTTAATATTTATATTTGACCATGTAAGTGCAAAGATATTTTGCACAAAACAAGCATTAAATGCATTAAAACACAGGATTTACCTTTCCTATAAAACCAAACTTGACCGACACAGACAACAATTATGCCAACCATAAAAACTTGACCATCTCCAGCAAGCTTGGAGATAGACCTTGTAAATATAATCGTAACAACTTGGCCATGGCCGAAGTGTTCCAATTGTTGTAAAACTGTGAAGCTCAGCCTTGCAGGTGCCCTTCATGTATATATCGTTATGTTTTGACAGTATGAAATGAAGTAAAACATCAAACTCATAATAATTTGTTGCAAATTTATTTTTTTCTGTACTGAACTAATATAAAATATTATCTGGTTATTTTCTTGTTTTTATGATATTCCATAGACGCAATATGCTTTAACCCTGAATCCCAATCGGAATAACTACCCACTTTTGGTTATAAACAATTTGTACGTGAATGATTTGCCATATCAAAAATCGGGGAAAAAATCTGTAAACGTACAAATATTTGGACAAGGTGCATTTGATGCATTAATTAATCCATTATTAATTAGGTATGCATTATTAACAATGATTCAGAAACAAAATAAAAAAAAAATCAGAAAATTTCCTATGTAGTTGAAATTGATTAACATCTGCCGGACAATACGGGAAGAATTAAGAAATATTTTATCCGAAAATTCTGATTCATCCGAATGTTTTTTTTATTGAAAGTAGGTCAATGTTGGCATCTTTATTTTCCCTTAGAAACAAATGCAACACATATTGCAAAATTGTATCCATATACTACAACCACTTAATAACACGGATGCACTTTTCAAATATCATTTTTAAAGCAATATTTTGCGCTAATTGCGCTATGATTTTGATACATACGCTAATAGGTTTCAGAACGAGACTGCAAAAACACCGAGCAGTCAATGTTTTATTATGGCGGCTATCAATATTCTACGCAGTGATCTCCCTTTATTGGAAATAAAGATTTGTAATTGTTCATTCATATATATTTAAGTTTTAAAAGTAATATTTTTCATTTATCATCTATGAATGTGTACACTTATATATTAAAGACACTCATGATGATGATGATGATGATGATGATGATGATGATGATGATGATGATGATGATGATGATGATGATGATGATGATGATGATGATGATGATGATGATGATGATGAGGCTTTGACCAATTATTTTAAGAATATTGAATGTAGTTTTCTTGTCCAAATAATTACCGGGAATTTATCTGAATTAGCCAGCATGCATTTTAAAGTGGCATCAGTTTACTAGAATCTGGGACCAATAATGCTCTTGCTTGCAAGTAGCTGGGCAAACTTATTAAATTGTAGAGAAAAGACTAAACATCAAGAATGGAGAATATGAATTTCCTAGACTATTGCATTTATATTAAAGTTATAAAAAAATCACATTTTTATCAGCCGTCGTACATGTGAAAAACGAAAATATCTTGGGAAAACAATTGTGCAATATTAGGGACATGGACACTTAACTAGTGACAATGGGCTGAAATATAGGCTTTTTAACGGGTTCATTTGTTTTGTTTTCACAAATGAAGAGGTTGAAAATCCTCTATACTTGGAGAAGAAATTAAAATGAAATGCATTATGGTATATAGTTGTAATACCTGAATAAGTTAGGAAAAATCTGCTTCAGCTGAATATATCTGTTTTATATTATCATAGATGATCGAAGGGGGTCGTACGTTGCAAAAGCGTTAGATATTGTCACTTAACAGCAAAGGAATACATGGCTAGTTGTTGTATTGAAATAAAGCATTTCTCACTAATAGACATCAGTCAGTCAGAATAGGAAAAACAACATCAGAGAGGAAGTCAGTAGTGAGCGGAATACCTCAAGGATCTGTGTTAGGATCAATTTTATTCCTCATCCCTGAGGCTTAACATATGTATCATCCGCAGTGAAAGTATTCGCCGATGATACAAAGGTATATTCATGTGTCGAGATTGAGATGGATTGTAATATTATACAACGAACAGAACAGACAGTTTATTCGACTTATACAAGATTACATCGTCGTAATACATATAGTTTTTTTTTATATATATGTCACGTATCTAAACTTTAGAACATAATATTATTAAATAGAATGTAATGAAGTCAAAACGTTTATGTAAATTGAATACAAAATAAGTATTATGTTAACTTTGGTAGTGAGGGAAAGTTCCGTAACTACTATATTAAGTTATATTATTTACAAGTGAGTTGCGTATAACAAATGCTTCTTTTATATATTTACAAACATTCCTAACTTCCTTTTATCACATGATACAAATATTTGATGGAATTTGAATACAGATGGATTGACATAGTAGAATCGTTTTATATAAGTTTTTCGTAACTGACGATAACATTGACAAATACATATGAGGTGATATTAATACTCTATGTCCCTACTATTATACCATAAACAATATCGTTCGTTACGAGGTATATTATTACGTGCATAACGTCCTGTTTATATTCTTAAAGGATGTCCAGAAACTCTCTATCTAACAAAGTATAAACTTAAATTCTTTGGAACTAAATCTAAATATATTTCATAATCAAGGGAGGTTTTAAAAATTCTATATATATCCAAAAACAGAACAGTTACTAATATTACCATACCACTCTTGTTTAAATGTATCTATTATTCTACATTTAAATTCGTTTATAAATACATTAACGTGTACAATATTTGGGTTATTAAATACATATGCAAAACCATAATCATTCAACAGTTTTTTAACCTTAGTAACCCAGTTAATACAACCCTTATTACAGTCATCAATGGCCTGTTTATACACGGACTTTATTATAATGTTATTACTGTTGTAAATCTTAAACCAGTATCTAATAATTCTAACATATATATTAATGTATAGTCTTCAAGGATATCTACCTAGTTCTCCATACACAGTAGCATTACATGTGTTTATTTTAACATGTAACAATCGCTTACAAAATTTTAAATGTATGCGTTCTATTTTTTTTGACTTGCTAAAACCCCAGATTTCACAGGCATGATTCAATATTGAGCCAACAAAAGAATCAAATAATTGACAAAATATTTTAGGTTTAACGTCGAATTGTTTGCATTTATATAATAAAGTATTCATAGCCTTAAGGGCTTTTCCAACCAAATGCTCTTGATTCAATGTAAAACTTCCTGTGTAATTTATCAACAGCGTCGATAGTACGCCATTATATGTCCAACGCTCGATCATTACGACGTATTCCACCCCGTTTACGAAAAACCATTAGTTTCGTCTTTGATATATTTACATTTTATCCCCATGCTTTGCAATACGAGTAAAGAGTGTTTAAACGGTTTTGGACTTCCTCGGGCGATTTCCCTAAAATGGCAATATCACCGAAGTTGAATTCAAATTGGAATTCATTTACCATGTATACCTGTAATTATATGTGTATTTATAAATGAAATACTAGGATATTATATTAGTAATATAGCCATATAAAGTGTTTTCTTTCCTTGCCATACCGAATCATAAAGAAATATTGTTGTTGTTTTTTCTACCGTTTAAATAGTAAACATTTAGCCCATGCAGTGGGTGCTATTTTATCTAGAATCCAAGGAGCAATTACATACCAGAACAGATTTTCATAAGTATAACTGCTCTGATTTTCATAAGTATAAAAGCTATCCTTAGTACGAAATTGCTCAAAGAATTCTTTATGAAATGGCATCTTTAAATATTCTATTTTTTACGTGAATATCAATGCTTAGCGTGAATATTGAACCAGTCACAATATCCGTTAAAGACCGAACGGAGTTGCGTTGAAATTTATTTCATCAAAGTGTTGCCTGCTCCCTTAATATGCTATTCTTATTTTTACGAGTATTTATTTTTCACTCACACCGCAAACGATTGTTTACAATGGTTACGAAAATAAACAGCCAATTTTGCATGTTTTAAATAATCTAGCACCCTTAATACAATCATCTACGTAATAAATATTAGTTGAAAGTCTAATAATTGTTTCTTTTGTTTCAAAAAATGTCTCTTGATTGCGTCGGCACGTGGCATTTACGTCCTACCCCAGCATTTTGTGAAGGCCGGGGTGATTTAAAGAAAACATGGACTGGACCTGTCAGTACTGAACTATATGGTAAAGGATTAACAGATTTGTGTGACAAAACCCATAACAATCTGCACAGACTGTCACAGCAGATGCAAAAGCTTGATCCATGCTTGGAATATGGAGTAAAACATTGGCACCCTACATCTCGGCCACAGTCAGGTAAGTAGTGCATATGGCTGAAAGAAAGATATATCCCTCATGCAGTGTGTGTGTGTACTAGAAACATTCACCTTGTTAGATAAGTTGGTAGGACACCATGCCTGTCTGTCCGAGATTATCAGCACCTCAAAGGTGCACTTTTCCTCCCTTCTAACACAAATTCGCACCACTATGAAGTTGTGCCATATATAGAGAAGTTACGCCACATAAAGATTATATAGTACATGTTATTACTGTCAAACTTTATGTGTAAGAACACAACGTACATTGGATAAAAGATTGTTTTTTAATGTTATTGATTAAGATTATCATTGTACATTATGATAAGGTATTTATGACACTCTACTTTTATGAATCTAAAACAATTAGTGGAGCCTGGTTTACTTTATTTAAATAATTCAGTTTTTAATATGTTAGCATGCATGGTATGATTAAATGTTTATTTCATATTATTACGTGTATTTATAGTGTATTATTTGATCACCAGTGCTATTTATGCTTGTAAATAAATATTATTGGATGCCTATTTTACTTCATTTCTCAACCCATTGTCAACAATCTTTTACACTTAATTATAAAATTATGTGAAAAGTTTTCTTTAATGTTCCACTGATAACAATATCACACCTTGATCACCTTTTTTATAGACTATTGCCTATAATTATAATTTTTTTAATCCATATGTGGGGTGACTTCACCGTATATGGTGCGACTTCGTAGTGGTGCGAGTTTGTGTTGGTACGACTTCTTCTGTTACCTTCTACTGACCTGGATTTGAGGTCCTTAAATGTTAATAATGAGGAGTAAAGTGTGCACCTGGTCAATAGAGATCCATGCTTTTTGTGGAGGTTTTCGATTTTGGCCCTGCAGTGAGCACACATTTCCTCCAAGTTCGGTTTACTTCAGGTAGTTATGTATGATGTTTTCTTTCTTGTGTGCTCCTAGAAATTTAAAAATTGCGAATATGCATTTGATATGTTGTATTTAAATTTGGACCGAAATAACTGCTTTGGTGTTTTTTTACCCCAGCTGTTTCAAAACCTGAGTCGATGAGAAAGCATGATCGATGCCGCAGTGTTGATGTTATGTTTACTGACAATAAGACTGCAGTCACATTGGGTGACCCTGCCACAGATGAACAGAGGGACACATATATCGATCCTCCAGGTAGAGTGTAAGAATATCGCAATGATAGTAAACAGAGGCTAGATGTTTCCTTTAAAATATTTTTGATCAGAAATTCAAGATCTATTTAACTAAATTTAATTCAGAATTTTAACAACATACTTCAAGAATAGGAATATAATATTAAGATTATTAATTTTATTATTTTTTCAGTGAAAAACACCTTCTGCTACCTCTGTACTACTCTTGAGGAGCATAAAAGGCACATGCTTTTGCACAAGGTAAGTTACTGTCCTAAAAGATTTTTTATAGATATTGATAAATGTGTCAGGTTGAACACTCATAAATAATGTATTACAGGTATTATGATTGCTGTGATAATCTAGGCACAATTATTTTGTAAAATGAATACTTTTAACCTTTATTGCTTTATCAATATTTTCATGTTTCGGTATCTTTGGTTGTTGTCTTGGTATATTGCAGGGCTTTGTTCCTTAAATGATAATTGTAAAACTTTTTGGCTGCTGGTGTTGTTCCTGTAGTTTTTCTGTATTAATATCAAAGAAATGTAAATAGTTTTCAATTACTTTTCATGAACATTGAGAAATGCTGCTCACCAGTGTATGCAAACATTTATAATCCTATCAATTTTTGTTTGCTACTTCTTATGCAGTCTTTCTCTATTGCTATAGCCAAAGAAGAAATACACTGGTCGTACGAAGATAGAGTACATCGCCCCAAGACCGAAGCAGAAACGAGTGGTGGAAGAAGATGACAAGGTCTTGCTGAAGGAGAGACTTTACAAGATTGAGGTGTTCACATCGGACAAGTGCAATGCTGGAACTAGTGCCAAGGTACATTCCAATATGTTTAAGATGAAAGATGAGTGTTACGCTAGTCATATCAGCGCAACATATGTACATGTAGAGTTTTATATGATATGTTAAGTTCTAATATATAATGAGAAAGTAATATGCATTAATGTAATGAGAATTTAGTTAGTAATATAATAGTTTGTTAAAATATTATTTGGATGTACTTATATTAAAAGCTGCTGTTATTAAGTTACATGTTCAATAGACACATAAAAGCATTCTGAGATATAAATTATATATATGTGCTCACCATACATACTGAACCTGTACTTTTGGGCTTATTTTAATTTCAGGTTTTTGTTGCAATCAAAGGAACCTTAAATGTTTTGCCTAAAACTCAATTGAAGAAAAATCAGGGATCTTCAAATTTCTGTTTCGTTAGAGCATCCAAAGAGGTCTTTCATATCAAAGGACCATTCCTAGGAAATCTACAGATTCTCTCCATTGAGGTATTTTATTTTTTTAAACTTACACACTGTTTACAAATCTCTGATGATCACTGAAGTACATTTGTAGGGATTTTTCACATTTAAATTTTCAATTCAAACTGAACATGCTGATTTTAGTACTTGACTGAATTCTGAAAGAAAAAAAACTTTTGAGGGTGAAAGTGTCACAATTAACTGCATCAACTAATTTCATTTATCAATTTAAATATGCACAAAGCTACTTAACATACATAAAAGAAGAACATTCAGGTATGACATCCCACTGAATAGTGTTTATAATGGCCACTACATCTAGTCCATATAATAGTATGTAAAAGAATATCATATAAATACGTTTTTTTGGTATGGCTATTCTTCCACTGTGGATGTAATATGAAAAAAATCTATCTTAATGCTATATTAATCCCAGCATGACGGTACACGCAAGAGTGAGGCCTGGCACTTGGAGAAGGTGCTCATCACGGATGTGAAAGCCATGAAGACATGGATATTCCACTGTGGGGAGTGGCTCTCACTGTTTGAGAAACCCCACTACAGCAACAGGGTGGACCTGGATGCTCAGGAACTAGAACATCCACCTACAGGTAGCTGAGAGGTGGAGGAGTTAACAGTTATATTATAGATTGGGGAAATGATTGGATTTATTTTATTGCAAATATGTGGGATATTCACTAGTGCTGATACTAGTATGTAACATCACCTTTTTCTTTGTTTACTTGATATGTATTTTATAATAATCAATTGATGATTTACAAAACTCTTATCAATCTTCCCAATATGAGGGGTTGCAATGTTTCTTTATACTTTTACAGTTGTCATGATATAAATTCATATAATGCAGAAGTGGACATGCTTTTAATACTATTAATTGATGAATTTCAAATTTTTGAGTCACAAAATTTCAGAATACGCAATAGAAGTGTATACTGCAAACAAAAAGATGGCAGGGACTGACTCCAGCATTTTCATCACACTGTTCGGCCAGTATGGGACCAGCAAAAAAATTCTTCTGAAAGATACAACATCAGACAAAAAACTGTTTGAAAAGGGCAGCATCGATAAATTTGCTTTCCGTATGAATGGGATTGGGGAACTTAAGAAGATCAAAATAGAGCATGATGGGAAAGGATTTGCTGCGGGATGGTATCTGGATAAGGTTACTATGTTTGATTGTAAAATATATGATTCATGGACTTTGAAAATTCGATGTAAGACGCCTAACCACCCTGATAAAAATATTAATAAATGATAAACCAATGGAGAGATTTACTAGTCACATGATAACCATGGACATTCAAATGCACAGGACTTGAATTCAAGGGATTCTTTTGTTAAATAAAGTAAAAATTATCGAGGAATTTCTTAGCAATAGCCAAATGAAAAGATGATGAGACAATTATAATGGGGTTATTTCAGGATTTAGTTTTTTGACATCATTCTAGCATTTTGTAATGATTCTTGTTTTAATGTGACATCAGAAGAGTGGAAATCATCTAACGGCACTAGGTGGAATACAGACAAATGTATGTATGTGATATGTATTTCTGACTTTTAACAGATAATAATCCGTGACAGTGAGAGGCCAAAAGACACTTACTACTTCATGTACGGAGGTTGGATTGCTGAGGATGAGGGTGATGGCAGACTATGGCGGGAAATACCTGCCAAGAAAAAACTACCCAAGGAATTACACTCAGGTAGAGAAACTTAAAATAATATCTATGTTTTGTATATATATATTTAGTTTTATGCCATTTTAATACCAAATATTTTTTTCTATGGTGTATTTGTACTCATTCTTGTATAGAATTTTAAAATTAAAAGTATTTTGTAATATTGAGCTTTAATATTGAGCTTTTTAACCAATAACAATGTTGCAATATAGCTGTTTTTACATTCTATTGTCTTATAGCTAGGACTTAACAATTAACTGATACTATTTTACCCACAGATAGATATTTAAAAGCTATTATAGGAGTTGTGTAGCCATGTCCCATCAATTTCTATATACTGAAAACACATGTCGTAATGACATGTAGTATGTAGATTTCCACCTACACTGGCGAAATTGTATAAGTTGTTGATTATCATGGGAAATAGTGCACCTGCAATTTCTGTAACATTTCATGGCCTAAAAAAAGTTATGTCCCTTGAATTGGTAAAATATGGTCTTAAAATTGTTCAGACTGATATAACAGTCAGGCATAATGTTGGTCAGTTTTGCAATCCACAAGCTAGCCTTGTTAATATCAAATCACAACTGTTCCTGTGTCCAGGTGGCGCTTAAGGTTTTTCATTACTTATCTGATAGCCTTAGTTGATTTTGGAATACTAACTTTTTTCCATATATCTATACAATAGTGTATACATGTATGTTTGTTTATAATCTACTGTATAATATTTATTTTGGAATTGAATTCATAATTCACAAAAGGAAGGAAAGCAAGAAAACAACAAAGGCATGAAAACACACCTGAACATTCTCACAAAGCTGAGAAAGGTAACAAAACATGGTTCAGGGCAGGAATGTTATGATTATTTTGCATGACTTGCACTAGTGGTTGGAACATCAGCATGTACATTAAAACCTGAATTGATTCAGGGATTGGATGAATCTTAAATATAATTAAATCTTAAAATTGCTATTTTGACTGGCAATAATACGAAATCAGTTTGTTCTGATCAGAAGCACACCATTTTGACATGATCCAATAGACACTATACTATGGGGCACAGTAAGGTCATAATTCAATTATACTTACTACCAAAGATAACACCACATCAATCTCTGGTAGAGATTATTGGCAAGTTTGTGCATATGGGCATAATGGTGGCAAGAAGGGCTGGGGCATGTGTTAGTTTTATATCACAATACTCCACATCATAATTTTAAAAAAAACCCTCAAACTCTACGGATATATAACAAAATCGCACTACTCTCGGTTTATTTTATTTCTAACAAAATTTTGTCTTCTTATTCTATTTTTAGACAAGCATGGTAAGATTATATAATCTGTCTTAAGTTACTGTAACCCACATTTCACTAACAACTTCAGTTCATTTGCATGTTTATCATTTAATTGATTTCAGGTTATTTTTATTTTAAAAGCCTTTCATTTCATAGAAGCTTGTAGATGTTTGCAGAATCTAGAAAATCATTGCTGAGATATGGCTAGTAATAAAATGAACAAACTCAAAAACACAATACTGTTGAAACATTGCTCTTTATATATTTGTCTTAAGATTTTGACGTGAATTTTTCGCTACATAAATAAGAGTGAAAATGTTCAACTTAGTGAAAATTTAAACAACAAATACTTTATATACCCTCTATTTTTCATCAAATTTATGCTTTTAATATTTGTATCATTCCTTTTTGAATTAAACGAAGAAAAAACACATAAACAAATCAACACGTTGACCATTTTCACCAAGATGCTTTATAAAGATGCTGTTGTCTGTTTACATTTAAATTGTACATGTTGTAAACATGGGCATGTCCGGAAAATAAGTGACAGAAGGTTGACATTAATTATCCAGTATATAAATGAGATAAATACCAATGCTACCATTTAAGCCCTTTTAGTATTCATATTTCTGAAAAACCAAACTGAGGCTAACATGACTCTGGTAACTTATCTCTGTTTCCCATCTCCTAAATACATGTCTTAACAGTTATTTTCCACGACCTGGTACAGTTTTGTTCAAAGTTCTGTACAGTAGTCTCTCAGATCTGGACCCACAATGTTTTCAGATGTCTATTATGTGTGCCTTATTATATCCATGTGAAGAATTTGGTTGCTTCTTTTTTCAAAATAAATTCCTTAAGATTGCCTTGGTTAAATGATTTTTATTCCTTCTATAAAAGAGTACAAAAAATGTCTGTTAACAAGGTTACTTACAGGTTGGATTAAAAATAGCAAAGCTTACTTGTAATTGACTTGTGCCAAAAATGCTTTTTTGACAGCAAATGTTCAGTTTACTTGAATATTAACACATTCATTGTAAAACATTACATTATAGGTCACAAATTCACATAATCTGCCATCTTTAGGTACAGACACAAAATACGTAATCTCTGCAAAGACCGGGGACATACGGTATGCTGGGACAGATGCGAACGTCTTCATTCAGATGGTCGGAGAGAAGGGAAAGACCAAACAACTCCCCATTGACAACCCCAAAAACAATTTTGAGAGAAATATGACAGATATTTTTGAGGTAATTTGATTGTCCAATCAATACCCAGAGATATCACATGCTCATTATTTGACTAGAACACGTGGATTTGTTTGTAAGCAGTTGATAAAAGAAATGAAAATTTTGTTATTCCTTTGTAATTAACATTTAACAAGTAGGGAATTCGACCCTCACTCCACCCTGTCACTGGTTGGATGTTGTTTGTCAGAGGTGGTCAAAGTAATTCATGGGATTTTCCGACCATATGTTATTATTTATAGACTGAATTGAATCCCTTTATTGGTTGGTTGAATGGTTGAGTGATCAACAGAATCATGTCAATTGGCATAACAGGGCCGTAGCTAGCCCTCTATTCATGTGGATTCATAATTGTGCAAGGGAGGGCCCGGGGGCAAGACCCCTCGTAATTTTTTGAAAACAATGGTGCAATCTGACGCATTCTGGGCGTTCTGGGGTGCTTTATTTAGTACTGGAAAATGGAGTTTTTGGATTATGTAGTAAAGTACGCATACTGCAACTTTGGCTGATTTGTTTTTTGTCAGAATCAGCCGCTTACTCGCGTATAGGCAGCTACACGCCTGCATAAGATGTAAATAAAACTGGAGCTTACCATAATAGCACCACTATAAAGATACTTATGTCATTTTTTATTTTTTTTAATTCAAGATACGCCATCCAAAAATTCAAAGTAACAGTTCTTAAGTACAATTAATGATATATTACATTTTTGGCTAATATAAATTATAATGGAAAAATTATTTTGAAGTGTTTTTTTATCTATTTCAGGTTAATGCAGTGAATGTTGGAAAACTACAGCACATAATTATTGGCCATGACAACGCAAACCCTGGTGCTGGCTGGTTCTTAGAAAAGGTAATGGAATTTCATCACTAGAGTATTACTGTTTGAGAATTTTTCGGGGTATGAGCCTAGGACAAATAGTTGCAAATTTTATTGGAAGAAATCTCCACATTTGTATTAAAAGTTAAAACAAGATCAAAGTTTCAGGCCTTGCTATACTTTATCTCTAGCAACATCTATACCAACACCAGTACCAAGATTCATTTCAATCCCTTGAATGTTTTTTAGTAAGGGCCAGTTACAGGTTTTGTATTTTGACTTTTTGCGGGAATAGTGGCATACGGTAACTCAGAGAAATGGGCTCTGCAATACAAGTGTGTTTTGTTTCTGGCAACATTTTAACCAAGTTTCTTTTAAATATTTTAACTGTTTTTTTTTAAGGTCAAAGTTTTTGAACACCCTCGCTGCAACGGTGACACTGAAGGCTACCTTGACATTTTTAAAATAAAAATACAGACAGGCTTAAACATAGTTTAAGATGCACACTTATTCTCAAATTAATATTTTCCATAAATGCATTATTTAGTAGGTAGTTACAGGTTTATCACTCAAACATTATGTTTGTTATACATGTGTACCAGTATGTATTGATTTTAAATATGAGTGTCACTTTAATGGGTACATTTGTTAGATTATATCCCAACACTTAGAAAATGGTCCTTCTGCATATAAAGTCCTCAGCGTCAAGTTGGTGTCCATGTGCGGGGTTATTATTACTCATACTCAATGCTAGCCCAACTTGTATATGCATTTCAAGTTATTACTGATTCATGAATATAAAATTTGTATCTAATCTACTACATTACTTAAAAATTTCCACAGGTTACAATCAGACGGTACATTCCAAAAGATGAAGTGAAGGAGAGACTGAAGAAAATGAGGAAGAAGGAACGAAATGAGCAGAAAAACAAACAAGCAAGAAAGGCACGAGGTCGGGGAGACTTAGACGGTGAGGATGATGACGTGTCTAGCAGTGATGAGGAAAGTTATGAAAAAGGGAAAAGGAGACAATCTGTAAGACATGATGATGAGCATAAGTATAAACCAGATAAGATTGATTCTAAAAAACGCAAAGACATGAAACATAAAACAGACCCTGATAAAAAGGATAAGAAAAGTAAGAACGATAAGAAAAAAGACTTATTTTCTGTCCAAAGCTCCAGTTCCGAGAACTCCTCTGAGTCAGATTCGGAATCTGACAGAGACTTAAAAACCTCTAAACGCCCTGGATCTGCTCTCAGGAGACCCGGATCAGCAGCAAGCAGCTTTCGACCTAGATCAGCTATGCGTAGACAACAATCGACAATCAATGAACTAGAAGAAAGTGATAAGAATGATAAAAAGAAAAGCAAGTCTCGCAGAGCAAGCTCAGCAAGCAGCGAACGAGATAGAAGAGACTCGACCTCTAGCAGGAGATTAAGCACAAGTGCTTCAGGTCTACGACAAGCAGAGGAGGACAGAAGAAGAGGTCGCAAAGGTCATGAAAATGATGATCAGGAAGATGCAAGGATTCCGCTGTACGAGGAATGTGTGTTTATGTGCAACCGCTGGTTGGCGCAGGATGAGGATGATGGATTGTTTGTTAGGGAACTTAAAGTGTCCTCTTCCGAAACATACTACAAAGACAATTAAGTATTAGTCTGAGACGAATAGCTAACAATCAAACTAGATTTCAAACCAGCTCCTGTAAATTGATTCAATTCAGATCTAATGGTTATATCAAATGATTCAACAGCTATTGTGATTTAATCCAGCAAGATTTTGTAGTGAAAAACAAAATTTTAAACACAACATTCACACACCAAACCCTCTATTTAGTGACCGTCCAATTCCAAGATTGTATTTCATTTTTTTCGTCATACACATTAATTTTCATTTTGTATAATACACAAACGTAAGCTAGTCAATCATTAGATTACAATATACTCAAGAGATAGTATTTTTGTAATATACTCAGTAGCACAGTTGACTCTAAGCTAGATACTCAAGCAACTAAGCACATTTAAAGTCTTTTGAACCATTTCTTAGGTGTCTTTTTAAATATATTTCATCACGTAGAATCAAAAGTGATCAGTCCTCTTTCTCTTCCAGATTTCTTTTTTCAAGGACTTTATATTTATTTTTCATATTTGAAATATTGGATACTAGTACAATGTTGAAGATATGGTAGATTTGTGTTGTATTGTTTGTTGAGTTTTAGTAGTTTTAGTTGGTCCAATTAAACTGTTAAGTAAAAAGTAATATTTTTGCAGTTAACTGAGCTCTGTCATATTCTATATAATTTTCTATACTCTCAAAATGAACATTTTTTTATGGTCTGAGTGATTAGTTTATGCTCTGTTTACTTTAAGGGTGTAATGAAAAATCAGAAAATGTAGTCAAACAAAAACTATATTAAATTGTTGCCCTAAACTATGGTTTGTTTGAAGAATAATTAATTTATTAAAACTGTTAATGGGACATAGAATATATCAGTTGACAAATAACTATATATTACGGTATGTTTTAAAAATGCTCATACAATCGTTCAAATGATACTTGCACTTCACTGTAGATTGCAGTTTCATATAGTCTATGTTGTTACCTGTGTAGTTTTATATTGCCGAAGTCGGCACATGTGAAGTTTTATTTTGCCTATGCAGTTTTATATTGCCTTAGACGACAAAAGAGCAGATTTATATTGAAAATGTTGATACATGTGAAGTTAATTGTACTCAATCTACTCATGAAGGTGTGACATACTTCATGCACATAATATCTTCATGCTTACTGGTACTTGATATGTCTAAATGTTTATGGAGATCAATATAATCATAAATTGCTAGACATACCTTTCCTTACATCATTGTTTAGATTTTATGAGACAAATGTAAAATTGTTGTTGTTATAGTTACAATTTGTTATATCGGTAGTAAAATGAAATTATGAAATAAAAAAAAGAAATAGACATTGTAGTTTTAATGTTTTCATCCAATTGCAGAAATAATAAGTACAGCAAAGAATACATTGAAGAAACACAGAATTTAAAGTATCAATAACAAAGCATTTCTGTTTTCATCAGCTGATGCCAAAATGTTGTCATATTAATTGCCAAACAATATTTTTGTATCAACTTTAAAAACTGCAGCAACAAATTTTCAAACACACATGACATATATGTATGTTGCCAAAAGTTAGCCAAAAATCTTACTTTTAAACAAGATACTAAGTTCTGAATCACTACTACAGTTCTTTTATACATGCTGTATAAGATCATTGCAGGAAATAGCCATTAAACTTCAAAAGGCGCTATATGACCTAGTACTGTCATTGACAATGATAGTGACCAGTTACATATATTATAAAAAAAAATGCTAATATATTCAGTAGAATATTTCACTTAAATTGAGCAAATACCTATAATATTAGGCAATGTTCTTTTTTTTATTCTGCAAAATGTAGTGAGTTTTAATCTTAAGACTCTGGATAATGATGAAAATAAACATACAACATTTTAGCTTTCTGACAAATTTTTTTTTTAAAAAATTTGCACATAGTTTTCTTTATATCTGTAAGTAAACTTGCACATCCACGTCTATATGCAGATATGAAAATAATGAAAATATGAGTATAAAATATGTACCATAAAACCCATTTACACTGTTTCTGAAAACATATCACAGAATTGCATGCTGCAAAAATACTTTAAAATATAAGGTATTCTTAAGTCACTGTAAGATGCCATATCTTGCTTGTGATGCATTTTGGCATATTTTACACTAAACTAGACTAGTTAGTATATTTGAATTGAAAAGGTTACATCTTCGTGAAAGCCACGCAACTACTGTATCCTGTTGACTAAGAAATGGTGTTAATAATTTTTTTCAAGCTTCTGTGCCACTTTAGAAACTATGAAATGAAGTGCTCTTGTCATGTTTATTGTTTATTTCAAACTGGTTTTACTAAGTATAAGCCCTTTTCTGAGTTTTATTCAAAGCATCAAGACTGTGAACGGCATCAACAAACTAGATGATATAAATTTTCATTGATTTTTATCGCAATACTTGCAGGGTAGTGGCTTGCATGAAAATACAAGAGCTGTCGTAAGACAGCGTGCTCGACTATGCCGCTTTGACTTTGATTTCCCATTATGAAAATGTGGTTAAGAATATACAGATATGCCTTTCAAAAGATATTGAAAAAAAAAAAAAAAAAAAATAGTAGTAATTCAAGGGCCATAATTTGTATTTAGGGTTAAAATTGAGTTATGTTTCTTGTTGTAAGATGGTCATCAATAATTTTGAATTTTAATAAGTGCATTGAATGAAAGGTATAGATGTTTTTTTTATTAAAATCCCAACTTGCCTTAAACTTTAACTTGCCCTAAAACTTTAACCTAAGTCAATCAGGGGTCATAACTTGTATTAAGAATAATATGGAGTTATGTAACCTCATTGGGTGATGGTCCTGAACAACTGTATGAAGTATTAAATCAATTGAACGAAGGGTATAGAAGTATATAAATATCCTAACCTGCCCTAAAACTTTAACCTAAGTTCCATAGTCAATCGGGAGCCATAATATGTGTAAACGATAATATGGAGTTATCCAACCTCATCATGTGATGGCCCTGAACAACTGTGTGAAGTATTTAGTCAATTGAATGAAGGGTATTGGACTTATAAGTGAAAATCCCAACTTGCCCTTAAACTTTAACTGGACACCGACGCCGACGCTGGGGCGAGTAGTATAGCCCTCCTTTTTCTTCGAATAGTCGAGCTAATAATAAAATTAAAAAAATGGCCATAACTTTTAAATAATACAATCACAAGTTATGTTACTTGATTGTCTATTTCACCCGCATATGCGGACAAAGTTTTAAATCAATTCAAAGAGTGGCTATGAGCTATGTGTACAATAAATGCTTCATACAAAACTTCAACTAAGCTGCAATGTCCTCCTTTTTTAGTATATAATTGTGTAGAATAAAAAAGCACTACTGATTTTACAATGTGCAAAGATATATATGACAAAATGACTATCACTAAGGTCTAATACATCAGTATATATATAGAGACAATACAAAAAAGTCAAACTGTACAGCAATTTTCATATATACATGTATATATATATGTAGTAAAAAGGAAATATATTTGTATAACATTACATTTAGTGTTACTATTATATTAACAAGAGGGCCATGATGGCCCTAAATCGCTCACCTGAGTAAAAGAGTTTAAACTTTGTAATCAATAAAGCTTGATATTTGTTCTCAAAGAATATTGAAAAACATACTGGTCAAACATGTTGCCTGGATAATCACTGACAGGACTTGTCACAGTTGCCTACACACTGACAGGACTTGTCACAGTTTCCTGCACACTGACGATTGAATGCACACTGACAGGACTTGATGATTGACTGCACACTGACAGAATTTGTTTCTCATACCTGCACACTGACAGGACATTGTTCAGTTGCCTGCACACTGAAAGGACTTGATAATTGACTGCACACTGACAGCACTTGGTACAGATACCTGCACACTGACAGGACTTTTTTTCAGTTACCTGCACACTGACAGGACTTTGTTCAATTGCCTGCACACTGACAGGACTTCTTTCAATTGCCTGCACACTGACAAAACTATGTTAAATTGCTTGCACACTGAAATAACTTTTAGTATAGATACACAAACAACAAACAGTGCACCATCCAATAAAATCAATAAACTGCCTTAAGCTCTAAAAATCAAATATCAGAACACAATCAGCACCTTCCACTAATATTATCGCTGTTTCCATCTTGGTCAACATCATCTTCATTCAAGTGTTAAGAATCAAAATGTTCTTCATATATAAAGGCTTATTCACTATCCACACAGAAGATAAGATTGTAGCTTAGAATAATCTATATGAAGTTTACAATAATCTACTTAAGTTCAATGGAAAAGTCTGATTATTAAATTTATCATTAAGTAAAAATGATTTGAATCTATGAACCGAAAAAAATGACCAATAATTGCCTTAGAAGTGACTATTTTGAAGACTTAATAAAATTTAAAATCTATTCCCTTGTTACTAATAATAGAAAGTAGTGGAATCTCCACAAAAAGGGAGCCCAAATAGCAAGACTTGCTGCCCTTGCTTCAAGAGTAAACTTTAGACAACTATCAGATTTTAACATTTTGGCCATTTTGTTGTTGTTGATCAATTGTGACCCCTTGTTGTTTTTTTGTAGAGGGTCACCCAAGGAAGCTTCCTGTAAAGTTAAATTGATGTTGGACTGGTAGTTTCAGAGATGTTTTTTTAAAGCAAAGCAGGAAGTCAGCCATTTTGTTGTTGTTGCTGTTGTTGCTGATAAATCATGACCCCCTTGTTGTATTTTTGTAGAGGGTCACCAAAGGAAGCTTCCTGTAAAGTTTCATTGAATTTGGAGTGGTAGTTTCAGAGAAGTTTTTTTAAGCAAAACAGGAAGTCAACCATTTTGTTGTTGTTGTTGATAAATCATGACCACTTGTTGTATTTTTGTAGAGGGTCACCCAAGGAAGCTTCCTGTGAAGTTTCATTGAATTTGGCCTGGTAGTTTCAGAGGAGATGTTTTTTAAGCAATTGTTGACGGACGGACGGATGGACTTACGGACGGATGCCGGACAAAGACCGATCACAATAGCTGACCTTGAGCACTTTGTGCTCTGGTGAGCTAAAAACAGTGTCTGTCATGTTATAACCACCCCAATAAAAGCAAAAACCGAAGACCTTGCAGAATATACCCTGTTTCCATGACATCATCTTGGTCCGTAGAAGCATATTGCCCTACTTTATAGTGCTTTGTATAGCTTTCATTAACAGTTTGCACTTGCACTTTATACACAAAACAAAAGGAATAAAATGATGACACATGTTCTCCTAATTTGGAATAACAACACATCTGATCAATCATTTTCTTCTATTTGATGATTCAACACAGGCATGACTAAACACACAATGTTCTAATCTCATAATTACAAAATCTTCACTGAAATGAATCTACTTGTATCCTTGCATCCATGTATCAATCTTCTCTCTATTGTAGCACATACTCATTTTCTAGTTGTGCCATTTATGTAAGATTTACAGATGGTTCATTCTCCTTGTTCTTAATATATAATAATGTTGTTTGCCCTGTAATTTTAAAAAAAAGCTGTTGTCACAGGTTTGATCAGAGATCATTATTGCGTATAAATCTGTTTCCTTCAGAATGTTTCCCATAGTACACATACTTGCTTTTACCAAATGTACCTGAAACAGAGACATTTGAAAAGTTATATGTAAAGATCACTTTGATTCCTTTCCATTTAAAAGGACAATGTCAGAAAGGTTTTCCGTTTGGTTTTGACTTACTTTTTCAACAGCTTGTGAACTGAAACTATTACCTATACACTATCCATTTAGACACCTTGTGAAATTACAATTTTGTTCATTTTTATCATTCAAAACATTTATGAGTCACATCATAGTACTTTTCCCCGAAGTCAGGCATGGTTTAAACAAGAGGCCCAAAAGGGCCTATGCTCTACTGGCATGGCTTTTGTGGTCATATCAATCCAGAGCATGTATGTATGGGTAAAAGGCAACAGACATATGGTTTATGTTTTGTGTTTGGCTTACCTGAAAACGTAGCATGTTCAACATCTGAGCCAAGAAAGTATTGTAAGCAGATTAGTTCCATGAACTATTTTAATATGTGCCAAGTAAAAGTCATCTGACAAAAAAAAAATGCTTTCAAAACTGTACTCATAGTAAAAATTTCTGTAGTTTTAAAAGTTAAAAAAAGTTGGTCAAAAGGTCAAAGTCAAGGGCATCCTAGGACAACATTGATCAATTTGAACAAACATTCACAATCAATTGTGCTGAGATGGATGCACGAACACACAAAAAGATTTTCAAACCTTTCCAGATTTATGTTTACCAAACCTGTTAACCCTGGGTGTGGCCAGTAATGACACCAGGTGCATAACTTAAACATTCACAACCAATTTTGTTAAGATGAATGTGCAAACTACAGAACTTAAAGCTAAAAAATGGCCTTTGGGCTTTCAACAAGAACAAGGCAGAGTATTTCACAAAATCAGCTGCAGAAGCAAAAGGCAAATTGTCTCTCAAAATCCTAGACTTGCAAATTGTCTCCCTTAACTCTAGACTTGAATTTACATGTACATGTAAACTTGGCTAAAAGTAGAATTCGCTCATGCAGACCTGGCTAAAAATAGAAAGGATTTCTTTGAAACTTTCATGGCCCATAATCTAGGCATTCATGGGCGGATCTTGCTGGTTTTCGAAAGGAACCAAGCTCTAATTGATATCTAGATACTGTACAAGTTTCATCGAGATACAATAAAAACTGAAGACTGTATCATGTTCACAACCAATTGTTTACACAATAGCATTTTTTTATACTATCAAGGGCCATAATCTAGGCATGCATGGGCGGATCTGGCTGGTTTTCGAAAAGGAACCCAGCTCTAATGGATATCTAGATACTGTACAAGTTTCATCAAGATACAATCAAAACTGAAGACTGTATCGTGTTCACAAGCAATTGTTTACAGACGCAGGGACGCACGGACGCACGGATGCACATACTACGTACACATTACCATCGCATAAGCTCTTCTGGCCTTTGGCCAGTAGAGCTAAAAACAACAACTGTTGAACTACAAATAAATAAAACTACAATAATTCTGTCAACCAAGAACACATATTGACCAAAATTTTATTTTGGATGAAAACTGCTGGCATATGACACATGGTTAAAAAAGAATAACACTATGAACTCACTCAAATGGTCATCAGAACTGCGGGCGTTCTGTGGAAGAGGGGTATACTGGGTTGGTGAAGGGGGTGACTCTTCAGGGGCCTTAAATATACAGCAACATTGTAAGGATGCAGTACAAAGCTTAGCAGTATTTTTTCCCCCCATAAAATTGCTATTTTATAGAAACTTTCTAAGCAAAAGAATTATTGTAAATTAAGCATGTTTTACAAACTTATGACATTAAATATTTTGAATTTGACTGAATTCATTTGACAGTTAATTTGTCGAACGAAATAATGGTGTTTTTATACTTGAATGCACAACATTTCAACAGCGTGTAAAACAACCATACTTTTGAGGTGTCTTCTGGTCCCCGCACGACACACATAAATGGGCCAACACGGTTGGCCTCTTTGAGATCTGCTGCTGTCACCTGTGTTGAGTCCAGAAACTTCAGCGTGGGTAATCTGTACAGCACATAGTACCTGAAGGGGAAGGAACAATCGGACCTTATAGTACATAACAGAAGTACATGCAAGCAGGTCTATGACATTGGGAATTATGCCATTAAACCACAACCGATCT
Organism: Mya arenaria; assembly: GCF_026914265.1. NCBI lineage: Eukaryota > Metazoa > Mollusca > Bivalvia > Myida > Myidae > Mya > Mya arenaria. The sequence continues at coordinate 59,446,864 of NC_069123.1, forward strand.
CCAAAGCTATGGCATTCCTTTCAAAAAACAATTTATAATTCCATGGTTTGATCAAACCAGCTTAGGAAGTGATTGGTTGAAAAGGAAGTCATTGGTAGCTATGGATGCAGGTAGTTGCTAAGGCAATTGGTTCTTAAGGAAGTCATTAGTTCATAAGAAAGTTGTAGGGTGGAATTAATGAATGAGTTGGTAAAGAAGGCAATGGTTGCAAAAGAAAGTCCTTTGTTGCTAAGTAAATTAATTGTCACTAAGTAAGTCAATCCTAAGGTCATACAACAAGGAGGTCATTGGTTGCTAAGGAAGTGGTTGCAAAAAATCAATGGATGTTAAGGAGTTTATTGGTTGAAAGGGAAGAAAGTGGATGCTTAATAAGTAAGTGGTTGATATGAAGTCATTGGTTGCTAAGAAAATCATTGGCTTCTTATTTAGTCTTTTGTTGCTAAGGAAGTCATTGGTAGTTTATAAGTAAGTGATTAATAAGGAAGTCACTGGTTGATAAGGAAGCCAGTTGCTTAGGTAGTCACTTGTTGCTATGGAAATTGTTGGTTGCTTAGTAAGTAAGTGGCTGATTAGGAAGTCATAAGCTGTTGCTAAGAAAGAAACTGGTTATGAAGAATTATTGGTTGCTCAGGAAACCATGGGTTCCTAAGGTAATCATTGGTTGCTGAGGAAGTCATTGGTTGCATTTGATGTAGGTAGTTACAAACCACTACATGAGACTACATACAAATTAAAATGATCTGGGCTTGCAATTTCAGAGTTTTTCAAAGATTATTTCTATACTGGTATATAGCAAACCTTGAACACCTGGGATGTGGCCAGCTTTAACCTCGGACATTATTTGAACAATTTTAGTGAAAGCCACTACAAAAGACTTTGTACCAAATATCAATTGTCTGGGCCATGCTGTTTCAAAGAAGATTTTAAAATTTTAAGATATAAGTATATAGAAAACCTGGGCCCCCCTATTAAGCCAGGCCAGTGCAACCCCATGAACATAATTTGTACAATCTAGGTAAAGGGCCACTACCAAATATCAAGATCTTGGGTTTCAGAGAAGAAGATTTTCAAAGATATTACTAAAAAATATATAGAATTATAGTCATATAGTGAAAACTAGCCAAGGCAAAGTTTTAAACGAACAAACATGCCTTGAATGAATTTGATAAAAGACAACTGTAAAAACATTTCTGTGAATTTATTTTGAAATATTACCAATTTCTGAGCGAACAATTTTCAAATGTTTTCCTTTTAGTTGCCTTGGCAAGCAGAGTTATACATGGAACAATTCTATTTTAATAAATCCTGGAAAGAACCAACCAATGAATAATCTTGTGGAATTTGGTTGCAATTGACATAGTGGTTAAAGACAAGTTGTTCAAAGAAAAATGTTAATGATGGACGACGGACAGTCATATATCACAATCGTGCATTTTGTGTTCAGGTGAGCTAAAAACACCATTTTATGACCAAGATTATAGTATTTCACACTGACAATGAAGGTGACAATGACAACGAAATAATGGGATCCATCCCAAGGTCATACAAAAAGCCCCCATACACACCTATATCTCTGATCCATGCCAAGGTCATACAACAGGCCCCTAAACACACCTATTACTCTGATCCATCCCAAGGTCATAGAACAGGCCCCCATACACACCTATATCTCTGAAACATGCCAAGGTCATAGAACAGGCCCCAATACACACCTATATCTCTGATCCATCCCAAGGTCATACAACAGGGCCCCATACACACCCATATCTCTGATCCATCCTAAGGTCATACAACAGGCCCCCATACACACCTATATCTCTGATCCATCCCAAGGTCATACAACAAGCCCCCATACACACGACACCTATATATCTGAAACATGCCAAGGTCATACATCAGTCCCCCATACACACCAATATCTCTGATCCATCCCAAGGTCATACAACAGGCCCCCATACAAACCTATATCTCTGATCCATTCCAAGGTCATATAACAGTCCCCCATACACACCTTTATCTCTGATCCATCCCAAAGTCATAAGACAGTCCCCCATACACACCGATATATCTGATCCATGTCAAGGTCAAACAACAGTCGCACATACACACGACACCTATATCTCTGATCCATGCCAAAGTCATACAACAGTCACACATTCACACCTATATCTCTGATCCACGCCAAGGTCATACAACAGGCCACCCCAAACACACCCATATCTCTGATCCATCCCAAGGGCATTCAACAGTCCCCCATACGCACCTATATCTCTGATCCATGCCAAGGTCATACAACAGGCCCCCATATACACCGATATATCTGATCCATGCCAAGGTCATATAACAGGCCCCATATGCATCGATATATCTGATCCATCCCAAGGTCATACAACAGTCACCCATACACATATATATCTCTAATCCATCCCAAGGTCATACAACAGTCACCCATACCTCTGATCTATCCCAAGGTCATACAACAGTCGCACATACAAACCTATACCTCTGATCCAACCCAAGGCCAGACAACTGGCCCCCATACAAACCTTTATCTCTGTTCCATGCCAAGGTCATACAACAGGCCACCCCAAACACACCTTTACCTCTGATCCATCCCAAGGTCATACAACAGGCCCCCATACACACCTATATCTCTGATCCATCCCAAGGTCATACAACAGGCCTCCAAACACACCTATATCTCTGATCCCTCCCAAGGTCATACAAAAAGCCCCTTATTACACCTATATCTCTCATTCATCCCAAGGTCATACAATAGTCCCCCATACACACCTAAATCTCTGATTCACCCCAAGGTCATACAAAAGTCCCCCATACACACCTATATCTCTGATTCACCCCAATGTCATACAATAGTCCCCCATACACATCTAAATCTCTGATTCACCCCAAGGTCATACAAAAGTCCCCCATACACACCTAAATCTCTGATTCACCCCAAGGTCATACAAAAGTCCCCCATACACACCTATATCTCTGGTTCACCCCAATGTCATACAATAGTCCTCCATACACACCTAAATCTCTGATTCACCCCAAGGTCATACAATAGTCCCCCATACACACCTATATGTCTGATTCATCCCAAGGTCATACAATAGTCCCCCATACACACCTATATGTCTGATTCACCCCAAGGTCATACAATAGTCCCCCATACACACCTATATGTCTGATTCATCCCAAGGTCATACAATAGTCCCCCATACACACCTATATGTCTGATTCACCCCAAGGTCATACAACAGGCCCCCATACACACCTAAATGTCTGATTCATCCCAAGGTCATACAACAGGCCCCCATACACACCTATATGTCTGATTCATCCCAAGGTCATACAACAGGCCCCCATACACACCCATATGTCTGATTCATCCCAAGGTCATACACTAGTCCCCCATACACACCTATATCTCTGGTAGTCTTCTTCATCTTTCTCCATTGAAGACAGCTGATTTGGGCAGGCTGAGTTACCAAGCAGGCTCAAATACTTCAGTCGCGGAAACTTGACCTTTATGTCTTCTAACAAGTGGTCCAAGTCTGTCAACTGAATGCAAAAATATTTACTATGACAACAGTAACAATTACTTATGCTTTGTCTGTATTAGTTTGATTTTATCTGAAAGTATTTTTTGCATAAGCATCTTGGGATAACAAATAAGAAATAACATTATCACACTTCAAAACACAAATATTTAGATATTAGTACAGATTAAAACAATATCTGCTTAAGTTAAATAAAGTCTGTGTTGATAATTTATAGAGATCTTGCATACTGTTAAGTTTGTAAACCTTGTAACCTGGGATTGTGAGTGTTCTTTGCATGTGTTTAGTATGAGTGTACCGGTACTTTATATTTCTTAAGTGTGAGTGTTCTTTGTATTTTTTTTGTGTGAGTGTATTTTATACTTTGTAGGTGTGAGTGTTCATTGTATTTGTTTAGTGTGAGTGCACTTCATATTTCTTAAGCAAGAGTGTTCTTTGTATTTGTTGAGTGTGAGTGTAATTTATACTTCTGCAATGTGAGTGTTCTTTATATCTGTTGAGTGCGAGAGTATTTTTCACTTCTTCAGTGTGAGTGTTCTTTGTATTTGTTGAGCGTGAGTGTACTTCATCCTTCTCGAGTGTGAGTGTTCTTTATATACTTTAAAGTGTGAGTGTTCCTTGTATTTGTTTAGTGTGAGTGTACTTTATACTTCTTAAGTGGGAGAGTTGTTTGTATTCATTGACAGATAAATGTTAGGTTGTAAAAGTGTACATTGATTTTGCTCAGTGTAAGCAGTGTGCATGTACCTTGCATTTTAGAATGTAGACTGACCTAGTCATATTTTGAGTGTGAGTATACCTTGTTTTTGTTGAGTGTGAGTGTGTGTAGATTGTCCAGCCGGGGAAAGATGGTAGTGTCCCCAAGAGTGTTGTTGTCCAGCACCAGCTCCTCCAGGTGACAAAACTCCTCCAGACCATCCACACAGCTAAAACGGAGAATAATTATTCTTATTATTATCATTATTATTATTTTTATTATAATTACTTTCTAACAATCTTTAATATAGTAATATTGCTTAAAGGTTTTTGTCTTGGTCATCACAGCAGTTACACAGTAAGACCTGTCCCAGTTTGTTCTGCGACTTGCAGCATGACAAGTCGCAAGATATTGACTGATTTGTCTTACTATTGCACAAGATTATCTACAATTGTCAAGAACCAGTAGCATGACTGAATTACAAACTTGTTGCGACTTATTACAACTGGTCATCAATCAATATCTAAAATTATTATACACATTTTTTCAACTACCGGGTACATGTTTGTTTAAAGACTGATACACCAAAACTTCTTCAAATTTTTGCCATGCTATAAACTAATAATTCCAAACTTTGTCAGTTGGCATGTTTAAGAGGCCAAGTAACTCCTTAATTGAAAAAATTATTTCACAGACTGTATATTGTTCAGATTAATTCTATGTACTAGTATATGGCTTTAGCAAAGTTTATTGGCCAGTTGTGTTTACCTGATGTTATTGAAGCTCAGATCTAATCTTCGTGTGACTTTTGAGTAGTCATCTATCAACTTCTGAGGTATAGATTCTACTTCATTTCCTATAAATGATAACTGAAAAGAGAATTAAACTTGCCTGGATAATCACTGACAGGACTTGTCACAGTTGCCTGCACACTGACAGGACTTGTCACAGTTTCCTGCACACTGACAAGATTTTGTTCAGTTGCCTGCACACTGACAGGACTTGATGATTGACTGCACACTGACAAAATTTTATTATCATACCTACACACTGACAGGACTTTGTTCAGTTGCCTGCACACTGACATGACTTGATAATTGACTGCACACTGACAGCTCTTGGTACAGATACCTGCACACTGACAGGACTTATTTCAGTTGCCTGCACACTGACAGGACTTTGTTCAATTGCCTGCACACCGACAGGACGTTGTTCAATTGCCTGCACACTGACAAAACTATGTAAAATTGCTTGCACACTAAAAGAACTTTTAGTATAGATACACAAACAGTGCACAACCCAATAAAATCAATAAACTGCCTTAAGCTCTAAAAATCAAATATCAGAACACATTGAACTAATATTATCACATCTTCCATCTAGGACAAAATCACCTTCCTTCTAATGTTCATAATATTTTTTTCCTTATATAAGTTGTAAGTAAATAACACTATCCACACAGAAGATAAGAGTGTAGCTTAGAATAATCTACATGAATATTACAATAATCTACATAAAGATCAATGGAAAAGTCTCATTATTAAATTTAAAATTAAGTAAAAATGAAATTTCTTCCAAAGAATAAATTGTATAATAATTATTTGAATCTATGAACCTAAAAACAGAACAATAATTACCTTAGAAGTGACTACATGTATGTTGAAGACTTAATAAAATATAAAATCTATTCCCTTGTTACTAAAAATAGAAAGTAGTGGAATCTCCAACAAAAAGGGAGACCATATAGCAAGACTTGCTGCCCTTGCTTCAAGAGTAAACTTTACATAACTATCAGATTTTAACAAAATGTATTTATAATGACCTTGTAACCGAAGGGGTGAGGCCAATTTTCCTCCAGGGGCAAAACTTGAATAAACATGGTAGATAACCAATAGACAATGTTACCCACCAAATATTTAAGCACTAGGCCTCATAGTATTAAATCTTGCCAAATAAAGTTTTGTAATTTTTCCTTTAGGTTGCCATGGCAACCAGAGTTCTGCATGGAATTCATTTCTTTGAACAATTTTGAAAAAGCACCAACCAAGGATCACTCCTATGAAGTTTCATTAAAATTGTCCAAGAGGTTTGGGAGTAGATGATGATTATAACAAATTGTTGACACTTTTCCTTTAGGTTGCCATGGCAACCAGAGGTCTGCATGAAATTAATTTTTTTTAACACTTTTGAAAAAGCACCAACCAAGGATCATTCCTATATAGTTTCATTAAAATTGTCCTAGAGGTTTAGGAGAAGATTATGATTATAACAAATTGTTGACACTTTTCCTTTAGGTTGCCATGGCAACCAGAGTTCTGCATGGAATTCATTTCTTTGAACACTTTTGAAAAAGCACCAACAAAGGATTATTCCTATGAAGTTTCATTAAAATTGTCCAAGGGGTTTAGGAGAAGATGATGATAATAACCAATTGTTGACGCTTTTCCTTTAGGTTGCCATGGCAACCAGAGGTCTGCATGGAATTCATTTCTTTGAACAGCTTTGAAAAAGCACCAACCAAGGATCATTCCTATGAAGTTTCATTAAAATTGTCCAAGAGGTTTAGGAGTAGATAATGATTATAACAAATTGTTGACACTTTTCCTTCAGGTTGCCATGGCAACAAGAATTCTGCATGGAATTCATTTCCTTGAGCACTTTTGAAAAAGCACCAACAAAGAATCATTCCTATGAAGTTTCATCAAAATTGTCCAATTGGTTTAGGAAAAGAAGATGATTATAACCAATTGTTGACGTCGAACGCCGGACGCCAGATGACAGACGACGGACGACAGACGCCGGACATAGACCGATCACAATAGCTTACCTTGAGCACTTTGTGCTCAGGTGAGCTAAAAAGCAATTCATTTATTCTGGCCGCTATTTATCAAATGATTTCCTTGACAACTTAAAATTATACACTTGCGCTGTAGAGTTCCTGTATGATTCAATAATTTGGGTTGTGTTAACTATTACTTTTACTGTTGTCACTTCAGTCATAATTGGTAATAAGATAATGAAATATCTTGTTTGAAACGTGCCAGGAGATAACATACTCAGGTAAATATCAACAGCTGATCAGTACAGTGCAGCAGCCTCTCTTGTTCTAATTTGATAACATCAAGAATGTAAGTGAGCAAAAATGGATGAAAGTGCTATTTGTTTTGATGTCATTTAACAGTCACCCATCTGACCACAATTATGCAAAAGTCAACATTGTACTTAAAGCAACACAATTATTGAGTATGGAGAGTATACATTGAATAAGATAAATCATAATGTTATCTAAAAAATAAAAATATATATATTTAATGCATTGTGTCATCATCATGAAAACAACATGTACTTACATGAAAATGATACAATGCATATACACAAGGCTATTTGGATTAATAAACAATTATGTAAGATATATACAGCTCGCTAAACACAAAAATCATAGCCATATTTAAGAATGACCCAGCCCCTGAACCAGCCCCCAGTCAATTTTTCTACATGTATCTTTTTCATTAATGTACCATATTTTCAGTGGTTTCATTTTATTCCCACTATAGGTTCTAAATACAAAGAATTGATCTAGTCCAATTGTTTTGTCCAAAATAAAAGCATAGTTATTTGACACTAAAGCAAAATTTCAACCCTTCAACCGAGTGTGCATAAAAGGCATCAACAGAGTGCCAATTATCAGATAACATTTCTACTTTGTGATTCAGCACTAGACTTGATTTCTATGAATAAGTTATCTTTATGTCATTTTCTAATGCACCAGTCAGTTGTAACTACAGCCCTCCTAGGTCTAGGGGTATACCAGGGACAGGAGGGGAAATGGGCCGTGTTTGTACCTTCCAGGTGGCCTGGCAGTGCCGAGTGAATGCCATGGGGTTTAATTTTGTGCTGAAAATAGCAGGGAATGGGCCTTACCTCGTGTGTGCGTGGTTACAATTGACTGGTGCATAACTCTGACTAGCAAAACTATTCATTTTTAATAGGCTTTGACAGCGCACAATTCTTAACTGCAATAAGAGAACAATTAGTATTTAATTGTGTTTGGTAGAAAGAAGAAAAAAAACTCTGGCAGGAGTTGGCCCTCCCACTCACACCCCATATAACATATTGACACCAATATAAAGAAAGTCTGCATCATAGGAGTTCCTTAAATTTTGCCCGCGCATAAAAAAACACTAGTCCATATAAACAGCACACTTCAGAGTCTTTGACCATTTTTAATTTGGCAAATCTATGCGTCCCACTTGTTGTTTTCCTAGCCAAGAATGACAGATCCCAGCGCTAAGTATATTGAGCGGAAAGATAACGGGCACCTGCTAGATGTTTTCAAAATGGCGATGCTTTATTGACATTTATGTCGCTCTAAATTAAACTAATTATTGGTGTTTCACTAAACACTTAAGTGTAATAAGTAAAAGGTATTGGCTAGAAAATAAAGTTGAACTTTTGTGCTTTTATTTAACAGTTAAGTGTTTAGTGTTGTGGAGTTAAGTTGTAGAATACACATTACACTGGTATGGATCAGTCGACTTGTGGCCTTTAAGGAACAAAATGAATATCCAAATGTTAAAACAGTTCCCTATACGTGCATTGTTGTGGCTAAAAAACACACATTAGTTGGAATATAATATCAGCCAACAAAAAACGTATCATAACATGCGACGTTAAACAAACAAGCCCAACAGATCCCTTCAGGGAAAAGCATGCTCGACCCTGAAGGGGTCTGCTGGTCTTTATATACAGTAAATTCTCAATCCACACAGAACCCGGGCTTTGCTAATTTGCATATTACCAATCAAGTTAACATACATACTATGAACGTACTTCCGTTTAAACGGAATGTGATATACTATGAACACACATCCGCAGCATACAACACACATCCGCAGCATACAGCGGACCGTTACAGTATAAAGATGTTTTATAATCTATCAGATGCATAATATTAGCTGCTGATGCTATTAAGTCAGCTTATTTAGTATGACAAAGCTTATTTTAAAGAACAAACATAAAGAATAACAAAATGTAAAAACACATACATGTACATCTGTAGTTCTGGCTTCCATAACTTTAATGTTGATATTTATTTTTTTGATGTTTACAACACATTAAACATCCAAAAAGGTAATATATAACGTGTTCGCTGGAGTTCTTTAGCTAGTACATCGGTACAGAAAAATCACGTCGTTCAAAATTCAAGGAAGTTAATAATTGTATCAAAAACAGAGTTTATACAAATAAATCACGGTGAGCAATGTACAAATGTTTATACCTGTCCGTCTTGAAACCCCTCCCATGCACTGTCGTCTACAATTGATGTAGATAAATCCACATTTTCCATGTCTTCATCATTTTGACTACTGTTTTGGTTGTCCGCCATTTTAGTTGATACCACGTGACAGTCACATGACAATAAATCAAGGGTCGTCTCAAAATATGTGTTACTGTATAAATCATTTCACGACGGATTTCATTGATTTCTAAATAAATAATTTATTTAGAAATAATGTAGTTCCATATCCTGAAACACTTCAAGAGTCTGGTGCTTTTCGGAACAAAACAAACACAACTAAAATTATATTAAAAGAAGAACCACAATCATGTTTTCCTCTTCACTGAGTCGACCCTTAGTTTGACACGTTTTGCACGTGGAAACGTAATTGTTGGCTGACCACTAGCAATAGGTAAAGTACAACTTAAATCTTACTATTTTTTACAATTAAAAATATCGGTGATAATTATGCTTTTAAAGAGTCTTTCTTTAAATTTGTTCTATTCTAACCCTATTATTGCTTTGAGTTGAAGTGTTCCATTAAAGCTGGAAGTAGGATTTGTAATGGGTCCTAGTTCTGGCTTCCATAACTTTAATGTTGATATTTTTTTTTTTGATGTTTCCAACACATTAAACATCCAAAAAGGTAATATATAACGTGTTCGCTGAAGTTCTTTAGCTAAATGGGTCCCAGATTTAAAACATCCACTACAAAAGTTTTCATTTTAACTATTTTAAATCAAAATAGAATTGAAAGTCATGCGATTTAATGATCTTTTTTAAAAAGCAAGTACTTTTGACAATTGAGCAATCAAGTTTTTATGCCACTTGCTTTTTTGGACCCTGTGTATATACATTTATACTTTTTGGTTTAAGATTTTGTCTTAATTTGATTGAATGTTAGCTTTTCGAAATGCTTGAAAATGGTTCCTTTAAAACTGTATTCTGAAAAAAAATCTCTGGCAGGAGTCGGCCCTCACACCCCATATAACATATTGACACCAATATAAAGAAAGGATGTCACATTTAGACAAACCATTTAAGTGTATTGGCATACAGTTCAAAAGGCTGAAGGTATGCTCCTGCCTTTATCCTATAGTCTGAAGACTTAATAGCAATGTTTATGAAAATATTATCTTGAATGAGCATCCATTGCAATGTTTATGAGAATATTATCTTGAATGAGCAGCCATTGCAATGTTAATGAGAATATTATCTTGAATAAGCAGCCATAGCAATGTTTATGTGAATACTATATTGAATGAGCAGCCATTGCAATGTTTATGAGAATACTATCTTGAATGAGCAGCCATTGCAGTGTTTATGAGAATACTATCTTGAATAAGCAGCCATTGCAATGTTTGTGGGAAAATTATCTTGAATAAGCAGCCATTGCAATGTTTATGAGAATAGTATCTTGAATGAGCAGCCATTGCAGTGTTTATGAGAATAGTATCTTGAATAAGCAGCCATTGCAATGTTTATGGGAAAATTATCTTGGATATAAGCAGCCATTGCAATGTCTATGAGAATATTATCTTGAATGAGCAGCCGTTGCAGTGTTTATGAGAATACTATCTTGAATAAGCAGCCATTGCAATGTTTATGGGAAAATTATCTTGAATAAGCAGCCATTGCAATGTCTATGAGAATATTATCTTGAATGAGCACTCATAGCAATGTTTATGAGAATAGTATCTTGAATGAGCAGCCATTGCAGTGTTTATGAGAATAGTATCTTGAATAAGCAGCCATTGCAATGTTTATGGGAAAATTATCTTGGATATAAGCAGCCATTGCAATGTCTATGAGAATATTATCTTGAATGAGCACTCATAGCAATGTTTATGAGAATAGTATCTTGAATGAGCAGCCATTGAATGTTGTTGTTTTTTTTCATTTTTCATTTGAAACTTTGATTTGAAGTATTCCTTGTAAAGGCATATTCTTTTCAGTCTTTCTGTGATTGCCATGACAACACCAAAGTCAGAAGTTGAGGAAGATGATGGAGCCAGCAGTTCCACCTCGAGTCCTCAAAAGTCCCCCAGTAAGATGAAGTGGGGAGAAGCAGAGGAGCTCACTGACACTGTGGTCATCTCAGGAATATCATGTCGCTTGCCAGGCTGCAACAACATGGCAGAGTTCTTGAACAAACTGCTGAAAGGAGAGGAAATGATCAGTGACAAGGTTTCACAGGATGATCAATATGGTAAGAGACGTCATCATTTAGTTAAGTGTATTCAATACGCATCATCACAATGCTACAAAGCAAACTACAGGGACATGCCAAGCAACAGAAGACTCATTGTGAGTGTAATATTTATGTCAAGTCGACACTCAAAGCCAGATTCAGATTATAGTTTAAACCGATTCATTTTATAGCAGTCATGAATCAAATTATTGTAATATTACAATCACTGTTATTGATACAACTTTACATGGGAGTGTGGTATTGTGCTTTTGGGGAACCAGAGTACTTGGAGGAAAACCACTTGTACAGCTTGGTGAGGACAAACCAAACTCACATGCACCCAGATAGATTGTCAAACCTGTTATTGTGGCAGCAACCACCTCTAATAGGACAACCAAATAATATTTTTAGGGTGCTAGAGGTGAAGGTGAAAACTATTTTATGTTGTTGTTTTAAGATCTACTGGCAAAGGTTAGAAAAGCTTATGCCATGGTGTGCTGTCAGTAGTCATTGTGTTCGTACATAATTGCTTGTGAATGAGATAAAGTCTTCAGTTTTGATTGTATCTAAATCAAACTTACATAGGAGTTAGAAATCCATGAGAGCTTAAAGCTGTCTTTAAAACCTGTCAGATCCACCCATGCATGACTGGATTATTGTCCTTGAAATGCTGCAGCTCAAACAAAAGTCTAGTCTAGGGAGACAACTTGTACAGAGAGTTGTGTTTATTTGTAGTGATTCCATCCCTTTGCCCTTTGTGAAACATACAGATTACTTCCTACTGCCCTTTGAATTTGGGTTCAATATACTGCCTATTTCAAGTACAAATGTATGCTTTGGATAAAAAAACACAAAAAAAAACAAGTTATGCCAGTAGAGCATAGGCTTTTGTGGGCCGTTTGTCTTAGGCAAATATTTGCTACAATCATTGTCAGTTTTCAGGGAAATACATAAAAAATGTTTTAATGCATGTATGTTTCAAACTATCAGATGGGGTATTCATAGAAGAGTGCCCACGTTGGGGCAGGCTGGACGATGTCGATAAGTTTGATGCCCAGTTCTTTGGGATCCCAGAGGAAAGGGCCAGGGTAATGGACCCACAGCTCAGAATTCTGCTGGAGGTTGTTATGGAGGCACTTGTAGATGCGGGTATGTTGGTTACTTTGAAGAATTTGCTTGTTTCATCGTTTGACCAAAGTTTCATTTATTTTCAAATGTCAGTCATCCTTAGAGAGCATTGGTAAGTTCGTGTCTTTTTCAAGGTATTGTGTGTCTTTAGAGACTATTAAAAATGCTTAAATCTGCTATTTATTACTAAAAAATGATGAACAGTTGTTTGTACATTGCAACATAAACTTATTTGCATACTACAGGACTGGATCCAAGCTGCCTTGCGAGGGTGGGTGTGTATGTGGGGACTGGGGATTCCCAGGCATGGGAGGCATGGAGTTCCGACCCAGACAAGCCGAGGCCAGGGGTGAGGACTGGCTGTGCAAAACACATGATGGCCAACACTGTGTCGGAAGTGTTCCACTGGACTGGTGGGTTTGATGATAGTCCTTACCTGCTTTGTCAACTTATATGATTCTTATTGATTTTTGTCATTTGCTGTGAATACTGTGAAATCATTTATATTCGTTGGCATTAAATTTCGTGGTTTGCCGAAAAATTACAATTTCGTGGGTACTTGAATTCGTGGTTTTTCATTTTTGAAAAAAATAAATAATCGAAACTGCGATCGTTCTAGATCGTCTGCATTATCTCCACGCGCTGGCCCGTGATTTCCATCTTCTACGTCACTCGGTTTATGACACTCGCTAAAGTGGTACGACATGCCAATTAGTGCATATCAATTATCGATTTAAATGGAAAATAAGTTCATAAAAGAAGATGTACCCTGATCATAACTACAAGTTAAGTCAAATAGGCGAAGCCATTGAATGCCAATTAAGAATTTTGCAAACTGTGAAAACACAGAGAAGGTCCGTATATTTGAGTAAACAATCCCTAAAAATTGCTGATGTCTACAAATTCAATCACTTTTGAATATCATTTCATTTCAATATTTATTCACACGTTTTTGTTTAATAAGTATATTGAACGCGTTGTTTTGTACATTGTCACGTTGGGTGCTCAGTAACCTCCAATGTAATGGATTAATTATTTCATTAAATAAAAAAATCGAGAACAAACACTCATCACTCACATCTTGTAAACTTAGAGATTTTCATGAACAGCACATGTTTAGGCACGTGCTTCAGATTTACAGTGTGACGGATATTTACGCTGTATACTGCGGCCTCTATAACAAATAAACTAGACTATTTACATAACATGGCAATTGAAAAAGTGAATAAAGGGTTTATATTTCGTAGGATCTTGAATTCGTGGATCAACCAATCCACGAAAACCACGAACATTAATGCCCCACGAACATTAATGATTTCACAGTAAGTGAGTGTCCAAAAGAATGTTTGATGGGCACTTTATTGGAAAAGATTGACTGAACTATTATGTTAAAACATACCCATAAATAAAGCCATATGATAATGTGGTAATGGAATAAAACCTAAATGATTTGGCTTAAAAATATAATTTTAAAAACAAAGACTTGAAAGATGGCTTGCTTTCAGCATTGATATCCCGATTTCAGGGCCCAGTCTTACCCTCCAGGGCAGTGATGCTGCAGGCTGTTTGGCCCTTGAGCAAGCATATTCCAGTCTGAGGCAGGGTGATGTTGAATGTGCAGTGGTTGCCGGGGCAAGCATTGCATTCAAAATGGCTGCAAACATGTGGATGACAGAACATGGCCTTGGCTCAGACATGCCGAAGCCTTTTGACAAATCTGGTATCATAATTTATGCACACTGGTAGTTACTCAACTATTAAAATAGGGACAGAATCTTGTCTTATTATTGTGTTTTAAGATTTCATTAATATGAGTGACCTCGAAATCAATAAATGATACTATGAAAATTTTGTGTTTTTCAAGGATCATGTCTCTGGGACCCATTTGTTATTAAAACTTATAAGTTTTATATGGTGATATTTAATTTGAATTCCTTTATAATTTGTTTTTATTGCTAAAAATTATGCTTTAAATGCTTCTTCTGTTCATTCTGTATTTAAAGCCTCAGGATTTATTGGTGGTGATGGAGTGGTTGCTATGGTGTTACAGTGTCATGAGACGGCCAAGAGGGTTCATGCCATCATTGTAAACACTGAGACACAGGTCTCCAGGCCAGATGAAACAGGTGGGGTACTCTGTCTTGGCAAATGACTTAGTATTTATTTTGCAACAGTTGAGCATCAAAATGACTCTTAGAAGTTTATTTTTTGGAATATTACTATTCTATGTTTAATGTAGTTTTGACACATGACCCCTAAAACTGTCCAAGCAAGCTTTCCATGTCAATATGAATGCTATTGCACCATTTTAGACTAAAATAGCCACCTTTTGAGCTTATTTTTTCGGTCCCCTGTGGAAGGGTTGCATATCCTAAGTTGAGCTCCTGAAATAAACATCCTCTAACTTCATATACTTGATCCACTCTTGCTTATTAATGGTTCAGACAGCCTTCAAAAAAACAAGCACAATCACAGTGAAGGTCTCGTGTCACTTACATGCAATCTAGTAAACTTGAGCATCAAAATGGCTCTTGGAAGTTTAATTTTTGAAATATTTTTATTCTATGTTATGTCGTTTTGACAAAAAAGACCCTGGATGTTTACATGTATTGATGCTTAAATTTATGAATATCATGCCAAACCATAACATCATGTGCTTAATGAAAGCTGAAATTTATAATTAACTTACAGAAAATTCTTTATTTTATGCCAATAACATTCTCAAACCTCCTTTCTTAGGTCTTTGCTACCCAAGCCTCCAGAGCCAGCAGCAGTTTCTTTCTGACTTCTATGTTTCTCTGGATGAAGATGTTCACGATGAGGTGGAGTATGTGGAAGCCCATGGTCTAGGTATACCTGATGTGGACAGGGATGAAGTTGGGGCTCTTGCCAGGGTGCTGTGTCAGGACAGGGCGGGGCAGCTGCAGATAGGCTCAGTAAAGGCCAGCACAGGCCACACATTGTCTGTGTCAGGTAGGGTCAAACACTGTGGCTAATAGATTAAGAAGTACAAATACATTGTCATTGGTTCTTCTGATGCATATGAAATCTACTAGCAGAGCAACACTTTTGTTCTCAATTCCTTAATTTTCAGCTTGTTTATAGAGTTTGTGAATATACAAAGCAGCTATGATTTTCATTTCAGTTTTGGTTTCAATTGCAAAGATATTGGTTGCCATGGGAAGTGGTATGATACCAGCAAACACAGAATTTGCTGAAAACAACCCTAAAATATCTCCATTAAGAGATGGAAGAGTCAAAATTGTAAAAGAAAACACAAGAATGCATCATGGGTATTGTGCAGTAAATAGCCTTGGTATGGGTGGCTATCACAGCCATACCCTCCTATTGGCCAATGAGAAAACCCGCGCACTGCATTACATGGCGTCACACTCCGCTCGACTGTGTGTGTATCAAGGAGTTACAGAAGAGGGCCTGCATAAGTTGCTTCAGGTAAGAAACAATGTGAAATGGCAGATAGAAGTATCGGTAGGTTTGTGATGTGTTCTTTAGAAGACACGCTTGTAATAACAGAATAAACTGATATAAGTACATTATTATAGTGTACATTGAACATTAGTAATGCATTTCCAATGGTAATCTAAATGGAATTCCAGTATTTGCAGTTGTGCTAACTTCTCACAAAGGTTTACAATTCACAGCCTTCATGGTGTATGTGTGTTTGGTGAACCAGCAGACTTCCTCTTAATTCTATGGTTTACCCCTACAACTGAAAAACAACATTCGTCCAGTAAGCGCATTGATTAACGCACTTCCCGGCCTTTGCGTAGCATTTAGAGGTTGGTTTATGGTCACCAAGCTCACAAGACCAGTGATTTTCTCAGGTAGTGCGCTAACATAAGAAGACCACACCCACCCTTAACATCATTAAATAACTCTTAACAAACATTATTAAACAAATAATGTTTAAAGTAACAAAAGACCACGTCTCCTAAACCATTTATCTCTTGTTCTTATACTTAAAGAATATTTTTTCAAACAAAACTAATCCACTTTTCCAACCTCTCTATTTCTCCATTAGTTCATGTGCAACCATTGTGATGACTTCGAACTGCACAGCCTGTTGAATGAAACCAGCCAGTTGGAATTGACCTCGGGACAGAGCGGCCAGTACCCATACAGGGGATACTGTGTCCTAAACTCCGGGGCACCTGAGGTACATGTAAAGGTAAGACGTCTTCGTTTTATTTTTTCCCAGTAATTTTTGCCTGGTTTGAAATATCAAGTTGACCTTCGTAATTTTGAGAGTTTACACTTGTTAAAAAAGTTAGTAAATATTATATAGATATACATAAAGATGATTTCAATCATGTGTTATTAGTTGTTTATGCTCACTTCTAATAATAATATTAATTTTTAACTGTTATACTCTTCAGTGCTTTTCAGCTCCATTGCATCATCCATTGTGGCTGGTGTTCTCAGGAGTGGGCAGTATGTCTCCAGCCCTTGGGCGGTCACTGCTAGGTCTTGATTTGTTCCACCAGTCAGTCCTAGAAAGTGGGGAGGTCCTTAAACAGTATGACTTCAACCTGCACTGCCTGCTTACAGAGGGTGGTGACAACGCCTTTGAGGTTATTCTCAACAGACAAGTTGCTCTTACAGTCATACAGGTGTGTATTTGTCATACGACATTGGTGTAATTTCCCTATGACTATTAGCAACACTTGCATATTGTTTTGTGCGTTTGATTCTTTGTTGGGAACTACAGTAATTGAAACTGTGATGAAAAGTTGTTAAAGTGCACAAATATTGTGTTTTGACAGATTGGATTCGTGAGCCTGCTTAGAGAAATGGAAATTGTGGTAGATGGTCTGCTTGGGTTGGGCAGTGGTCAGTTGGCTTGTTGCTACATGGATGGCAGTCTGACTGCCCGTGAAGCTATACTTGCTGCATACTGGTGGGGTCATGCATTGGAAAACTGCAAGAACAAGGATCTTAAGGCTGCGGCAGAGGCATTTAGGAGGAATATGAAAGGGGTAATGAAATCATTTTTAGCTGGACTATTCAAAGAATAAGGAGGGCTTTACTACTCGCCCCAGCGTCAGCGTGGGCGTCCGGTTAAAGTTTTAGGGCAAGTTGGGATTTTTACTTATAACTTCAATACCCTTCATTCAATTCACTTAATACTTCAGACAGTTGTTCAGGACCATCATATAATAATGTTAGATAACTCCATATTATCCTTAATACAAGTTATGGCCCCTGATTGACTTAGGAACTTAGGTTAAAGTTTTAGAGCAGGTTAAAGTTTTAGGGCAAGTCGGGATTTTCACTTATAACTTCAATACTCTTTATTCAATTCATTTAATACTTCACGAAGTTGTTTAGGGCCATCACATAATGAGGTTAGATAACTCCATAAAACCTTTATACAAATTATTGCCCCTGTTTGACTTTGGAACTTTGGTTAAAGTTTTAGGGCAAGTTGGGATACTTATAAATAAATTATATACTCTTCCTTCAAATTACTTAATACTTAACACAGTCGTTCAGGACCGTCACACAATTATGTTACAAAACTCCATATTATCCTTAATACAAGTTATGGCCCCTGATTTACTTGCGTACTTATGTTAAAGCTTTAGGGTAGGTTAAAGTTTTCGGGCAAGTTGGGATTTTAATAAAAACAAACTTATATACCCTTTGTTCAATTGACTTAATACTTTACACAGTTATTGATGACCATCTTACAATAAGGTCACATAACTCCATTTTAACCCTAAATTCAAATTATGGCCTTTGATTGACTTTTTTTTCAATTTATCTTTTTATTTCTTTTGACAGGCACATTTTTATATTCTTAACCAGGTTTTCATAAAGGGAAAACAAGTTATTAGAATGACTTACGCCATTGTTTGGGCAGGCTGGTAGAGGGTAGTGTCAAAGTCACCTTATATATTGAATGATTTTAGCTAGGTTTGACATATAGTGACCAAACTTGGTATAAAGGAAGAATTTATGGAGACGTTTCATGGGAATGCATTTGAGGACCCTAGGCTCAAGGTCAAGGTCAAAGTTACTATAAATAGAAAAACGGTTGGTATTGAATAACTTAAGTAAAGGTCGACATATTGTTACCAAACTTGATATATAGGAAGAGTTTATAGAGACTTTTCCTGAGATTGTTTTTTGGGCGATGAGACTCATTGTCTAGGTCAAGGTCACTGTTGCTAAAAATAGAAATATGGTTAGAACTGAATAACTTCAGTAAGGGTTGACTTAGTGTGACCAAACTTGGTATATAGGATAAGTTTATGCAGAGCTTTCATTGGATTGCCTTTTGGCCCCATAGGGTCAAGGTCACTGTTGCTAAAATAGATTACTGTTTGGTACTGAATAACTTTAGCACATACTGTGACCAAACTTGATATGTAGGAAGAGTTTATGGAAGACTTCCATGGGATTGTGTTTGGGGCCCCTAGAATCAAGGTCAGGCCACACCAAATTAATGTTTAGTTCCTCCGATTTTTGCCAACAAAAATTGGAGCGAGCGAACGAAGAAAAAAAAAGAAATTTTTTTTTTTTGTCAGTTTTCATAAAAACCGAAGCGAGCGAAGAGCAAAAAATATTTTTTTCCTTATATTCAATATAAATAAGAAAGATTGTTGAAAATAATTGCCCTTAAACCCATTTTAATGCAATCTTGAACTGAACCTCTAATGGACATTGGGAAAATGTCGGAATACATACTATTTATACATCCGTGTTTAGTACAAACATTATATGGATAAATCTAATTTCTTATATAATTAAAACGTACTTTAATATGGTGATCATTCATAATAATAAATAACCCTGCTTTTAGTAAAAAGTTTGAAACAACTTATATAAATCTACCTGAATCAGTTTAACATCATAAATGCAACTGTATTTAGACATAACTTAGGATTGATTTTGGATTTGTAAAAAATGATCACTTACACAGGCATCATCAAACATCAGATTCCATATAACATAGAATAAATTTTGTTTTTATTATCACAGGAAATGCAATGACATGTGCTTATTAAAACAAAAAGAACAAGGGTGTTTTTCAGAGTACTTTTTTTGGTTATTTAGATGTTTTTATGCACCAGCCAATTGTATATGCCCCCCCCCCGGAATAGCAGGGACTTTGACTTCCGGTCTCTCAAAACCCGGGTAAAATACCTGACCTGCAGGGACACACTGCTGGTAAAATCCCTGCCAAATGGCCCCGCAACCCCAAATACCTATGTGAGGCCCATTCCCGACTATTTTTAGCTCACCTGTCACGTAGTGACAAGGTGAGCTTTTGTGATCACTCTTCGTCCGTCGTCCGTCCGTCCGTCCGTTCACAATTGCTTGTGAACACAATAGAGGTCACAATTTTGACCTAATCTTTATGAAACTTGGTCAGACTGATCATCTCTATAAAATCTAGGTCAAGTTCGATATTGGGTCATCTGGGGTCAAAAACTAGGTCACTAGGTCAATTAGTAGAAAAACCTTGTGAACACAATAGAGGTCACAATTTTAGCCTAATCTCAATGCAACTTGGTCAGAATGGTCATCTCTATAAAATCTAGGTCAAGTTCGATATTGGGTCATCCGCGGTCAATAATTAGGTCACTAGGTCAATTAGTAGAAAAACCTTGTGAACACAATAGAGGTCACAATTTTAGCCTAATCTCAATGCAACTTGGTCAGAATGATCATCTCTATAAAATGTAGGTCAAGTTCGATATTGGGTCATCCGCGGTCAACAACTAGGTCACTAGGTCAATTAGTACAAAAACCTTGTGAACACAATAGAGGTCACAATTTTAGCCTAATCTCAATGCAAGTTGGTCAGAATAATCATCTCTATAAAATGTAGGTCAAGTTCGTTATTGGGTCATCCGCAGTCAATAACTAGGTCACTAGGTCAATTATTAGAAAAACCTTGTGAACACAACAGAGGTCACAATTTTGACCTAATCTTTATGAAACTTGGTCAGACTGATCATCTCTATGAAATCTAGGTCAAGTTCGATATTGGGTCATCTGGGGTCAAAAACTAGGTCAGTAGGTCAATTAGTATAAATACCTTGTGAACACATTAGAGGTCACAATTTTAGCCTAATCTCAATGCAACTTGGTCAGAATGATCATCTCTATAAAATCTAGGTCAAGTTCGATATTGGGTCATCCGCGGTCAATAACTAGGTCACTAGGTCAATTAGTAGAAAAACCTTGTGAACACAATAGAGGTCACAATTTTAGCCTAATCTCAATGCAAATTGGTCAGAATGATCATCTCTATAAAATGTAGGTCAAGTTCGATATTGGGTCATCCGCGGTCAACAACTAGGTCACTAGGTCAATTAGTACAAAAACCTGGTGAACACAATAGAGGTCACAATTTTAGCCTAATCTCAATGCAAGTTGGTCAGAATAATCATCTCTATAAAATGTAGGTCAAGTTCGATATTGGGTCATCCGCAGTCAATAACTAGGTCACTAGGTCAATTATTAGAAAAACCTTGTGAACACAACAGAGGTCACAATTTTGACCTAATCTTTATGAAACTTGGTCAGACTGATCATCTCTATGAAATCTAGGTCAAGTTCGATATTGGGTCATCTGGGGTCAAAAACTAGGTCAGTAGGTCAATTAGTATAAATACCTTGTGAACACATTAGAGGTCACAATTTTAGCCTAATCTCAATGCAACTTGGTCAGAATGATCATCTCTATAAAATCTAGGTCAAGTTCGATATTGGGTCATCCGCGGTCAATAACTAGGTCACTAGGTCAATTAGTAGAAAAACCTTGTGAACACAATAGAGGTCACAATTTTAGCCTAATCTCAATGCAAATTGGTCAGAATGATCATCGCTGTAAAATGTAGGTCAAGTTTGATATTGGGTCATCCGCGGTCAATAACTAGGTCACTAGGTCAATTAGTACAAAAACCTGGTGAACACAATAGAGGTCACAATTTTAGCCTAATCTCAATGCAACTTGGTCAGAATGATCATCTCTATAAAATCTAGGTCAAGTTCGATATTGGGTCATCCGCGGTCAATAACTAGGTCACTAGGTCAATTAGTACAAAAACCTTGTGAACACAATAGAGGTCACAATTTTAGGCTAATCTTAATGCAACTTGGTCAGAATGATCATCTCTATAAAATCTAGGTCAAGTTCGATATTGGGTCATCTGGGGTCAAAAACTAGGTCACTAGGTCAATTAGTAGAAATACCTTGTGAACACAATAGAGGTCACAATTTTAGCCTAATCTCAATGCAACTTGGTCAGAATGGTCATCTCTATAAAATCTAGGTCAAGTTCGATATTGGGTCATCCGCGGTCAATAATTAGGTCACTAGGTCAATTAGTAGAAAAACCTTGTGAACACAATAGAGGTCACAATTTTAGCCTAATCTCAATGCAACTTGGTCAGAATGATCATCTCTATAAAATGTAGGTCAAGTTCGATATTGGGTCATCCGCGGTCAACAACTAGGTCACTAGGTCAATTAGTACAAAAACCTTGTGAACACAATAGAGGTCACAATTTTAGCCTAATCTCAATGCAAGTTGGTCAGAATAATCATCTCTATAAAATGTAGGTCAAGTTCGATATTGGGTCATCCGCAGTCAATAACTAGGTCACTAGGTCAATTATTAGAAAAACCTTGTGAACACAACAGAGGTCACAATTTTGACCTAATCTTTATGAAACTTGGTCAGACTGATCATCTCTATGAAATCTAGGTCAAGTTCGATATTGGGTCATCTGGGGTCAAAAACTAGGTCAGTAGGTCAATTAGTATAAATACGTTGTGAACACATTAGAGGTCACAATTTTAGCCTAATCTCAATGCAACTTGGTCAGAATGATCATCTCTATAAAATCTAGGTCAAGTTCGATATTGGGTCATCCGCGGTCAATAACTAGGTCACTAGGTCAATTGGTAGAAAAACCTTGTGAACACAATAGAGGTCACAATTTTAGCCTAATCTCAATGCAAATTGGTCAGAATGATCATCGCTGTAAAATGTAGGTCAAGTTTGATATTGGGTCATTTACGGTCAATAACTAGGTCACTAGGTCAATTAGTACAAAAACCTTGTGAACACAATAGAGGTCACAATTTTAGCCTAATCTCAATGCAACTTGGTCAGAATGATCATCTCTATAAAATCTAGGTCAAGTTCGATATTGGGTCATCCGCGGTCAATAACTAGGTCACTAGGTCAATTAGTACAAAAACCTTGTGAACACAATAGAGGTCACAATTTTAGGCTAATCTTAATGCAACTTGGTCAGAATGATCATCTCTATAAAATCTGGGTCAAGTTCGATATTGGGTCATACGCAGTCAATAACTAGGTCACTAGGTCAATTATTAGAAAAACCTTGTGAACAAAATAGAGGTCACAATTTTAGCCTTATCTTAATGAAACTTGGTCAGAATGATCATCTTAACATAAGCTAGGTCAAGTTCCATATTGGGTCAACCCAGGTCAAAAACTAGGTCACTAGGTCAGTAGAAAAACCTTGTGAACACAATAGAGGTCACAATTTTAGCCTAATCTCAATGCAACTTGGTCAGAATGATCATCTCTATAAAATGTAGGTCAAGTTCGATATTGGGTCATCCGCGGTCAACAACTAGGTCACTAGGTCAATTAGTACAAAAACCTTGTGAACACAATAGATTTTCTTGTCTGAAGCCACAAGGACTAGGTCTTAAATATTTGGTTTGAAGCATTGCCTACTGATAGGGTCATGTGGGGTAAAAAACTAGGTCAGTGGGACAAATAAAAGAGTGGCCTCTAGGGGCCATACTTTTCATTGGATCTTTATGATAATAGGTCAGAATGTTCACTTTATTTAGCAAAGCTACAGGTGAGCGATACAGGGCCATCATGGCCCTCTTGTCAATATGAGGACAAAACCACATTCACTAGGCACTGCGGGGCCACCTGAAAGGTAAAAACACAGCCCATTGCCTCTGCTGTCCCCGGAATACCCCTTGAACAAGGGCGAGGGGTGGGCGGGGCAGTGGTTACAATTGACAAGTGTATTACAATCCCGGATTATGCTGCAAATAAAAACAAAATATAAGGTGATAAACTTAGGCTTACTTATATTGAGGTATATCCAGACCAGTGTTTATATCGCTATTTGTGAAAAGATATTTGTTCAAAACTGTTGTTTTGTCAGAATTTGATCAAAAATGAGCTTGAAACATCAATTTGGACCAAACAATGACTCGTGTTCCAGTTAAGTTGACCTGTCCGATTTCCATTCAAAACGAGTCACTAATTACACAATATAATCGCTACCAGTCTCAGATACACCTGCTTTATTGCATAATGATTGCTTTAAATAATGATCCTTTAGTGAATGAGACGATCAACAATGACTTCAAGCATGCTCAAAACTTATTTATTGTCAAAAATAAGATTTTATTTCCAAACTTCGAGCCACATTGTTTATACCGGAAGCTGCCATTTTGATTGAATTTATTGAAACCCATGCTAAACCGATCGATATACAGTATAAAAACACTATGCATCGGTAACTTCCCTTTTCAAAAACAAGTGTAGAAAAATTATACTTGAGTATTTTTAGCCTTTTAATAAATCATTACCTGAAAAAAATCTGCTTGGCGATCAAAATATTTTTTTTAGGTTTTCAAAAAAATAGGAGCGGTAAATCCGCAGAACGAAATATCAATTTGGTGTGGCCTCACTGTTACAAAAAATAGAGGATAGTAGTTGAAACTGAATCTCTTCTGCCAATCATTTAAAAGCCGGTTTTGTCACATCGCGATTCTTGTTTACTTTTTACTTTGATTTTTTTCTTGCTTTTGACAGGCACATATTACATCATTTTTGTATTCACTTCTAAGTCAAAGCAGCATAATCGAGCAAGCTGTCTTACAACAGCTCTTGTTTTGTAAAGTACTTTACAACAGATTAATAAATTAATTTACTCTTCATTTAGATTATTCAGCCCAAGTCATTTTCCAAGTGTTGGGTGCATACATCACAATCAAAGGCTGAAACTTGTACCATTGACTATCTTGTGGAGATCATGTCTTGTGAAGCAAAAAGGGAACAAGCTAAAGAAGTTCCAAGCCATGATGAACACCAGCTAGAAGCCTTTAAACAAGTACCTAGACACGCAATTGTCATTGAGGTTGCAACAGGACAAGGGACTTCGAAAAAGATACAAGAGTTATTAGACAACCAAGTTACTGCTGTAAGCTTGATGGAAAAAGGGAGTGATGATGAAGTTGAAAATTTCTTCGAAAGTCTTGGACAGTAAGTGTCATGTTTTGTTTGAATATCATTACAGTTAAACTGCAGTCATTCGAACGGCAGTCTTTCGAGAACCGGCGGTCCCTCGAGGTCAGAGCTTGGTTCCGAACATTTTTCCTTCTATTTTTATATAAAATATACTGACGCTGCATCGAAACCTAAATCAGTCGAGGAGTCCAGCATATTAGTCTGTCACAAACACACAAATCATGCACAAAACCATATGGCTCCCTCAAGGTCATAATATCACACTTTTTCTGGAACGTGTGTTCCAAAATAAACAATTGATAGGTATTCAAATTTTCGCAAGTTGTAAAAGTTGCAATGACAGTTTAAAAGAGATTTGATAAGGTGTGAAAAACTGTTTATCACTGTTTACGTATGACCGATGATAGTTGATTTATAAGGGCATTTGAGAAGATGATTATGAGTTTGAACAGTTTCATGAGACAGACAAGATGCGCCAATCATCAATCCTTGATTTTGCGAAAATTAAATCTCACAAATGCCGTAAAAATTTACTGTCATATTGCAATGTTGCTTGTTGCTTGTGCTTGTAGAGAATGTCCTTTTTGCAAAAATAAACTATTTATTCATTTATATTTACACCTCGGCTTCCATTCCTTAAATGAACTACCTTTCGGCAATTGCGTTCATCAATCGATGAACGCAACATCTTCGGATATGTTTGGATCGGAATTCATTACATAACAATATACATGAAAAATATTTATCTTGTGATCTAAGTTTAAATTGATTACCAGTGAAGTGTATTATTGCAAACATAATAAAGATTTTCAAGAGTAAAGACATAAAGTTTAACTGCTAAATAAAATCACTACGCGATCTGCTTGCAGCGGACTTAAATGTACCTCTTTTTGAGTATGTAAACCGTCCAAATATATCCGAGGTTGTTTTTGAAAAAAATGGCCGAGGAGTTCTGAGTGATCAAATGATGTATTGCTATACATGGTTTCAAACACCTAACAAGTTGAATTTCTCTATACAGAACATAGTCAGTAGTCACGTACATGAAGGGAAGAGGCTGTATATTTGCCATAACTATTTGAAATTTACGTTTAAAAGTTGTTTCAAGTGGTTGATCTTTTCCCGCGATATTGTGACGTCATTTGAAAAAAATGCTTCCGGTTACAGTCGGGTCGTTCTATTTACAGAATGGGTAGGAAAGGGTTACTGAAAGGTTTTTTAAAATGAAATAAAGTATTTTTTTAACAATTATTAAATGAAATAATGAACTACTGGTGTAAATATAAGTAATGAATTGCGGGCTTGATGTCATTATCGGGGATACGAACGCAATTGGGCTGGTCAAAGTACGCATGGAGTCCTTCGGACTCCACACACTTAGACCAGCCCAATTGCGTTCATACCCCGATAATGACATCAAGCCCGCAATTCATTCCTTAAATAATTGTTTTTTCTTTTACATTTAGTATATGACAGCCTTTGAACATATGAGCAATTTTCACAATGCAACACATAATCGGTGTCGGATCCCTCGAGGTTTTAGCTCGGACCCCGGCGTCCTCGAGCGATCGCAGTTTTACTGTACAATATTCTTTGTAAAGACCTGTTTTGAGAATAAAAGCTAAAATGTGTGGGCACATAAATTTATTTCAAATGTTTAAGAAACTTGCTTATCTATTGTCTCAAAATGAGACATACATGTACATTTACATTTATGAATGACTACTACAAACAAAAGAAAACTGTAAAACAAATTTTGCAGAACATCAACATTATTGTATACATGTATTTGTACTTCAGTGTTCTTCCAGTTTCAGTGAACTTTATTGATTTTTGTCATTATCTTAAAATTTGATCATTGGTTATGTTTCACATTAAATTGTTTTCAAAATCATGTGAACAGCTAGCAGTATAAGTAAAGGCACATGTAAATAATACCACTTTCTACCCAGGTGCTATCTGGCTGGCCTGCAGTTTAACCCCCTTGGAATATTCCCCCCCATGGAGTATCCTGTCTCTCGAGGCGTCCCCTTGCTATCACCCTTCTTTACCTGGGACCACGCCCATTCCTGGGACGTGCCACACCAAGAGGACTTTCTTACTGGGGGACACGGACAATTCAGCCAGACCAGCTTTCAGATTGCTACAGGTGATAATAATGAATAGAGATCTTAAAAATGTAGCAAGTCGCATGTTTAAAAGAAATATATATAACAGTGAATTTAATGTGTGGTATGATCAATAAAAGCCATTTCAAAACATGCTACAGTGTTTAAACTCTACTTTCTTTAACCATGCCCTATTTTCAGAAAAATACTTAAATTACACTTGAATGTGGATTTTTCATTGTCACACAAGAATTCATGAACTGATTTGTCAATATATTATTCCCCTTATGTGACCGCACTAGTTTATGCAACTTTACAAGCATTATGTTTACATTTGTGATTTCTTTTAGGAGTCAGCAAGAAGTTTTGGTTCACATTGAATGCTTTGGGAACACTTTTAAGCGCATTTGAGTGAGCTACATGTACTCTTATACTTTAAACACAGATGGCAAATACAGTCACCTGCTGGATCATGTGATCAGTGGTCGTCCAGTGTTCCCATTGGCTGGTCACATTCTGTTGGCATGGAAGTGTCTAGCCCGTTACCATGGTGAGCTGTTTGAACAAATGGCTGTGCAGCTTGAAGGTGTACAAGTCCATCGCCCAGTTATCTTGCCTGACAATGGTAAGCATTTTTCAGACACTGAACTCCTGCAAAACAAATAAGATTATTGATGACATTAGGGCCCTTTTTTGAATGGTCTCTTCAAAAAAAATTATGCCCCCCTTCGAAGAAGAGGGGTATATTGCTTTGCACATGTTGGTCGGTCAGTAGGTCGGTCGGTCGGTCCGTTGGTAGACCTAAGCTTGTCCGAGTGATAACTCAGCAATTCCTTGATGTATGGTCATCAAACTTGACATGAAGATAGGGCTTGACCAGTAGATGACCCTTATTGATTTTAGGGGTCATCGGGTCAAAGGCCAAGGTCACAGTGACCTTAAATGGTAAAAGGATTTTAAAGCTTGTCTGAGTGATTAATAAACAATATATAGACCTATGGTCATCAAACTTGACATAGAGGCTGGGCCTGACCAGCAGATGACACCTATTGATTATAGAGGTCATCGGGTCAAAGGTCAAGGTCACAGTGACCTTGAATGATAAAAGGTTGTCCGATTGGTAATTTGACAATGCCTACACCCATGGCCCTCAATCTTGACTTGGAGGTTGGGTCTGACCAGTAGATGACCCCTATTGATTTTGGGGCTCATCGGGCCAAAGGTCAAGGTCACATTGACCTTGAATGAGAAAAGGTTGTCCGAGTGATAACTGGACAATGCCTGCACCCATGGCCCTCAAACTTGACATGAAGGTTGGGCCTGACCAGTAGATGACCCCTCTTGATATTGGGTCAAAGGTCAAGGTCACGGTGACCTTTAACACAAAAAAGTTAAAGATTCTCCCAGAGATATCTCAACAAAGCCTGAACCTATAATCATCAAACTTGACTAGAGGGTTGGGCTTGACCTGTAAATGACCCGTTTTAGCTCGACTATTCGAAGAATAGGTGGGCTATACTACTCAACCCAGCGTCGGCGTCGGCGTCCGGTTAAAGTTTTAGGGCAAGTTGGGATTTTCACTTATAAGTCCAATACCCTACATTCAATTGACTTAATACTTCACACAGTTGTTCAGGGCCATCACATGATGAGGTTAGATAACTCCATATTATTCTTTACACAGATTATGGCCCCTGATTGACTATGGAACTTAGGTTAAAGTTTTAGGGCAAGTTGGAATATTTATTATGCCCCCGAAGGTGGGCATATTAAAATCGCACCGTCCGTCCGTCTGGCTGTCCGGCCGTCCGGCTCTGTAACTTTCCCTTGTATGGACAGATTTTAAAATAACTTGCCACATGTTTTCCACATACCAAGATGATGTGTGGCGTGCAAGACTTGTGTCCCTACCTCAAAGGTCAAGGTCACACTTAGTGTTTATTCACAATGGAGTGCTGCATATAAGGACATAGGGTATAGGTTGTCGTGTCCGGGCTGTAACTTTCTCTTGTAAGGACAGATTTTAAAATAACTTGCCACATGTGTACCACATACGAAGACGACGAGTCGCGTGCAAGACCCGTGTCCCTACCTCAAAAGTCAAGTTCACACTTAGTGTTTATTCACAATGGAGTGCTGCATATAAGGACATAGAGTATAGGTTGTCGTGTCCGGGCTTTAACTTTCCCTTGTATGGACAGATTTTAAAATAACTTGCAAAATGTGTTCCACATACCAAGACGACGTGTCGCGTGCAAGACCCGTGTCCCTACCTCAAAGGTCAAGGTCACACTTAGTGTTTATTCACAATGGAGTGCTGCATATAAGGACATAGAGTATAGGTTGTCGTGTCCGGGCTGTAACTTTCTCTTGTATGGACAGATTTTAAAATAACCTGCCACATGTGTTCCACATACCAAGACGACGTGTCGCCTGCAAGACCCGTGTCCCTACCTCAAAGGTCAAGGTCACACTTAGTGTTTATTCACAATGGAGTGCTGCATATAAGGACATAGAGTATAGGTTGTCGTGTCCGGGCTGTAACTTTCCCTTGTATGGACAGATTTTAAAATAACTTGCCAAATGTGTTCCACATACCAAGACGACGTGTCGTGTGCAAGACCCGTGTCCCTACCTCAAAGGTCAAGGTCACACTTAGTGTTTATTCACAAGGGAATTCTGCATATAAGGACATAGAGTATAGGTTGTCGTGTCCGGGCTTTAACTTTCTCTTGTATGGACAGATTTTAAAATAACATGCCACATGTGTTCCACATACC
Organism: Mya arenaria; assembly: GCF_026914265.1. Classification (NCBI taxonomy): domain Eukaryota; kingdom Metazoa; phylum Mollusca; class Bivalvia; order Myida; family Myidae; genus Mya; species Mya arenaria. The sequence continues at coordinate 59,476,905 of NC_069123.1, forward strand.
AAGACGACATGTCGTGTGCAAGACCCGTGTCCCTACCTCAAAGGTCAAGGTCACACTTAGTGTTTATTCACAATGGAGTGCTGCATATAAGGACATAGAGTATAGGTTGTCGTGTCCGGGCTGTAACTTTTAGATTGTATGGACAGATTTTAAAATAACATGCCACATGTGTTCCACATACCAAGACGACATGTCGCGTGCAAGACCCGTGTCCCTGCCTCAAAGGTCAAGGTCACACATAGTGTTTATTCACAATGGAGTGCTGCATATAAGGACATAGAGTATAGGTTGTCGTGTCCGGGCTGTAACTTTCCCTTGTATGGACAGATTTTAAAATAACTTGCCACATGTGTTCCACATACCAAGACCACATGTCGCGTGCAAGACCCGTGTCCCTACCTCAAAGGTCAAGGTCACACTTAGTGTTTATTCACAATGGAGTGCTGCATATAAGGACATAGAGTATAGGTTGTCGTGTCCGGGCTGTTACTTTCCCTTGTATGGACAGATTTTAAAATCACTTGCTACATGTGTTCCACATACGAAGACGACGTGTCGTGTGCAAGACCCATGTCTCTACCTCTAAGGTGAAAGATACACTAAGCGTTTATTCACAAGGGAATTCTGAATATAAGGACATAACAGTGTAGGTTGTCAAGTATGGGTGGTATTTTTTTATGTTCAGAGGCAATTTAAAATAACTTGCCATATGTATTTGACACGTAAAGGCAAGATCAACTTTTCATGTACTGACCTTGTTCGTAGGTCAATGTCACATTCGGGGGCATTCGTTACATACTGTGACAGCTCTTGTTAATAACTTCTATATCCTTGGTTCAATTGACTTAATACTTCACACAGTTGTACAGGACCATCACACAATGAGGTTACATAACTCCATATTATCCTAAATACAAGTTATGGCCCCTGATTGACTTAGGTTAAAGTTTTAGGGCAGGTTAAAGTTTTAGGGCAAGTTGGGATTTTCACTTAAAACTCCAATACCATTCATTCAATTGACTTAATACTTCACACAGATGTTCAGAGCCATCACATAATGAGGTTAGATAACTCCATATGATCTTTTATACAAATTATGGCCCCTGATTGACTATGGAACTTAGGTTAAAGTTTTAGGGCAGGTTGGGATATTGTTTAATAACTTCTATACCCTTCATTCAATTGACTTAATACTTCACACAGTTGTTCAGGACCATCACCCAATGAGGTTACATAACTCCATATCCTTAATACAAGTTATGGCCCCTGATTGACTTGGGTAAAAGTTTTAGGCAAGTTAAAGTTAAGGGCAAGTTGGGATTTTAATAAAAAAACATTTATACCATTCATTAAATGCACTTAATAAAATTCAAAATTAATTACGCCCATCTTATAACAAGAAACATAACTCCATTTTAAGCCTAAATACAAATTATGGCCCTTGTTTTTTTGTTTTTTTTGTTTTTGTTTTTTTAATTTTCTTTGAAAGGCATATTTGTATATTCTTAACCACATTTTCATAATGGGAAATCAATTTATTTGAATGACTTTCATCATTGTTTGGGTGGGCTGGTAGGAGGGCAGCATCAAAGTCACCTTATGTATCGAATAATTTTAGTTAGGTTTGACATCAAGAGACCAAACTTGGTATTATTACATCGTTATTGTATTCTAAGTCAAAGCAGCGTAGTCGACCGCGCTGTCTTATAACCGCTCTTGTTATTTAAGTGGTCATCAGGTCAAACGTCAAGGTCACAGTGACCTTAAATCCAATAAGCTTGTCTGTGTGATAACTTGACACTGCCTGCACCCATGGCCCTAAAACTTGACGTGGAGGTCCATGCATATTTCATTCAATTGTCCAAATAATCCTGACAACATGGTGCTCAGGGGGGGGGGGGGGGGGGCATAATGTTTGACAAACATCTCTTGTTTTTTTTATTATTTACCAGAGCATGATTCATGTCATTTGTTGGGTTATACATTTTACTGCTTCATCACAATCATCAAAGTGGACATTTGCCCCAAAAACATGTATTATGTTAAGTTTATACACAAACTCTGTTTGATAACAATTGAAATTCATAGGAGCACTGCTAAGCATGCATGTCAGGGTGATCCCCCTTGTTGGTGAGTTTGAGATCACAGAAGGCCAGGAGCTGGTGTGTAGTGGGAGAATCACACGCCTTGGGAAATCCCTACCTGACACATGTCTAGATGCCCCACCCACATCACCACTGAGGAAGCTGGAGATACATGTATGTTTAAGGAAATCGTAGTTTGTAAAATCTGGTTACATTGACTGGGATATTCAATTTAAGGCATTGTTTTGTTAAGGCCCGGTCACACCGCAAGAACTTTGCTGGAGCGTTCCTGGAGTGGTGAAAACAATTCATCACCGTTCGCTACCGTTCACCAGAAGTTGGCCCCCGATAAGGCAACGCCCTATAGGCTTGGCCACCGCTTATGGTCCCCTCCTACCGCTCTGAAAGTTTTGAGCTGCACAAAATATTGCGAGCGGTGATGAGCGGGCAATTTTCCGCTCCGGCAAAGTTCACCACCGCTCCAACATCGCCCAGTCAGAGTTTGGCACCGCTAGACGCAAGTTTGTGGACGCTTGGGTCCGCTAGGCCAACGCAGAAATCTTGAACGCTGGACCACCGCTGCTTCGCCAGCTTTGCCTGGGCGGTGATTAAACGTTGCACAAACTTTGGTGGAGCGGTTGTAAGCATTTTACGAGCGGACACAGGATTGCTGGAACGGTGTCGGGCGTTGAAGCAGCTATCCATTGCGGTGATGAACTTTTGTTTGGCGTTGGTATGGAGGTGTCGGAGCAGGACCAGAATTTGGCTATAAATACGGGGAGAAATGGACCAGTAGCCCATTTGGAATCGAGCTGCCGTTGAGTGCAGACCTCATTTACATCGAATTTGCTCAAAGTTACAGTAAAACTGTACTACCATGGATGCTGAGAGACTTGCTATGATTGGTGCACTAGTCCAGCAGCAGAATCAGAACCTCCTCAGATTGCAACAAGCTGTTGACAGAAGGAGAAGAGAGAAAAGAAGGCTGCTGCCTTTCCTTCTCCAGCCTTCCTCTTCTTTTGTCTACGTGGCATGATGAACTTCAACTATTGACTTCTATCAAAAATCTATCAGAACTTCTATCAAAGCGATCCGTTCAGCTCCGTAGTCAAAAGCGGTATGCCGCTAAACCAACTTTAAACCCCCGCCGAGCCAATGCCCGCATGCGCAGAACCCCGCTCTATCAACGCTCCCGTCACCGCTAAACCAACGCTCGCTACCGTTAAGCCAACGCTATAGCAATGCCGGCTTCAGCGGTGCACCGCTAAGGCAACGCCCGTGTTTTCGATTTTTTCCCCATATTGTGCGCGGTGACGAGCGTTGTCGAAATTCGATCCCCTCTCCCTACCGTTCAAGGAACGCTCCAACAAAGTTCGGGCGGTGTGACCGGGCCTTTAAATCATGTATCTCAAATTAAAATGTTACTGTGCTTTGAGTAAAAGAATGAAATATGACAGTGGTAATGAATTATGACGTAGACATTTAGCTAGAAAGACAGCTGGTTGGCAATATATAATAACATGAAGAAGGTACATTATTTGTTCATTGAGCTTTTTTTTCCTTTTACCAGTTAACTCAAGAGGAGGTATACAGGGAGTTATGTCTGATGGGTCACAACTACAGTGGAAAGTTTCAGGTGGTCACACAGGCAGACAACAATGGTACATGAACCCTACTACAACATATTTACTGTTTAGGTTAAATGTTATGATTATGCATTTCAATTATTACTTTATAATTGATAGTCATCTTGTTTTGAAAGAATATACTGTAATATAAGATAACATTGATCCACAAGTTGATAATGCGAGAAAGATTTCAAAGCAAACTATTGCCTTGAATAGATATATTGTTAGAATGTATAACTTTGTTCACCCCCGTTTATATCAAAATTGCTACCACAATGTTTTGTCCTTAGGAGAGAGTGGTCAGGTTACCTGGACTGGTGACTGGTTGACATTTATGACTGGAATGATACAGCTGAGCCTTCTTGGTGAACCAGTCCATCGATCTCCACACATCACCAGACTTGGTCAGGTTTCCATCAATCCAGCTGTACACAGGGATGGTGTGGAATCTGGAGTGGCACTAGGTATGCAAAGTTGTAAAATGTGGTTCATTATTCCCCTGCCATACCGAAGCTCTTTACTTCCATCAACTTTGCCTAATCAGGCTGGGATTTTTATTATCCCCCGCCTTGAAAAGGCGAGGGGATATAGTAATGGTAGGCGCGATTCCATCCGTGTGTGCGTGCGTGTGTGTGTGCCTCTGTCCGCTCCACATTCATTTCTTTGCATCTCCTCTTACATTTCTCACGCGATTTCTACCAAACTTTCACAGATTGATGATCATAAAGTGAAGCAGCGCATATTGTCGGGCTTTTGCGATTCGACCATTTTTGAAAGAGTTGTAGCCCTTTGTTTATTTTACATTTAAAATTGGTTTCTTTGCAACTCCTCGTATGTTTTTCATGCGATTTCTACAAAACTTTCACAGATTGATGATCATAAAGTAAAGCAGTGCATATTGTCGGGCTTTCCTGATTTGACCATATTTGAAAGAGTTATGCCCTTTGCTTATTTTACATTTAAAATTGGTTTCTTCGCAACTCCTCTTACGTTTTTCATGCGATTTCTACCAAACTTTCACAGATTGATGATCATGAAGTAAAGCAGCGCATATTGTCGGGCTTTCCTGATTTGACCATTTTTAAAAGAGTTAATGCCCTTTGCTTATTTTACTTTTAAAATTGGTTTCTTCGCAACTCCTCTTACGTTTTTCATGCGATTTCTACCAAACTTTTACAGATGGATGATCAGAAAGTGAAGCAGTGCATATCGTCGGGCTTTCCCGATTAGACCATTTTTGAAAGAGTTATTGCCCTTTGCTTATTTTACATTTAAAATTGGTTTCTTCTCAACTCCTTTTACGTTTTTCATGCGATTTCTACCAAACTTTCACAGATCGATGATCATAAAGTGAAGCAGCGCATATTGTCGGGCTTTCCCGATTTGACCATTTTTGAAAGAGTTATTGCCCTTTGCTTATTTTAATTTAAAATTGTTTTTTTCGCAACTTCTCTTATGTTTTTCTTTTTACCAAACTTTCACAGATTGATGATCATAAAGTGAAGCAGCGCATATTGACGGGCTTTCCCGATTTGACCATTTTTGAAAGAGTTATTCCCCTTTGCTTATTTTACATTTAAAATTGGTTTCTCCACAACTCCTTAAGTTTTTCATGCGATTTCTACCAAACTTTCACAGATTGGTGATCATAAAGTGAATCAGCGCATATTGTCTGCCTTTTGCGACTTGACCATTTTTGAAAGAGTTATTGCCCTTTGCTTATTTTACATTTAAAATTGGTTTCTTCGCAAATCCTCTTATGTTTTTCATGTGATTTCTACCAAACTTTCACAGATTGATAACTATATAGTGACGCAGCGCATATTGTTGGGCTTTCACGATTCGACCATTTTTGAAAGAGTTATTGCCCTTTCTTTATTTTACATTTAAAATTGGTTTCTTCGCAACTTCTCTTACGTTTATGACTTTATAGTGACACAGTGCATATTGTCAGGCTTTTGCAATTTGACCTTTTTTGAAAGAGTTTTTGCCCTTTCTCAATTTTACACATTTCTTATTTTCCTGAGAAACTACCCTTACCATTGATTGGCTTTCGTTACAAAAAATGTCCCCATGAGGCGGGGGCGGCTGTCTGTGACCGCTCTTGTTAAACCAATTTGCTTTTTCAGGGTTCGAATTTAGACTCGCAAAATGCGAGCGACATTTGCAAATTGCGAGTGACTTTTATTCAAGCTCGCGAAATTCTGCGAGTGGCTTTTTCTAGGCCACAAAATGTTAAAAGGAAAGTAGAATAAACATGAACTTAACTCCTCTACGTAGTCGAGTGTAAACCGCCTATAAGTGGCATGTTTACACTACCAGTTTAAAGAAGATAGTACGGAGTCACGCTCTAGTAAGTTTTCAAAAATAGAACAAATACGGAAAAGGCCGAGTTTTATCTCGAATCGTTCCGGGATGCTCCGAGGCGTGCATAATACAAAGTGAATACAAACGACGTAATCACCTAGCTCAATCATTGACTAAATTTAGCGCTTTCGCGCACTATATGTAAACCCCATCAACCTTTGAATATATTTCCACCCAACTGTCAAAGTGAAGAGACTTCGTCAATCAATATATTTCATGGTCCAAAGCATCCACTAACATTTACTGTTGCTTTTATTTTAAATTTATAATGTTATTGTTTTTAATACTTATAGACTTAATGAAATCTGTAGCGTGCTTGCCGAATGGGTATTACCCGATGGCTAGGGTAAATATACAAAGTGAACAATGTCAAATTATTGGACAGCTTTGTTATCAAAAAGCGGCCAGCATCTGATGAGTCTTTCCGTACCCCCCAAAAAGAATAAGCCATCAACAAGTTCTAGTAGCCAAGTTACTCAAGATTGAAACTTTTTAATACTCATAATAGGTCTTAAGTGTAAATTTCTACTTTAATTAGACAAAATTATAAGGGAATAAAGCAAATAATAACATTGCAAGTTGATTTTTCATTTTGCGAGTTGCCTCAAAAAGCACTTGAAAATTTTTGCGAGTGCTGCTCAAAGTTAAATTCGAACCCTGTTGTTATGCCCTGTGTGTAAAAAAGTGTTCAGGGAAAATCTCTTAACTATTACAATGTACTTCAGGTATTCAGGATATTGTGCATTTATTGGTTATTGCAGTACATGTAAACAGAGGATGCAACAGTGTTACCTCAGGAGGAGTAAAACTAGAGGGCGTGGTCACTGTGGTAGAACCAGTTTGTGTTGAACCTGCAATAGACTGCAAAGGTATTTGTTTGGTACTAGACGTTATATGTTGGTTATTAAGCAATTTAAGATTTAAATTATAAAATCCAAATATCTTAATAAATTTGGAGAGAGTCAACATTTATTGTGCAGGCTGTAAATTTAGTTTGATTTTTTTTCTTTTATGTATTGGAAAGTTTTAAATTCTTTATTTCTTTTCAGATTTTAAAGCAGTGCATGTGACAAAGTCTGCATACCTAGCCATACCAAGAAAAGCTTCCAACCCCAGATGGGTGTCCTCCTTGTTGACCTACCCCAGTTACCTTGGTAACAGTGAAGATCATGTGCTCTGCTATCCCCGCTTCTGTACGATAGGGGAGAATGATGTAGCCATAGTGAGGGGTGGGTGGGGAAGGAACATGAACCCCCAAGGCAGAGGACTAGTGGACTGGGAAGGACAGGGACTGGGAAAGATGTTCAGTGGATATGACAACAGTGGAAAGAGGGTGATCGGATTTGTGCCTACAGGGGTAGGACTTATTTTGATGGATGTTTTTATTTTTTCTACAAACATAACCAGACCTTGTACATTTTAACAGATTTAATAAAAATGCCCATATAGTTTGTGCTTATTAATGGTTGGAACTTTTGCAGTGATATAGTCCTTTAAATTATCATACATGATAAAAAATAAACATTAATGAGTTGTGGTCAGTGAGACATTAATGAGTTGTGGTCAGTGGGAATGTTAACACCAGATATGAATTATTTGTTAAGGCAATGGCCACCAAAGTGTATGCAGAGAAGGTTCACCAGTGGCGGGTTCTTGATTCTTGGAGCCTGCAGGAAGCCAGCACGGTGCCTCTACCATATTTCCAGGCTTACCATGCCCTGGTGCAGAGGGCAGGGATTGACAAGAATAAGGTACAATATGGCATCTTTTAGACTCATAAGGTCAAAAAACAAAGTTTATAAAGATTAATCATAACACACATAATATAGTTGGTGAATGTCTTGGGCTTTAGTAGAGCTTTAGTTTATGAAAGATAATACATACTAATTGACTGAAGATTAACAAGAACATACCACTTTTACAAAATCAAGTCAATATTACATCTGTGTGTATGTTGTACACATTTCCAGAGTGTACTTGTGGTAGGATCAGGAGCTGAGGGTCGTGCAGGGGTGGCGGTGGCCATGCAGTATGCCTGCTCTGTGTATGTGGCAGCAGAAACTGACAAGCACAAAATTATGTTACTGGAAGACTTCCAGGATTTAAAAGATTGGACATTCTTAAAGCAGGATATGCACGGGGAAGTTTTGCGAAGAACCAATGGACAAGGTTTACATGTTATGTTGTTATGCTTCATGATAATGCAATTGTATACCTGTATAGAAAGTAATGGATGCAAACAAATGCCAAAATTGATATTCTATTATTCAGTAATTCTTTGGATCAAATATTAGATTACCAAAATGAATCTTTAAGAAGTTGTAGTTAACTATTATTATTTGCTATAGTTATAGACTAGGCCTTTATACCCTTATTTTTTGTAGCCGGTACACTTGACAGATCCTGATTCTTCCCTAAATTAGCCTCTGAAATTCCCCATCCCAACAAAAGGCAATACATTTTGAACAAACACAACACAAAATCTAATAATTTCAATTCCACTGCATTCATATTTCACGTTTTATGACGTTTTAAAATAACAGAAGGGTTTTCTGTATGACGAGCAGCCTTGTTCTGGGATTGACCTTTACTATATATAACTATGAAAAAACCAAACCTACTCCGGAATTAGTAAAATAAAAAAATAAAAACAAGCATGGATTTTGACTCAACCATTATACAACAATACAGGAAATACATCCTAAAATTCTATACCATACAGTTACATTTCAAAGCATGACCGAAATATTGAAAGACGGAAAACACAGTTTGTGGCACATACATGTAAGCAGAACATCGCATTCATATCGTCACAGCAATTTAAAAACAATATGTACAACTTAATTGGAAGTTAAGACAACAATATCGTGTGAATGCCGATTCCCTATGACCTTAATTGGCCTGTTCATTTAAATTTCACTGTAAAAATTTGAAACTTGTGTTAAGTCACTTGTCAAATAGTCAGTTATTGTTAAATTACTGGGACTGTTTAGTACCTGACCATGGCATATGCCCTAATTGACATATGACGCATGTATAGTGTTTTGTCATCACATTCACACCTCTTGTATTAGTGGCCAATCGTTGTGAAACAAGACAAACAAATTTCATATACAACAACACAGTTGAAGGCAAAAGGTTGGTTATTTTATTTATTCAACAAAAAAACAATCAAATATTCGAATACCGTTGTTGACATTCGAATACCAAAGGTTTGATCTAATATTCCAATATCCGTTTGCATCCCTAATAGAAAGTAATATCAACAGTATGACAAGTTTAAATCTTTCTTTTCAGGTCTGACATTTTTCTGTTAAAACTAAATAGTTGTATAACTGATACTGATTTAAAAATTGCGAAGGGCCAGCTTAAAAAAACTGATATTAATACCCCCAACAAACAAAGTTTGAAGGGGGTATATTGGAGTCACCCTGTGGTCGGTGGGTTTGTCGGTCGGTCCGTTGCAATTTACCTTGTCCGGAGCATAACTTAAAAACTACTGGATGGAATTTGATTAAACTTCATACAATGGTAGGGCATAATGAGAGGAAGTGCAGTGTATAATAACCATAACTCTATTCTTGCTTATTACTGAGTTATTGCCCTTTGTTACTTTTTTTTGTCCGGAGTATAACTTGAAAAGTACTGGATGGAATTCATTGGAACTTCATACAATGGTAAAGCAGAATGAGAGGAAGTGCAGTGTTCAAGAACCATAACTCTACTTTAGCTAATTACTGAGTTATTGCCCTTTATTTGTTTTTTTTTTGCTGTCAATTTTTTTTCCAGACATTAACTTGCAAACTACTAGATGGTATTTATTGAAACTTCATACAATGGTAAAGCACAATGAGAGAAAGTGCAGTGCACAAGAACCATGACTCTATTTTAGCTAATAACAGAGTTATGGCCTTTAATACTTTTTTCTTGTCCCAAGCATAACTTGAAAACTATTGGATGGAATTTAATAAAGCTTCATACAGTGATAGATCATAATGAGAGAAAGTGCAGTATACAGGAACCGCAATTCTATTTCAGCTAATTACAGAGTTACTGGCCTTTGTTACTTTTTCTTGTCCGGAGCATAACTTGAAACCTATTGGATGGAATTTAATAAAACTTCATACAGTGATAGATCATAATGAGAGGAAGTGCAGTGTACAGGAACCTTAATTCTATTTTTTATGCTAGGAGTGGATATAGTGTTCCACTGTGGTGAGCCAGGCAGCCTGCAGACTGTGTGCCCACTAGTAAGGGATGGTGGGAGTCTAATGCAGTGCCACACCACAGGAAATGTACCAGCCGATGAAGGTCAAGGGACGGTGCTTATTAGCCTGCTACAGAGGAATTGTCGCCTCTGTCACATCAGTATAGACAGGCTGGACAGGGAAATTGAACATCATGCCGCTCTGCTGCTGGCTGAAGGTAAGTTGTTTGCTGGCTTGAGGGTATAAGCTGGCTGATGTTTTTAGTGGCTGGGTATTAACAGGCAGGCCCTAAGTCTTTTATACCAGGATCAGGCTGAGCACACAATTTTTGTTTTGGAATATATTTTATTTTTATTTTTTATTGTTAAGTTCTCCTTTAAAAAAGTGCTCAGATTTTAAAAGGAATTTTTTATAAAAAAGAAAGAATTATTTTTTTGTTTTCTTAAATAAAGTTGAAGGAGGAAGACTTAGCTAAATGAAGAAAGATAATAAAATGTTTTATGCTTAAGATGTTTTGAGAGATAAGCAGCCAGCTCAGCTTGCTTGAGGTTAATAACAAGGTTAGGTTAAGTTGCTGGTTGAAGATTATTTCAAGCAGCAGTATAAGTAAGGGTTTCATGAGTTGTACTGAGAGAAGTTAACAACAGTATAAGATAAAGCTGACATTCACAGAGCCTCAGAGAAATGAAAACGTTGGGTTTGTTACATTAAAAAAGGATTGCAATGTTTTACCATTCATTTTACATCAATTCAAAGAATATTAAATCTTCCTTTCACATCTAAGGTATCGATTCTGGAGCCGTGAGGCCTTTCTCTTCCAAATTGTTTGAGGTGGATAAGGTACATCAGGCCATCAGCTACAAGGAGGCCCATCCTTCAGATTCCGTGGTCTTGAAGGTATAGTAATGTTTACATTTATTAGTTTTTCAAAGCAAATTGATGATACATGATTTTACTACTTTACATCTTATATTTACATTCATCTTGTCTTCTGTAAATAGAAAGCTTGACATTCACATTGTATGATCCTCATGCCATTCTTGTTAATATCAGAACTGCACTCTGATTGCATTAGCACAACATTATTTAACCACTGGTGTAGGCCATACTAACAATTTTTTTATACAAATGCATGTTGTCGGGAACCATTCTACAACATTAAATAATAATCAGTTGATTTCAGAGAAGAGCTAGTTTAATACATTGTATTTGCTCACATGTCATCATGTGTTATACAGCATAAATACATGAAAAATGGATTCATCATTTGTTGAAGTAATTGATTAAGGCATTATATCATCTAACAAACTTGATTAAGACTATTTCTAATAACATTAGTTTTAAAAATCATGCTTCTCAGTTTTTAAATATTGAATGAATCCAAACAGATTTCAATCCTGGTTTTGTCATCCAGCTAGGAGAAAGCAAGCCAGGTCCCCTGGAAGTGGAGGCCGTGACGCGCCTGTTACTTGCCCCGCACAAGGTGTATGTTGTCCTGGGAGGCCTTGGGGAGCTGGGGCTGCAGCTGGCTCACTGGCTTGTACAGCGTGGGGCCAGGAAGCTCCTCCTTACAGCTGACTCAGGTGGGGGTTAGGAATAGCCAATGTGAATTCAGCATATCTAATAGCTCTCCTTTTACTTATCAAACTAATCAACAATATATTCTTATAAATTCTTATATTAAACCTCTAAGACTTGGTTTAGAGTTCTAATTAAAGTAAATATTTCTCTGGTTGCGGTTTATAGATTCAGGATCTACTAGATATATGGATGATTGTCAACATTCTAAAATTGCATAATCTAGCTTTCAGTGTTAATGACTTACTGGTAAATCAGTTTTGCCCTTAAAATGTATTATAAAAGTATTATACGATTATACACTTGATACAAGAAAATTGTATTCACATTTCAGGAAAAGAGACAGGATACGAACAACGGAAACTTCGTGAGTGGAAGAAAATGGGTGTTACAGTAATGGTTTCTGAGAGAATCACTGGTACCCAGTTCTGTGCAGTTGTGCTGATAACTGATGCCAAGAAACTGGGACCAGTAGGAGGAATATTTGATATAAAAATGGTAAGAATGGTCCTAATTGAACAATATTTTGAGGTTGAGAGTGGTCGATGGATGGAGATGTCAGCTTTTCATCAAAGAGCTCATGGGTTTTAATCTCACAAGGATCATATTATATTGACCTCTCATAGAGGACACAAGTACTGGTTTCCTTCTGTAACAATGTTGAGAGTGAATCATATTGATCAGCCTATAACAATCTTCATAATCAAGTTATATTTGACCAAATCTAGTATTAATTAACAAATTAAACAATCATTACATGTAAAATTGGTTTTTATAAGCCGGTTTTTAAAAAAACAAACAGGACATACATGTATTATAGTTTTACCTACGGTGGGTGGTCGGGCAGTGTCCAGTATGGTGTCCTTTCAATAACTTAAGAATACTTTGTCTAATCATCGCCCAGTTTGGTCAGAATGTGTATTGGTATAATATCTTGGACAAGAACCAGCCATATTGGTCTAGTCTCTATATCGAGCGTTATTGTCCTTTCATTTTAGTTATTTCTTAAAATTGGTCTTGCCCGCTTATTAATTCTAGGAGCCTTTGTCCAATCATCACTCAATTTAGTCGGAATGTGTATTGGCATAATTTCTCAGACAAGTAAGATAACCAGCCATATGGCTATAGTCACTCAAGTGTTATTGCCCTTTACTTTTAGAAATACATCAATTCAGTCTTGTCCCCTCTAGCTTTTGAAGCTTTTGCCAATCATCACCAAATATGGTCAGAATGGGTATGGAAATAAATTTTGGACAAGTTCTCTAACAAGCCCTATTGCTTGAGTAATCACCCATAATATAAGTTACCTAAAACTAGTCTTGTCAGATCAATTAATCTAGAAGCTGTTTTCCAATCATCACCAAATTTGGCCAGAATGTATTTGGGCAGAATATCTTGGTCAGGATTGATGACCAGCCATGTCGCCTTAGTCACTTGAGAGTTATAACCCTTGAATTGGCAATTGTTTTTACCATTGTTGCTCTCTAATTTTGGTTTTGATTTAACGAACAACCACTTATCACCAAACTAAGGCAAACTTGGTGTTTTAAAATTAGGATCAGCGTATTTTGTGACAGTTAGGGATCCTTAATTTGTGTTTATGAATCATTGGGAATGCATGCTTGTTAATAAATAAAGAATTTGTCAGAAATGAGGGCAATATTGTAAATGTTTTTTTGGGCAGTTTGTGAAAAATGTGACGTCATATAATTTTTCAACAAAGTCTACGATTTAGTGGGACAGCCCTCATTCAAGTCTTGAAAATTAATTAAGGCATTAATTTTTTTAAGGCATAAGACATCCATCATCTTTTTACAGGGAGAGGATTGCTACTCCAGGGTCAAAAACCTAGAAACTGTTGTGAGGGATACATGCAGGAGCATCAACTGGTTTATTGTGTTTAGGAGGGATAGCCAGTCAACAGAACTGTTGGAATGGTGTGAGGGCAAGATCGATGAAAATTACAAAGGTGATTTAGCATTGCAAAATGTTTGAATTGTTGAGAACTTCAATGTATCTACCAAATAATAACTCGTTGTATGATATACTTGTACTGAAAAATATTATTAATTTTAATGCTGTAAAGTTACACATAATTTAAATATCCTTCCAGTCCAAGTCATTAAACTGGTTGACCATCAACAAATTGGATGTCCATCTCCTTGGCGACTACCACCAAATGACCTTGAGGCAGCTATGTTGCAGGACTGCACTGAATGTGATTTATGCCTGGATGCAGGGGGAACACAAGAAAGAAAGGCCAAAAATGAAACCACCTTGGAGTGTTTGTGCAGATTATCAGGTGATTTGTTTTTCTAAGCATTAAGTTTGTAGTCAAAATAGTAAACAATAGTATAGGTGGAATGTTTGTCCCCCCACTAAGGTGGCCATATTAAGATAACAGTATTTTAATATAAATAGGCACATGTGTTTGATGCATTAAGGTGATGTTTGGCTTACAGACGTAGCATTATGGACTGTTACATAATAATATATACATGTATGCTGAAAAAGTATAGTTTATTGTGTCCAATTTGTAACTGTCATGAACAGGGATTCTAAAATAAATTGGCACATGTGTTTGGTAGGCAGAGGTGATGTGTCAAGTGAGAGTCAAACGTCCTAAATGTAGACACATAAGTAATTGCATTTTCCATTGATGTAGATGGCACTTTGGATGCATTTGTCACTTACTGTGACAGCTTTTGTTTTTACAAGTTTTAAGTATTTTTTTTTATTAGGATAACTTTCAAACTTTAAATCTTTTACTATATTATAACTGAAACAGTTATATTAATTTTGCCAGACTACAGAGGGATTTTGTCTATAGGTTTACTCTCGGTCCATCTGTCTGTCAGCTTGTCGGCACCAACATCTAGGTTTATAATTTATATTGACATTAGGTTTAGGGGCTTTTTTGTATAGTTTTCCACATGAAAAGCTCCTACAACCTCCTGATTACAAGCTATATTTAAAGAATTAGAAACCTCATCAACCATTATTGTTGGTACGTCTGTCTGTCCAAAGAAATGCTGAAATAACTAAAAAAAAATGCAAGCTAGGTAAATGAACTTTAGCGTGTGGATAGAGGGCTATTAAGAGATTATGCACCTCATTGTTCTGTTCGACCAAATTAATTGATGCAATGGCAACATCATAGTGAAAATACTTCTCTTTGGCAGGATTTTGGTTTAACTCAAAACCATATAAAAGCTACATTGGTAACTTGATTTATCTATGTTAAAAGAAGGTCACCAGGAACAATTTGCACAAATGTTTCTATCTTTTTTATGCTATGGCAACAAAAATGGTGAAAATACCACTTTCGGGCAGGATTTTTATGAGATGACATTTTGTGGTTGCTATGGCAACAGTAACAGTGAAAATATTACTCTTATTGAATGGATCCTGCTATAACTTGAGAAGTATGTAAACATGGTAAACATGATATGTGGTTAGAAGGCCATAAGGTCATGTGGTTTCTATGACAACATAGTGTTAATGTTTTCCCTCAATTTGGAAAGAACATTGATCCTGTGATAGCTCGAAAAGTATGCATTAGCTTGGTATATGCAATTAAAGTTTATTGGTTGTTAGAGGCCAATAAGAAAATTATGCTGATGGTTTAGAAATATTGTGACTTTGGCAACAATAAATATATATATATATGGCTAAAAATATGCTGCGTTCTTTTTGTATAATAAATACCCAGTTGAAATGGAACAATAACAGTTTACTGTGTCCTCCAGGTGTGCTTGACATGTCCAGTTTGGAAGGGTCCCTGAGCCTGAATCAGCTGGGGTTAGACATACTGGACATTGCAGAGCTTAAACTGCATGTTGACAAACTGGCATGGTTCACATCCCAAGAGGTAGAAGCATACATTTGACTATTTATAATATAAAAAAAATACATACAATGTTTAACTAATTTGTCTTTGCTTTAAATCATGAAGTAAAATGAAGTATTTATCGTTGGAATGTGCTTTTAAAACGTTGTGTGTATGGAATATCTGATATGAAGATCACTTGTATCATGAGCTATAAACTCCCTCTTGCAGTTGAAGCATATGAAGGTCGAAGAATTGCTCGACTTACTGCCAGAAAGTACTGATGATAAGAAAAGTGAAGAGGAAACTGAGAACCACTCAATGGCCGACTTGACTGATTCAGACAACAAGAAGTTGAGGCCTCTCCTACCATCTTTCAGTGACCAACAAATGATAGTTAAGCTGAACAGTTGGCCTCAACCTGCAATGCCTGTCTATATTATATACAATGATGGTAATTTTTTAAATTACTATCCAGAAGTTTTAATCTTGATTGATTTCAATTTTACATTTCAATTATACATGTCTGATTATTATTATGCCCCCTTCGAAGAAAAGGGCTATATTGCTTTGCACATGTCGGTCGGTAGGTCAGTCAGTCGTTCCGTCGGTAGACCAAAGCTTGTCCGAGTGATAACTCAATAATTCCTAGACGTATAGTCATCAAACTTGACATGAAGGTTGGGCCTGACCAGTAGATGACCCCTATTTTTTTTAGGGCTCATCAGGTCAAAGGTCAAGGTCAAGGTGACCTTTAATGATAAAATGATTTTAAAGCTTGTCCGAGTGATAACTCAACAATGCCTAGACCTATGGTCATCAAACTTGATATGAAAGTTGGGCCTGGTCAGTAGATGACCGGTCATCAGGCTTAAGGTCAAGGTCACAGTGACCTTGATTGGTTAAAGGTTGTCGAGTCATAACTCAACAATGCCTCCACCCATGGCCCTAAAACGTGACTTGGAGGTTGGGCCTGACCAGTAGATGACCCCTATTGATTTTAGGGGTCATTGGGCCAAAGGTCTTGGTCATAGTGACCTTGAATGATAAGCACTTGTCTGACTGATAACTCAACAATGCTTGCACCCATGGCCCTCAAACTTGACTTGGAGGTTGGGCCTGACCAGTAAATGACCTCTATTAATTTTAGGGGTCATTGGGCCAAAAGTCAAGGTCACAGTGACCTTGAATGATAAAAGGTTGTCCTACTGATTACAATGCCTGCACCCATGGCCCTAAAACTTGACTTGAAGGTTGGACCTGGCCAGTAGGTGACCCTTATTGATTTTAGGGGTCATCAGGCCAAAGGTCAAGGTCACAGTGAACTTAAATGATAAAAGGTTGTCCTACTGATAACTCAATAATGCCTGCACCCATGGCCCTCAAAATTGACTTGGAGGTTGGGCCTGACCAGTAGATGACCGCTATTGATTTTAGGGGTCATTGGACCAAAGGACAAGGTCACAGTGACCTTGAATGATAAAAGGTTGTCCAAGTGATAACTCAACAATGCCTGCACCCATGGCCCTCAAACTTGACTTGGAGGTTGGACCTGACCAATAGATGACCCCTATTGATTTTAGAGGTCAAAGGTCAATGTCACAGTGACTGTGAATGCAAAAATTTGTTTGAATTATATCTCGATGATGCCTGCACCCATGGCCCTCAAACTTGACCTGGAGTTTGGGTCTGACCTGAAAATGACCCCTTATGATTTTAGGGGTCATTGGGTCAAAGGTCAAGGTCAGGCTGACCTTTAACCAAAAAAGATTTTCTGTGTGATAACTTGACAATGCCTATGGCCCTCAAACTTGACATTCAGGTTTTTGGTGACCAGCTGATGACTCCTATGGATTTTGAGGTCATTGAGTCAAAGGTCATGGTCATAACACACTCTATCCTTTGAATGGTCATAATCTTAAAACTGCCTCAATGGCATCCTATGTCATTCAATTGTCCATATAATCCTGACAACATGGCGCTCAGTGGGGCATAATGTTTGACAAACATCTCTTGTCTTTAAATTTATGGTTTTGATTTTGTTTTGTTACGCCCTTGGTTGAATGATAAGGTCGGTGCTTGAAGCATGGTTTTCTTCAGCTATTGCAAGTTACCTTTTTCTTGTTGACAGAGACTGTTTGGGAGGTGTTAGAGCTAGCTAGAATGGTAAAGGCCCCAGTGTACGGCCTCCATGTCACTGCTGACACACCCACAATGTCTGTGAATGCCCTTGCTGGATACTTCCTGCAGGTAGGCTTCATTTTGTTATTTAACTTTAAAATTTTTATGCCTCCCTTCGGAGAACTAGAGGGTACTTAGCTTTTCATGTCAGATCATGTTGGTCAATAGACCAAATCTCGTCCAAAGATAACTAGAGTACTCTAAGGCCTAAGGTCCTCAAACTTGGTAAGGAGGTTGGTCATGACAAGCAGATAGCTTCTATTGGTTTTGGAGTCTGTAGGTCAACACTTATTTGTCAAATTGATAACTAGAGTTTGCTGGGTCTTGCAGGTTGGTCATCCCTATTAATTCTGAGATCAGTTGGTCAAAGGTCAATATGACCTTGGACACAAAAAGCTTTGTCCAATTGTTAACTAGAGTATGCTTAGGTCTACGGCCCTTAAACTCATTAAAGATGTTGTCATGATCTGCAAATGAACCTTATTGATTTTGAGGTCAGCAAGTCAAAATTCAACAGTGACCTTTTGCCTGCTTAAGAGAATGCTTGTTTCTGTAGATTCTTCAAAATATGGTTAAAAAATGATTACACTTGAGCCTTTCATAACAATTATATTATGTACTTAAAAAATGTTAATGAGCTGGTAACTGCTTTCCTTATGACTGCTTAAAAATAATGTTTATTTCAATATTTGGTATATACCAGTCAATTATAATGGTTCAAAACACCGTTTCAGAATCTCTGCTTGAACAACAATTGTGAACCATTCATTCTGATTGGTCACAAGTTTGGTTGCCCTGTTGCCATAGAGATGACCTTACAACTAGACACAGATGACCTTGACCTTGTGAAACAGCTTATCTGCTTAGAGGGCTCACAGATGTATGTGATGGCTGGGGAAAATGACTGTGTCTCATCAAAGGGGGAATACGACAAAGATGAGATGGAAGAAATGGCGTTGATCTCGTTCTTACAGAGTTTTGATGTTACTTCTGAAGAGGTTGGATTTAGTTTGATCAGTTTTAACTTATTTATTTTACAACAGTTGTGAAACAAGTAATTACATCATATAAATCACTCTCGTTGGCACAATATTGTGTGGGTGTGATCTTATGTTGTGTGGGAAATTGGGAAATCCAGATAAAACCAACTTGCCTAGCTTTGTCACAACCCAACCAAACACAATGCACCTCATTTATATAATTAAAAAAAATCAAATGTTGATACTTGGTGTAAAACATTGCATTTTAGGCTTTAGAAGTACTGGAGAATTTTGATGATGATGATGACAACATCAGCACTTTATCCAAAATGGCAGAAGTGAAGCAGTCTCCCAGATTGGTCTCCCTTGGTCTAACCTCACCCCAGGTCCGTGAGGTCATCACCCGCTATGTCCAGCAGTATATGAACGTTTGCACCTTTAGGCCAACAGCTGGGACTGTAAAGGCTCCAGTCACATTGATCAGGGGCCGGCAGAACCAGAAAGGCTCCAAGATGCCGGGGGATTATGGATTGTCTAAGGTAAATGCTTTTATATGTTCTGTATATCATGCTTGACATATAGTGATAACTTTGGTTAATGTAAGCTTAACTTTCCCTAGATTTAAAAATTACTTACTTTCAGACAATTATTATTATCACATTGAGTCATGCTTAAAACCTACAGACATATACAGGTCACATAATCTATAGCACTCAAAAAATATTACATGCACAGATTTTTTTTTAATGAATGTACATTGCTTAGTTTAAGAAACATTTAATTAATTGAGCATGTTCACAGCAATATCAAAAGCAAAGGTCACAAAACCTCAAATAATCATACATAAAATGAACATACAATAATTATACTACAAGTCTTCACCGTACATATGGCTTGGATTGTTGAGCTAAAAATAGCCTTGTCAAGATTTTTACTACTTTGGAACATGTATTACACATGACCACAGTCCCTGGAGGTCAAGGTTACTCTTGGAGGTCAACCCCTACACAGCATGCATGCATATAACTGTTATGCTTGTGTGTCAGGTGTACGAGGGAGGGGTGGCAGTCCACATTCTCAACACCCCACATGGCACCGTCCTCCAAAAGATGGCTGACGAAGTCATGGCAACGATCAACGCTACAGTGGAAAAGGCCAAGACAGCAGGCTAGAACTCAGATTGTGACTTTATGGTGTCTGTATTGCAGACATTAAAAGAAAAAACATACTTTTTTTCATGTCAAGACATATCATTCATTGGTTAATTAAAATGATTGGATTAAAACTTGAATAATTATGCTTTTGTGCTTTTGAATGTGGGTCATTTGTGAAGTGATGTTGGTTATTTCTCTTTCTCATTTCTCATAGCAACATATGTCTTTCAAATGGATTATTGTATGATTTATAATAAGGCTTATTGTTTGGCTTCTGGATTTGAAAAATAAATATTTTTGGCAATATTTTGTTTTGTTTTATCAAGCAGCAGAAAAAAAAATCTACTTTGGACATTACATTGTATGTATGCATTGATTTTCTGTTGTAAAAAAATAGTCCAAAAACTTGACATGGTTGACACAATATAACTTCAATATATTACAATTTGGTGAAATGGCAGCAAAATATATGGTCAAGCCTCTTTAGTAAAGTGCCAAGGTACTTGATCATAAGTAATGTTTATTTTATAAAGCAGAGGACCCCATGTGTTCTACTGGCATGGCTCTTTGGTCATTTTCAATCCAGAGTATCTGGTATATATGACTAATACCCAACATACTTAAAAGTTCAAAAAGGTAAGGGAGAAAGCGAATTGCACTCAGTCTGAACAGGTTGTCTCGCTTAAACTGTACTTTTCACCCCTTTACAAAGGCAAGTGAGTGAAAAAAAATACTGTGACAAAAAGCAGGTTGTCTCCCTTAGGCTGTATTTTTTTTTATTAGGGAACATAACAGTAGCAATTTTGATAGTTACAAGGGCCATAATCCAGTAATGCATGGCCCGATCTGGCTGGTTTAAGAAAGGAATCAAGCTCTTGTGGATATCTATATACAGTATTAGTGTGATTAAGATACTAACAAAAGTGAAGACTAAATCAAGTTCACTAGCAAACGTTTACAGACGCACACACGTACAGACTCGAGGATGACGGACACCGTGCCAACGCATAGGCTCTACTGGCCTTCAGATACTTCACTGTGACGTAATTTTCATTTTCAAACATTTCCAATTAAATTTTTGGTTTCTTTTCTCTTTAATCATACATATAACCAGCTCATCAATTTGCTTCATTCATGAAAAGTAGTACTAACCAAATGCATTGTTCATAATACAGTGTTCCACTTGTTCTCACCAACATCAAGGACATGAAAATGATTATAAAAGTTTATATGTCCATGTTAATGTAGTGATTTCACCCTAGCTATACTACCTAGATATACTACTCACCCTAGCTATACTACTCACCCTAGCTATATTACTGGCCCTAGCTATACTACACACCCTAGCTATACTACACACCCTAGCTATACTACACACCCTAGCTATACTACACACCCTAGCTATACTACACACCCTAGCTATACTACACACCCTAGCTATACTACTCACCCTAGCTATACTACACACCCTAGCTATACTACTCACCCTAGCTATACTACACACCCTAGCTATACTACTCACCCTAGCTATACTACTGGCCCTAGCTATACTACACATCCTAGCTATACTACACACCCTACCTATACTACACACCCAAGCTATACTACACACCCTAGCTATACTACTCACCCTAGCTATACTACTCACCCTAGCTATATTACTCACCCTAGCTATACTACTGGCCCTAGCTATACTACACACCTTGGCTATACTACCTAGCTAGACTACACACCCTAGCTATACTACACACCCTAGCTATACTACTCACCCTAGCTATACTAATCACCCTAGCTATACTACACACCCTAGCTATACTACACACTCTAGCTATACTACTCAGCCTAGCTAGACTACATACCCTAGCTATACTACTCACCCTAGCTATTCTACACACCCTAGCTATACTACTCACCCTAGCTATACTACACATCCTAGCTATACTACTCACCCTATCTATACTACTCGCCCTAGCTATACTACACACCCAAGCTATACTACACACCCTAGCTATACTACTCAACCTAGCTATACTACACACCCTAGCTATACTACTCACCCTAGCTATACTACACACCCTAGCTATACTACTCACCCTAGCTATACTACACACCCTAGCTATACTACTCAGCCTAGCTAGACTACACACCCTAGCTATACTACTCACCCTAGCTATACTACACACCCTAGCTATACTACTCAACCTAGCTATACTACACACCCTAGCTATACTACACACCCTAGCTATACTACACACCCTAGCTATACTACACACCCTAGCTATACTACTCAGCCTAGCTATACTACACACCCTAGCTATACTACTCACCCTAGCTATACTACACACCCTAGCTATACTACTCACCCTAGCTATACTACTCACCCTAGCTATACTACACACCCTAGCTATACTACTCACCCTAGCTATACTACACACCCTAGCTATACTACACACCCTAGCTATACTACTCACCCTAGCTATACTACTCAGCCTAGCTATACTACACACCCTAGCTATACTACTCACCCTAGCTATACTACACACCCTAGCTATACTACTCACCCTAGCTATACTACACACCCTAGCTATACTACACACCCTAGCTATACTACCTAGCTATACTACACACCCTAGCTATACTACACACCCTAGCTATACTTCTCACCCTAGCTATACTACACACCCTAGCTATACTACACACCCTAGCTATACTACACACCCTAGCTATACTACAAACCCTAGCTATACTACACACCCTAGCTATACAACCTAGCTATACTACACACCCTAGCTATACTACACACCCTAGCTATACTACACACCCTAACTATACTACACACCCTAGCTAGCTATACTTCTCACCCTAGCTATACTACACACCCTAGCTATACTACACACCCTAGCTATACTTCTCACCCTAGCTATACTACACACCCTAGCTATACTACACACCCTAGCTATACTACTCACCCTAGCTATACAACCCTAGCTATACTACACACCCTAGCTATACTACACACCCTAGCTATACTACTCACCCTAGCTATACTACACACCCTAGCTATACTACTCACCCTAGCTATACTACACACCCTAGCTATACTACACACCCTAGCTATACTACTCACCCTAGCTATACAACCCTAGCTATACTACACACCCTAGCTATACTTCTCACCCTAGCTATACTACACACCCTAGCTATACTACACACCCTAGCTATACTACACACCCTAGCTATACTACACACCCTAGCTATACTACACACCCTAGCTATACTACACACCCTAGCTATACTACTCACCCTAGCTATACTACACACCCTAGCTATACTACACACCCTAGCCATACTACACACCCTAGCTATACTACACACCCTAGCTATACTACACACCCTAGCTATACTACACACCCTAGCTATACTTCTCACCCTAGCTATACTACACTACACACCCTAGCTATACTACACACCCTTGCTATACTACACACCCTAGCTATACTACACTACACACCCTAGCTATACTACACACCCTAGCTATACTACACACCCTAGCTATACTACACACCCTAGCTATACTACACATCCTAGCTATACTTCTCACCCTAGCTATACTACACACCCTAGCTATACTACTCACCCTACCTATACAACCCTAGCTATACTACACACTCTAGCTATACTTCTCACCCTAGCTATACTACACACCCAAGCTATACTACACACCCTAGCTATACTACACACCCTAGCCATACTACAGACCCTAGCTATACTACACACCCTAGCTATACTACTCACCCTAGCTATACTACACACCCTAGCTATACTACTCACCCTAGCTATACTTCTCACCCTAGCTATACTACTCACCCTAGCTATACTACACACCCTAGCTATACTACTCACCCTAGCTATACTACACACCCTAGCTATACTACTCACCCTAGCTATACTACTCAGCCTAGCTATACTACACACCCTAGCTATACTACTCACCCTAGCTATACTTCTCACCCTAGCTATACTACACACCCTAGCTATACTACTCACCCTAGCTATACTACACACCCTAGCTATACTACACACCCTAGCTATACTACTCACCCTAGCTATACTACACACCCTAGCTATACTACTCACCCTAGCTATACTACTCACCCTAGCTATACTACACACCCTAGCTATACTACTCACCCTAGCTATACTTCTCACCCTAGCTATACTACACACCCTAGCTATACTACACACCCTAGCTATACTACACACCCTAGCTATACTACACACCCTAGCTATACTACACACCCTAGCTATACTACACACCCTAGCTATACTACACACCCTAGCTATACTTCTCACCCTAGCTATACTACTCAGCTTAGCTATACTACACACCCTAGCTATACTACACACCCTAGCTATACTACTCACCCTAGCTATACTTCTCACCCTAGCTATACTACACACCCTAGCTATACTACTCACCCTAGCTATACTACTCACCCTAGCTATACTACTCACCCTAGCTATACTTCTCACCCTAGCTATACTACACACCCTAGCTATACTACTCAGCTTAGCTATACTACTCAGCTTAGCTATACTACTCACCCTAGCTATACTACTCACCCTAGCTATACTTCTCACCCTAGCTATACTACACACCCTAGCTATACTACACACCCTAGCTATACTACTCAGCTTAGCTATACTACACACCCTAGCTATACTACTCACCCTAGCTATACTACTCACCCTAGCTATACTTCTCACCCTAGCTATACTACACACCCTAGCTATACTTCACAGCCTAGCTATACTTCACACCCTAGCTATACTACACACCCTAGCTATACTACACACCCTAGCTATACTTCTCACCCTAGCTATACTACACACCCTAGCTATACTACACACTCTAGCTATACTACTCAGCCTAGCTAGACTACATACCCTAGCTATACTACTCACCCTAGCTATTCTACACACCCTAGCTATACTACTCACCCTAGCTATACTACACATCCTAGCTATACTACTCACCCTATCTATACTACTCGCCCTAGCTATACTACACACCCAAGCTATACTACACACCCTAGCTATACTACTCAACCTAGCTATACTACACACCCTGGCTATACTACTCACCCTAGCTATACTACACACCCTAGCTATACTACTCACCCTAGCTATACTACACACCCTAGCTAAACTACTCAGCCTAGCTAGACTACACACCCTAGCTATACTACTCACCCTAGCTATACTACACACCCTAGCTATACTACTCAACCTAGCTATACTACACACCCTAGCTATACTACACACCCTAGCTATACTACACACCCTAGCTATACTACACACCCTAGCTATACTACTCAGCCTAGCTATACTACACACCCTAGCTATACTACTCAACCTAGCTATACTACACACTCTGGCTATACTACTCACCCTAGCTATACTACTCACCCTAGCTATACTACACACCCTAGCTATACTACTCACCCTAGCTATACTACACACCCTAGCTATACTACACACCCTAGCTATACTACTCACCCTAGCTATACTACTCAGCCTAGCTATACTACACACCCTAGCTATACTACTCACCCTAGCTATACTACACACCCTAGCTATACTACTCACCCTAGCTATACTACACACCCTAGCTATACTACACACCCTAGCTATACTACCTAGCTATACTACACACCCTAGCTATACTACACACCCTAGCTATACTACACACCCTAGCTATACTACACACCCTAGCTATAGTACACACCCTAGCTATACTACACACCCTAGCTATACTACACACCCTAGCTATACTACACACCCTAGCTATACAACCTAGCTATACTACACACCCTAGCTATACTACACACCCTAGCTATACTACACACCCTAGCTATACTACACACCCTAGCTAGCTATACTTCTCACCCTAGCTATACTACACACCCTAGCTATACTACACACCCTAGCTATACTTCTCACCCTAGCTATACTACACACCCTAGCTATACTACACACCCTAGCTATACTACTCACCCTAGCTATACAACCCTAGCTATACTACACACCCTAGCTATACTACACACCCTAGCTATACTACTCACCCTAGCTATACTACACACCCTAGCTATACTACTCACCCTAGCTATACTACACACCCTAGCTATACTACACACCCTAGCTATACTACTCACCCTAGCTATACAACCCTAGCTATACTACACACCCTAGCTATACTTCTCACCCTAGCTATACTACACACCCTAGCTATACTACACACCCTAGCTATACTACACACCCTAGCTATACTACACACCCTAGCTATACTACACACCCTAGCTATACTACACACCCTAGCTATACTACTCACCCTAGCTATACTACACACCCTAGCCATACTACACACCCTAGCTATACTACACACCCTAGCTATACTACACACCCTAGCTATACTACACACCCTAGCTATACTACACACCCTAGCTATACTACACACCCTAGCTATACTACACTACACACCCTAGCTATACTACACACCCTTGCTATACTACACACCCTAGCTATACTACACTACACACCCTAGCTATACTACACACCCTTGCTATACTACACACCCTAGCTATACTACACACCCTAGCTATACTACACATCCTAGCTATACTTCTCACCCTAGCTATACTACACACCCTAGCTATACTACTCACCCTACCTATACAACCCTAGCTATACTACACACCCTAGCTATACTACACACCCTAGCTATACTACACACCCAAGCTATACTACACACCCTAGCTATACTACACACACTAGCCATACTACAGACCCTAGCTATACTACACACCCTAGCTATACTACTCACCCTAGCTATACTACACACCCTAGCTATACTACTCACCCTAGCTATACTACACACCCTAGCTATACTACTCACCCTAGCTATACTACACACCCTAGCTATACTACTCACCCTAGCTATACTACACACCCTAGCTATACTACTCACCCTAGCTATACTACTCAGCCTAGCTATACTACACACCCTAGCTATACTACTCACCCTAGCTATACTTCTCACCCTAGCTATACTACACACCCTAGCTATACTACTCACCCTAGCTATACTACACACCCTAGCTATACTACACACCCTAGCTATACTACTCACCCTAGCTATACTACACACCCTAGCTATACTACTCACCCTAGCTATACTACTCACCCTAGCTATACTACACACCCTAGCTATACTACTCACCCTAGCTATACTTCTCACCCTAGCTATACTACACACCCTAGCTATACTACACACCCTAGCTATACTACACACCCTAGCTATACTACACACCCTAGCTATACTACACACCCTAGCTATACTACACACCCTAGCTATACTACACACCCTAGCTATACTTCTCACCCTAGCTATACTACTCAGCTTAGCTATACTACACACCCTAGCTATACTACACACCCTAGCTATACTACTCACCCTAGCTATACTTCTCACCCTAGCTATACTACACACCCTAGCTATACTACTCACCCTAGCTATACTACTCACCCTAGCTATACTACTCACCCTAGCTATACTTCTCACCCTAGCTATACTACACACCCTAGCTATACTACTCAGCTTAGCTATACTACTCAGCTTAGCTATACTACTCACCCTAGCTATACTACTCACCCTAGCTATACTTCTCACCCTAGCTATACTACACACCCTAGCTATACTACACACCCTAGCTATACTACTCAGCTTAGCTATACTACACACCCTAGCTATACTACTCACCCTAGCTATACTACTCACCCTAGCTATACTTCTCACCCTAGCTATACTACACACCCTAGCTATACTTCACAGCCTAGCTATACTTCACACCCTAGCTATACTACACACCCTAGCTATACTACACACCCTAGCTATACTACACACCCTAGCTATACTACACACCCTAGCTATACTTCTCACCCTAGCTATACTACTCAGCTTAGCTATACTACACACCCTAGCTATACTACACACCCTAGCTATACTACTCACCCTAGCTATACTTCTCACCCTAGCTATACTACACACCCTAGCTATACTACACACCCTAGCTATACTACACACCCTAGCTATACTACTCACCCTAGCTATACTACTCACCCTACCTATACAACCCTAGCTATACTACACACCCTAGCTATACTACTCACCCTAGCTATACAACCCTAGCTATACTATACACCCTAGCTATACTACTCACCCTAGCTATACAACCCTAGCTATACTACACACCCTAGCTATACTACACACCCTAGCTATACTACACACCCTAGCTATACTACACACCCTAGCTATACTACACATCCTAGCTATACTTCTCACCCTAGCTATACTACACACCCTAGCTATACTACTCACCCTACCTATACAACCCTAGCTATACTACACACTCTAGCTATACTTCTCACCCTAGCTATACTACACACCCAAGCTATACTACACACCCTAGCTATACTACACACCCTAGCCATACTACAGACCCTAGCTATACTACACACCCTAGCTATACTACTCACCCTAGCTATACTACTCACCCTAGCTATACTTCTCACCCTAGCTATACTACACACCCTAGCTATACTTCACAGCCTAGCTATACTACACACCCTAGCTATACTACACACCCTAGCTATACTTCTCACCCTAGCTATACTACTCAGCTTAGCTATACTACACACCCTAGCTATACTACACACCCTAGCTATACTACTCACCCTAGCTATACTTCTCACCCTAGCTATACTACACACCCTAGCTATACTACACACCCTAGCTATACTACACACCCTAGCTATACTACTCACCCTAGCTATACTACTCACCCTACCTATACAACCCTAGCTATACTACACACCCTAGCTATACTACTCACCCTAGCTATACAACCCTAGCTATACTATACACCCTAGCTATACTACTCACCCTAGCTATACAACCCTAGCTATACTACACACCCTAGCTGTACTACACACCCTAGCTATACTTCTCACCCTAGCTATACTACACACCCTAGCTATACTTCTCACCCTAGCTATACTACACACCCTAGCTTTACTACACACCCAAGCTATACTTCTCACCCTAGCTATACTACACACCCTAGCCATACTACAGACCCTAGCTATACTACACACCCTAGCTATACTACTCACCCTAGCTATACTACACACCCTAGCCATACTACACACCCTAGCCATACTACACACCCTAGCTATACTACACACCCTAGCTATACTACACACCCTAGCTATACTACACACCCTAGCTATACTACACACCCTAGCTATACTACACACCCTAGCTATACTACACACCCTAGCTATACTACACACCCTAGCTATACTACTCACCCTACCTATACAACCCTAGCTATACTACACACTCTAGCTATACTTCTCACCCTTGCTATACTACACACCCTAGCTATACTACCCACCCTAGCTATACTACACACCCTAGCTATACTACACACCCTAGCTATACTACACACCCAAGCTATACTTCTCACCCTAGCTATACTACCCACCCTAGCTATACTACACACCCTAGATATACTACTCACCCTAGCTATACAACCCTAGCTATACTACATAGCTATACTACCCACCCTAGCCATACTACCCACCCTAGCCATACTACCCACCCTAGCCATACTACCCACCCTAGCTATACTACACACCCTAGATATACTACTCACCCTAGCTATACAACCCTAGCTATACTACATAGCTATACTACCCACCCTAGCCATACTACCCACCCTAGCCATACTACACACCCTAGCCATACTACACACCCTAGCTATACTACACACCCTAGCCATACTACACACCCTAGCCATACTACACACCCTAGCCATACTACACACCCTAGCCATACTACACACCCTAGCCATACTACACACCCTAGTGTCAGCTTCACATCAGCATCACATCTTGGTTAAGTTTTGGCATGTAAGCACCTTGAACTCATCTTGGCAAATGTATCATGTATTGCATTGAAACTTAAGACATGTGTACCCAACTATCTAACCTACTTAATTGAGTTAGAAACTTATATCTTGCGTATAATGCAAATTTTGGTCTTTTATTATCTGGTTAAGGTTTTGCATGTAAGCACACAAGATTATACATCAGCATTTATGTGATGTATTACATTGAGACTTTATACTTAA
Source organism: Mya arenaria (assembly GCF_026914265.1). Lineage (NCBI taxonomy): Eukaryota > Metazoa > Mollusca > Bivalvia > Myida > Myidae > Mya > Mya arenaria. The sequence goes on from NC_069123.1 coordinate 59,507,167, forward strand.
CCATCAAACATATAAAAAAATAATCAAGTAAGATAAATCTGTTTTGATATAATGCAAATTATGGCCCTTCCTTTTCTTTAGAAATCCTTGTTACGGTTTTGCATTTAACCTCATGTCAGTACCTCAGCAAATACTTCATGCATTGCAATGCCACTTTAGACAGGTGTTTCCAACTATCCAACCTACTTCATTAATAAATATGTTAGATAACCATACCTTTCATGTAATTTAAATAATGGCCCTTCATTATTTGGCATGGAAATTCTGGTTTTAAATGCATAAGCCAATATCTCAGCAACTACTTGATGTTTTGTATTGAAATTTTATACAAGGTCTCCTAACTATCCAACATATTTAATCAAGTAAGATAACTCTTTCTTGCATATGATATACACTTTGCCCCATTATTATTTGACTTAAACAGTCTGGTTAAGGTATTGCATGTTAGCACACATAATGTCAATATCTCAGCAAATACTTCGTGTAATTCATTGAAACTTTATTCAAGGGTTCACAACCATCCGTTGTACTTAATTTGTTAAACAGGTTTTGTGCTTAAGAGAAATGACATTCATAGATTCCCCAAACCTGTCAAGAAATGAATTATTGAGTAGGTAATAATAACCAAGACACCTATTGGTAGTTGTGCCCTAATCACAGCAAAGTATGAATTCTTAACCATTTCTGTTTAATTTATACAAAACACCATGTAATTAATTGATTTTATACATGCAAACATATAACAAGAAGCCCTTTTTATTTTTTAATCAATTACCCAAATATGCCAGCAGTTACTATTATAACCTAAGGCTTAAAGATGCTGAGGTATGTAAAGAAAATCCCAAGAATATTCAGGAATATGCCAGGCTAACCATTGAACTGTTGATGATTTTCATTTAAACAAAAACTGACATCTATTTAACATGCCAAGTCATGATCATCATCAGCAGCAACAGCAACAGCAGCAGCAGCATCTTTTTCATCCAAATTAACTTTATATCAACATTGGAGAAAGAAAGCAATAACACTCAAATACATCATTTCTTACTAGAAATTGTTATAGATTTCATTGGGGAGTACCCCAGACCCCCCTAAAAATGTATTGGTTTAGGGACAACTTTTTGCCCAGAATGGAGGTTTTTCTTGATGAACTGTAAGAAAAAATGAATACCATATTTTTAAATAAGAGTTCACAGGGAAGGGACTTTGCCCATATTGGCCATAATCTAAAAATCATTACAATAAGAAAATGTAATTATTTTTAGAACAAATTAACTTCACATGCCAAACAGACACAGTAATATCCACTGAAATGACTGTGTACTGAACCAAATAGTTGCTCACTATATAAATAAAGTTTAGAAAATTGTAATTATTTAAAAAAATAGTCTGAACAAATGTAACAAACCTTATGTTGCAAATAAGCATTACTTTGACTAAAATTAAACAATGTACTCAACTGTTTCCAGTCACCAAATATGACGGTAGGGTCGATTGTCTGCGTAAATCGTGAATACTCTTGGACATGGCTGGTACTGCTCAGAATCAGCATCCCGTCTGACAATCTTTCCCGCCATATTTATCGACGGGCCCAGCCGAAGATGATATCGGTAATGTTCGTAATCAACTAAGGATAACAGTACGCGCAATTTTATTAGAGATGGTGACTGATCAACATCAGTTTAAGTTATTTTGTGCAACGTAGTAGATATTTTATCTATCTATCTATCTATCTTCCTGTACTGTCGAACCCTTTACAGAGACGTAGACATTTTTATCCAATAAATAACTTAAATTAAAATGTTTATCGGAGAGCATAATGGCTGTTGCTTTGAATGTGTGACTGTCTGTCTCTAGTTCGTGTCTCAACCGATTCAGGGATTGATATACTAATTATTATTATGTAGATCTAGAATCCATGTTTTCGAACGAAATTGGCAATACCAGTAAGTCATTATCTTACCGCACTCATATGCAGGTTATAAGCCGCACACATGGGTCAAAGTCAGATAGTCGTAGCCATATCATAACCCATAATATGTAATAATGGAATCATTTTTCAAATAACTCGTCAAACATATTTGTTCCCTCTATCTGCTGAAGTGCAGACATGTACTTTCAAGGTAAAGGTCACACTTAGTTGTCTCATAAATATATTTCCATATGGAACCGACCGTGCCCCCCCCCCCCCCCCCCCCCCTCGGGGACTTTGACTTACGGTCAACCAAGTCCGGGTGAAAAATCTCCGCCCTGCGTAGACAAACTGATGGTAAAATCCCCGCCAATTGCCCCCGCACCCCAGGGACCATAGGTAAGGCCCATTCCCCGCTATATCTGGCGCGAAGACAAAACCCATTCACTCGGCACTGCGTGGCCACCCCGAAAGGTAGCCTGTGGGCCGTGGTAACAATTGACTGGTGTATTATGTCTAACAGACAAGTAACTTTGTCAGACTGACGTGTTATAATGCCTTACTAGTTCACAAGTTAACATGTCTTAGCAACATGTGAATGATGTCTAACGGACATGGTATTATGTCAAACTGTTCAGCCGATGTATTGTCCATTTTATTCTTATAATGTTAAAACATACTTTATGTTGTTGTTGAAAACATACCAAGTGACAGTCCGTGATAATGAAAACAATGTGCATAAAAGATGTAATATGATTTAAAGACACCTAGAACCCTTTTTTGTCGAATTTCTTATTCAAATACAATAGAGGTCCTTAACAAAGTACTACGAATTTGAAATAAAACTGCGGAATTGAAACAAACAAGTGTCGCGTTTTCTTTGTGGAATTAGTAAGACGAGGTGTCGCTTACCGATTTTGTTCGAAATCTTATAAGGGCCATCGCGATCCTGCCCCACGCCTTTTCTGCATTTGATAATTAAAAAGAAACAACACGATATTTGTTTGCTAAGGTATCTTTTTTAACAGTACTTTTTATAGTTTAACCTTTATAGTTTCAAGGAAAAAGATGCGCCGATGCAACAATAAATATCGCGTTTTTTTTTTCTACTGACAGACTTTTTATAAAAAAAATGCAAAAAAAGTTCTTTTTTATAACACGTTTAAAACTAAACTTGTCAAATAAGCGTGAATTTATATGCAAAACACATGCTTTCTTGTCCACAAGATATGCTATCAGGCCAAATTAACGTGTTGTTTTAAGGAAAAGTTACCACGTACAACACCCTGACATAATAACACGTTCATTTGACAAGATTAAGACATAATCTATTGTTAATATTGTTTTAATTAACAAAACAACATAAGCAAGTACAGACTTGGTATACGAAAAAAAACACTTTCAGTCATTGATCTTGTTGGTTGTGGTCAATTTTAAATGATATTTAATTAGGTGTTGACTTATTCGTATATCTCGTATGCTATGCTATTTTAGCATAGTGGTATGACAGCCCAAGCCTACACGGCTCCCCTACAGTCGAATCTACGACTGATGCTCTTTGAATAGTCACATATTCGAGTCTGGATATTTTCTGGACATTCTTTTTTTTTGTTTCCGTGCATATTGTTTTTTACAGAAAACACTTTTACTGGACATACAAATGTGTAAACTAAGCATGTATAGCATTCAAGTTTTCATCCGTTCGTGACAAACATAATTTTGACAGTAAGCAGCGTCCAATCAGCATACAGAAAACTATTCTTGTTGGCTATTACCAAAACTGATGCCGTCATACACCGTACCTTAGACTTGAGCATAACATAAGTAGTGTTTTATATTTTTGAAGTAATACTTGAAATGCATGCAGGGATTAAATATATGAATGGATTGGTTTTTCTTGTTCATGGTGAATCTTGACACTTTTTCTAGACAAACTTTACTCTTCCGCATTATAAGCAAATGTGTTATAATTCTATTGTGTTACATTTTACATTATAATTGATTTTGAAAGTTGTTATAACGGAAACGTTTATAAAATGATCATCTTTATATTATATGTAACTAATGGGCTGTAAGGTTATAGTAAATAAGATTTTTATTCTAAATATTTTTTTATAAGATGTGAATAAATTATACTACTTATCATGTGAACTATAGTAGATAAGTGGTCGTTTAAAATTTCAGTTCTAACTTGAATATGAATCATGCCAGGTGAAAAATGTACATATGTAGATCACATTGAAGCCATTATACAATATCTCTGCAGTGGATTTTGTTGTATACTACTTTGAATCATCCTGATAAGGGGTTGTCTGATATATTGCTTTACTGCTGAACTTCAGTGCTGACTTATCTGATGAAATTTTGCTCAACAGTATTGAAAAATAGGTGTTTAAAACATAAGGACATGCAAACAAACCATCTCAAACTAATCAGTATTTTATTTTATAGTAATAAGTGCAATCGTAGGCACCCTTACAAAACATGGTGAAGATTAGGCCCTGTTGTCCATCTTTGCAATCGCCCTCTGTATAAATTGCCTGAAACGGTAGGCGCGCATATAGTAGGCGGTGCCGGTGGTCCTGCATGGTGAGAGGATGAACGAAGTTACTCCCACCACCAATTGGTCCCCCGTGTTTGGTTTCCGGCACACCAACGCTCCTCCTCCGTCACCCTATAGATGAAGTTACTTCATGGGTTAATATTTATTTTTATTCACAACATTTGATTGGTCCATAACCAATGTTATACAGCCACGCCAAAAAAGAACTTTATTCCATCGCGAACAAACATGAATTTGGTTCAACCTATAAACTCTGGTAAAGGCAGGTTGGCATTCTATGGTATCGAATACCTTTTATTTGGTTTGACATATATATAGTGACCAATCTTGGTATATAAGAAGAGTTTAAAGAAACCTTTCACGGAATTGCGTTTGGGGCCACTATGATCAAGGTCAAGGTTATTGTTACTATAAATAGAAAAAAGTTGGTATTGAATAACTTAAGGTAGGGTCTACATATTGCGACCAATCTCGGTGTATATGAAGAGTTTATGGAGATCTTTAATGGGATTGCGTTTGGGGCCTCTATGGTCAAGGTCACTGTTATTAAAAACGTAACTAAAGTTAGGGTTAACATATTGTCACCAAACTATATATTTAGGAAGAGTTTATGGAGGACTTTCATGTGATTGTGTTTGGGGTGCCTAGGGCCAATGTCATGGTCAATGTTATTAAAAATGGGGGAAAAAACAGCTGATACTGAGTCTCACTACAAAGCCTGAAGTTCTGTCAATCATTGAAAATCTAGTTTGGTCACATCGTGGCGCTTCTTGTTGACCTTTTTTTATTGCTTTAGCAGGCACATGCTACATCATTATTGTATTCAGTGCTGCGTGCTGTCCTACAACAGTTCTTGTTATTTTACTGCTTAATCTCATCATCGAGGAGAATGCACATATATCTAATAAAACTGTATAAATAGATATGTGTTATTTTGCGGGATAGTTTCCTTCCGAAAACATAATTCCATCTACTTTGTATATCTTTTTTTTAAAGATTTTTTTTTAGACGGACAGTATTACGACCTCCACTTCAGTTTATGTATTACATGCACGTGTGTATTTTGTTCTCGACGGTCAAGATTTTGGAACATCTACTTCGAAGGCTAGAGAGATCCCTAAATATGTTTATTTCAGGAAAATGAATGATATATGTATGTTAAAGTACTCACCACACACACGTTTTTCGGCGGGTTGATCGAGCACATCTGGGTTCTGGACATCCCGCCTGCTCCTGACTTTCTTAGTGCCGAGTTACATGTTTTGAAGTTACGAAGAAATAGTCCTTCGATCTTTCGTAGTTTGTTCGGGTACTTTTCTTTTGCTGGAAACACGCCGTGATATTCAAGATTATGGAGAAAACCAGCGTGACAAAAGCTCTATGCATGCATTATCACGCTGAAAAAAAAGACTTTCTGTCCACTGTTGTGCTTGAAAAACAATGTTAACAGTACCAATTTAAAACACTTAAAACAACAGCCCTCTACCTGTTCACTAGCAGAGAGAATCTGTAAAGCTTTGGCAATCCATGGCCGCAATACATATTCTAAACTGGACACAAAACAATTGTTCATATTCATAAAGAAATGTTGAAAATATAAATGTGGTATGAAAATAGAAAATAATATTTTTTAAAAGTTATTCAAATGAAGACAATGTCATTCAGTCCAAGTCTAAACCATCTTAAATAACTTCCGGACCGTTTCAATAAATATCTGAGCCGATTTTTTTTGCTTTATTGTCATACTTTCATTACTTTGCTATATAAGGAAGCCAGCCATCTTGTCAATGAACATATCGGTCGATCGCTTTTTTCAATTACTATATCTCTATAGTTATACCATTTATTTCGAAACTAAGATCTTTATTGGTCAGTCTGATCAATTGAAAGTTCAATTTTTAATTTGATTACGTATGTATTTGAAATTCGTGATCATCCGCCCGCTCGTTGATAAAGTGGACCTAAATTGCATAAGGTTTTATCCAGGTTCAGTAAGCTGTTATGAGCTAAGGTCACATAAACATTATAATTTGGATGTTGGAAGAATTAATTAACATTAAATAGCACTGTGCGATTATATTGCTAATTTTCTCCCATTTTAAACATTAAAAGCCCACGAAAAGCCCTCATTCGATCCGTTAGTATCATGGACATCTTTCTAAGAAATACTGAAAACTCAAACCCTCATTGGTGCGGCCATAACCGACAACAGCGCAGTCGCCGATATGTCGCACTTTTTGCTCCTCTTCCCGTGCTGAAACATACACGTGGTAGACACTATAAATAATACTGATTTATTCAATTATAATCAAAAGCTACATTTATGTTCAGGATTATCTAACTAATGCTCACCTGTTGTAAGACAATACACAGTAAGATTTTGCTTTTCCGGTGTATGCATAATATTGTTTATGTGCCAAACAAATAAGCTATCAATTATTTTGGTCCAACGCGAATGCAAAAATAGTGGTGGAAGAGAAAAGGCATTCGGAACTCCTATGACAATCACGAAATGAGTACACGTGCAACACAGATATACTAGTATCACATATATCACACTCTTACTTCTTGGTATTGCCGCTGGTCCCACGTACTTGTTGAAAGTGAAGCCGTAGCCAATTCGTAGAACGGCAATATCTGACGATGCATAGTCATTCACATCAAACTGAGAGTGCTGTAAAACGAATAATAACGCTGTGTATAATGTATATGAATAAACTATGAAAACTTCATATTAAAAATCAATTTTCATTATTTACGAATATCACACCGAACTGTATTTCTCGCAGATTTGTAAGAAATGATGTCGTTTGTCGTGGTATTTTTCATAGATATATAGTTATATTGTTATGAATCGTTGTCGAGCCGGTTCTCTTGGTAGAAACCCAATCGGAACTCCTCGGCTAGTATCAAGATATGGCTCGAAGCTTGCCGGAGATGGCCGAGTTGTTACGATTGGGTAGAAACCATTATCGAGGTATATTTGATAGTAGAGCTCAAACACAAAGACTCTTTGTTGCATGGTGGACTCTTGACCAAATAATCATTTGGTAAAATGTTCTCCACAATCCCAGAAAACATGAGACATAATGCATATATGACAATAATTATATTAACACGTTACCACAACGTAATCTTCAACGGTCCATTGTTGAGCAACAGGATCTGGTTGATCAGGGCGCCATACGCCGGCAAACACCTTGTATACACCATTGCTGAAACACGGGGATTAACATAGCCACGGAGTCTTAAGTATACTCTTTGGTTCTTTGTCGTAGCAAATACCATTTACCATGTTAACCATCCATGGCATGCGGTCAGGTTCATGCGTATTTACGTACGTAATATACAAGCAAAATCAGTGGTTATGAACATTTTCTGAGATGCATTTGTTTACAATACGAAAATTTCAATTAAACATATTTTTTTATGGACAGAGAAAAATGAGAAGATTGACAGTACGAGTATGAAGCACAACATTCATTAATAATTTTCTGCACAGAATCTCCATTTAAACATTTCTAGTGATAACGATCTTCACGACTTTTACAACACTTCCAACACTGGCACGTGTGCCTTTTAATGCTGGTAGAATTAGCGTCCTTGCCACAGTGGCTTGATGACAAAGGCTCATGTTCAAGTATGAGTAAAATATAATTTTGGCAAGTTGAACTGAATTATTATGACTTTAATGATCCTTTGTCATCAAGCCACTGTGGTCCTTGCGACATGCATGCAAAATGGCATGCGTAAGCAGATACGTTCTTTTTATCAATATCTATGTACTCATCTATTCCGTATGGTGGCATATTACTGCCGTTACAGCTAAAACAGGATTGAAGGTGCCAAGTTGCGATTATGCAACTCAATAAGTCACATAGTTATCGCCATATTATGACAAAGTGGTATTCATCTTCTATATATCGTTTGAGTAACACAAAAAAACGAAACAGTTTGCGAACGTGAATAGGTTATCTAACGGCAATAATATGCCACCATCATTGCACTGAACTATACCATGAAATTAGATATAAGGGTTTAGTCTTAAAGCGAGAGGAAAATGCCTGCGTATGTTTCATATCCAATTTCGTTCCATAATGTTAGTGCAATAAATATGTCAATAGGGGTATGGTAGCTCTTATCGTATATGCAATAACTGACTAACAAAACATACGCATGTGCGAATGTTATTGGCACGTACATGCATGCACTGCAAGAAGAAGACTGTTTTTTAGACCACGTTTATGATCAATCTGACCTACATCGCAGAGAGGCATCTAATATCATCAACATACAAAAATGTACATGTATTGACAGACGGACAGATAACCGCTCCGGCAACTTATTCAAAACTTCGTTTTGAGGGGATAAACAGCCAGCGAAAACATGTAACATAATAAAAAATAAAATATAAATATATAGTGTTAAAGAAAGTTGACGATGAAACTATTATTACGCAAGTCCATTCGGGAAGAGGCAGTATGCAGTGGTGAGAACATGAAACTCGTCAAGAATTGTTCCTCCACATACGAATTCGTCGTCTAGTAATATCGCCACATGATGCGGAAACTCCCCTTGGTAGGTTGGATCTCCACCCACGATATAACGCGACGCGTTTCCTTCCGCGTGGTTTTGTGCCCGGGCAGCTCCGGGCCGTACGGTTGTACCTGCTGTCGAAACAAAGCCAGCTATGAATACATACAAAGCATATGCCACCAAATCACCAGAATGTTTGATATTTATTGAAACCATTCAAATTTCAAAAACAACTTTAGGATCCTGTTATTTGTTAAAAGTAGCCAATGCTTTTCAGCTTGTTTTTTTTAAATGAGAGATCAAAATTTTTCATTCAAAACTGGTGGCTAGTTCAGCAGAAAAATATTAAAGCAAATAAGTCCATGAAGTTCACTTAGTGATTACGTCGTTATCTCCGCCAATGGAATCACCGGACGAAATCTGGTTTGATCATTTAGAAAGCTTCTGACCGAAACGTCAGCCAACATTCCATTAATCATTAATTGGTTATTTCAGTCGATCGCGCATGCGCGCTTGCTAGTTAAAGACATTCGCGCCAAACACTAAGATGGTTACGTCGAGACTCTTAATTATTTTAAAATATCTACTACAGTGTATTTTTGTACAGTAGAAATGGCAAACAAACATCTTTTGTGTTCAAAGTAAGATTTTGTCCAATGATGCAGTATTTTATTTATGCAGTGTTCTGTATTCCAGCCCAATTGCATAATGATGATATTGAGCTTTATGGTATTTGTTGGCAATACTGTTAATTACAAAATAGCTTAAATTTGTTGCAGGTTTATTTTTTGAAATGGGGACTCTTGAAGTTAATATAGAACAGACAAAGATAATGGTATTTCGCAAAAGGTACCTTATAAATATCTTGAAACAGTTGATGAATTAGGTACCTGGAAACAGTTTTTAACTTTACCGGGTCTTTTGTTTTAAACCAAGAATCCATAGCAGGGAAAGGTCTTGAGGCTCTATATGTACTTAGAAATAATACAAAGCGTTAAATTTTGAGCCTTGCGTTCTATGTCAATTGTTAGACGCTTTTGTTGGGGCCACGTTTAATCATGAGTCTGAGATATGGGGATTTTCTAAATCCAAAGAGATCGAGCGTATTCACCTTAAATTTTGTAAATGTATTCTTTGTGTTAAAACGAGTGTATGCAACATAGCCGTTTACGGTGAAATGAGTTGATGCCGTCTATACGTCAACAGATATGCTAGGATATTAAACTGTTGGTGTAAAACTATTTCTACCGACAACATTATCACTAACGGATTGAATAGTTACATGTTAGGACGTCTTGATCATTGTAACAACTGGGCCAATAAGGTCAAGTTATTGTATGGTTTCTCATATGTGTGGTTAAATCAAAATTCAGTTAATTTGAAGATTTTTGTATTATGTTCAAGAATTGAGTGCTCGATGTTTCAAGCAATCATGATATGAAGGGATAAGCAATAATAATACTCTATGCACATATTGAAATTGAACATTACCTAGATGTTTTACCATAGAAACTAAAAATGTCTTTGTCTTAGCAATGATTGTGATCTCATAAACTTATATAGAAACCGGCCGATGTGGCCGAAATAGAATAAAGAGAGCTCAACGTTATGGTACTGTTCGTAAGTCTAATGATTGAGAAGACATTTTTTTATCACAATATGTCCTATGTATCGAACTAGTGCTAGAAAAAAAACGTAGGCATACTAATTAGCTTGCGTTATTTTATAAATCGAGCATTTCTGTTAAGAAATTCTTATATGAATAACATCGTTTAGATCTTTCAAGTATAATGGCATTTGCAAATAACCTCCCATAATATAACATTACTCTATTTGTTATATATCTCACAGTTTGATTTTGATATGTATCTTCTTTTTTTTTCTTTTCTTTTTGATACCTTCTTGTATGTTTTAAATTTAACTTACTTATACGTTTTTCCTTGACTATTTATATATATGATTACATGTATTCTATTTTGTCAAGAATCTGTATTATAATATGTTTACGACAATTTACATTGCTTTCTGTCTGTGAACACTGAATATGTAAAAACGAGTATTAAAATGGAACAATTATTTGCATGCCGAATAAAGGCAAAATAAAATTGATGCAGTCTTACCAAATACAAGTAACTTTATAAGAAAATAAATAATTAAATCCATCCTTAATGCTTTGTGTCAGTACAAATGGAAAATGCATATACCAATTTCATATAAACGAAAATTTCCAGTTTAATAATGATGGAAGTATGACTCAATGAATTTATCAGTTCAATCATAAATACTTTTGGCTGCAGGTGGTTGGTTACGGGCATGATAAACATAATTAATACGTTTCTGGTGTTTTTTTAATTAAATTTGAACTTTAAAAATTGTCATGACGAGGGTAGTGCGATAAAATATCGCAGTTTCTATGCTGTAAATAAATACAGTTTACAATCTTCTTATCACAAATGAGAAACAATTATTTCTTAAAATGATAACTAACCAATAGAATAGCTTATTTTAATTTACATATATAGTAAGTTATTTTCTGTATGAATTGAAACTGGACTGGCTTGCCTTTTAACTGCAAATTCGTAAATCGTCAAAAAAAATTCTTTATGTTTGTTTGTTTTAGTTTCTGGAGATATCCCTGCTCCATATTCTGGATACATTATGGCTTAAACGCGACGTTTTAAATGCCATATAAGTGACATATAATAGAAACGACTGCAATTCCCAGTCATATCTAGGTTGTTTTATCAGAATTTATAAAAAGCGAAATCCATGAGCTAGTTTTTTAACATCATTCATATGAAAAACTACAGAAACAAGCACATAAGTCGAAAGTTTAAAATAAACGCGTCTAATGGCACAGGGTCAACGCCAAAGACATAGAACACAAAAAAAAACACTCACCGACCAGAAACATGGAACAGTGTAAAATACTCCTGGGTTAAAAACCAGTACTTTTTCCACGATTTGGTCGACTTTAAGGTACAATATTTGACATTATTTTAAAGATATGTAAACGTTCTCTGATAAAAAAAAAATGTTTTCTCATAGATTAACTGGTAGAAATAACAATTCTACCCGCATTATGTTCGCTCTTTTATTTCAAAATTCGATATGTCTTAAAATTGTCATAAAAGCGTTGATTTTTATCAAATTCAATAGATAAATATTGTGATTAAAAATCATATCACGCATAATAAACACATGTATAAAAAAATGTGTTTTGCAGTGAGTTTGCAAAAAGGTGCCAACACAAGGAAGATGTTAACTTTTTCCTATGCCTGTAAATTGTCCACTAGCGCCATTTCTTTTATTTCAACCTCAAACATGCACAAAATGGTAGCTTTTTAATTTCTCGTAAGATATCTGTTTCTCTATTTAAAGTACATTTCTTTTAATTTTAGAGAATTTCACATTCCAAGTGTGTAAATAATTATGTTATGGTGACAGGAAATATTTTTTAAGATGTATGACCGTCCTATGTTCCTTCTAGTCAAGCTTAAGATCTCAAATTAACTGATACATGTAACAAGATTTCCTCAATTACGATTTAATATACTTGATAAGTTTCATGCTCAGACAACAATAATTGTGCGTGGGGCAAGCTGGTTTCAGGATACGATATAGAACTGTAGATAATATTTTATCATTGAAAGTGGTTTGCTAACATGCCGGTATTCATGCGTTTATTACTCAATTCTGACAATAAACCACTGTGTATCGTGGCCTTTAAAGGGCCACATTATAGGTTAATGATAAACCACTGTGTATCGTGGCCTTTAAAGGGCCATATTATAGGTTAATGATAAACCACTGTGTATCGTGGCCTTTAAAGGGCCACAATATAGGTTAATGATAAACCACTGTGTATCGTGGCCTTTAAAGGGCCACAATATAGGTCAATGATAAACCACTGTGTATCGTGGCCTTTAAAGGGCCACAATATAGGTCAATGATAAACCAATGTGTATCGTGGCCTTTAAAGGGCCACAATATAGATCAATGATAAACCACTGTGTATCGTGGCCTTTAAAGGGCCACAATATAGGTCAATGATAAACCACTGTGTATCGTGGCCTTTAAAGGGCCACAATATAGGTCAATGATAAACCACTGTGTATCGTTAAAATAACTTTCATCAAATGTTCACCATATCGGGGACATGTGCAAAGCGCATGTTACAATCAGTTCAGTTGAAGGTCAAGTCACACTTCTTGGTCAATGGTCATATGACTTTATTTTGTGTCTGCTACATTTCTCTTTCTTTTTAAATAACTGTAAAAAACTGTTAAAAATATTCACCAAATAGAGATGTCTTCAGACTCAGAAATTGAAGTTCATATAACTATATAAAACATACCGTACTGAGATGATATGCATAATGTCCATATTATGGGGAGACCAGTTTTTTATTTCAAAAACAAATGTCTAGTTTTCATTGGTTTTCAGTAAAATATTTGACTTTAAAAACTAGTTAATATGACAATCAGGATAACTCCGATCAACTTAATTTATAATGTTCTTAGCTCACAGGTCAAAGCCAATTGAACTGTATATTTCATCTGGTTGGAATATTTAATACAAAATAATAGTTCAGAAGGTACATGTCATTCAATCAAAACTTAAAGTAAAGCCTAATGCATACTTGAACTGACATGTCAAGACTGTAACTCTTCTTATGCTAATGTTCTTTAAGTCCAGAAACAGGCTTAATAAGCAGAGCACTGTTGGGTAAGACCATAGGCAGAGTACTTTTTTTGTAAAGCCATAGGCAGAGCACTATTCTGTAAGACAATAGGCCGAGCACTATTGGGTAAGACCATAGGCAGAGTACTTTTTTGTAAAGCCATAGGCAAAGCACTATTCTGTAAGACAAAAGGCAGAGCACCATTGGTGAGACCATAGGCATAGCACTTTTTGATATGACCATAAGCAGAGCACTTTTCTGTAAGACCATAGGCATAGCACTTTTTGATATGACCATAAACAGAGCACTTTTCTGTAAGACCATAGGCAGAGCACTTTTCGGTAAGACCATAGGCAGAGCACTATTCTGTAAGACCGTAGACAGAGCACTTGTGTTAAGACCATAGGCAGAGCACTTTCTGTTAGACCATAAACAGTGCACTATTCAGTAAGCCCATAGGCAGTGCACTATTCAGTAAGACCATAGGCAGAGCACTTTTCGGTAAGACCATAAGCAGAGCACTATTCAGTAAGACCATATGCAGAGCACTCTTCTGTAAGACCATAGGCAGTGCACTATTCTGTAAGACCATCAGCAGAGCACTATTCTGTAACACCATAGGCAGAGCACTTTTTGGTAAGACCATAAGCACAGCACTATTTGGTAAGACCATATGCAGAGCTCTCTTCTGCAAAACCATAAGCAGTGCACTATTCGGTAAATCCATAGGCAGAGCACTACCCCGTAAAACCATAGGCAGTGCACTATTCTGTAAGACCATCAGCAGAGCACTATTCTGTAACACCATAGGCAGAGCACTTTTTGGTAAGACCATAAGCACAGCACTATTTGGTAAGACCATATGCAGAGCTCTCTTCTGCAAAACCATAAGCAGTGCACTACCCCGTAAAACCATAGGCAGAGCACTACCCCGTAAAACCATAGGCAGAGCACTACCCCGTAAAACCATAGGCAGAGCACTACCCCGTAAAACCATAGGCAGTGCACTATTCAGTTAAGACCATAAGCAGTGCACTATTCTGTAACACCATAAGCAGAGCACTTTTCGGTAAGACCATAAGCAAAGCACTATTTGGTAAGACCATATGCAGAGCGCTCTTCTGTAAGACCATAGGCAGTGCACTTTTCGGTAAGACCATAGACAGAGCACCATTCAGTAGGACCATAGGAGGAGCACTATTCAGTAAGACCATAGGCAGAGCACTATTCTGTACGACCATAGGCATAGCACTATTTATTCTGTAAGACCATAGGCAGAGCACTATTTAGTAAAACCATGAGGAGAGCCCTATTTGGTAGGACCATTGGCAGAGCACTATCAGTAAGACCATAGGCAGAGTATTTTTCAATAAGATCATAGGAAGAGCACTATTTAGTAAGACCAGAAGCAGAGAGCTATATGGTAGGACCATAAGCAGAGTACTATTTGGAAGGACAACATGGAGAGCACTTTTAGGTCCAGACCCGTATTTATTAGGACTGTAGGCAGAGCACTATTAGGTGGGACCATAAGGAGAGTGCTTTTTGGTAGAGGATCATAATTATGAAGAGCACTATTGGTAGGACCACAGGCAGAGCACTATTTGGTAGGACCATAGGCAGAGTGCTATTTGTTAGGACCATGGCATAGGCAGAGCACAATTGGGTTGGACCATACGCACAGCACTATTCGGTAGGACCATACGCAGAGGGCTATTTGGAAGGACCATAGGCTCTACAAATGCTCTGTTAAAAAATAAAATTAACCCTTAGAAAAAGAGGGGAAAGGTTTACCAACTCCTCCAGGAGGTCTATGGTTTTAAAAAAATCTTCAAATAACAATAATTTAAATTAAAGCAAGCAAATTACTCAACCAGAATTACGAAGAGCTTACTTGTTATGTTGCAAAGAAGTTGGTAAGCACTTTAGAGCTTACTGCATTAGCAATGCACCTCTGATATCACACACTACAAGGAACACTCGAAGGTCAAGGTCATAAATAGAGGTGGGACTGAAAAATGACGCATATTCTGGAATGTTTCCATTTTAATGTCTACATGTTCTATAGAATAATAAATGTATAAAAGTAAGTTAAAACTGTTGGTATGAATAGCCAGAAAAACAGCTGTAAAGGGAAATACAGAAATCATATAAATAATCAACTTAGTATAGGATAAAAAGGAGCAGGGAATGTAATGTCAACAATTAAACAATATATACAATGATAATGACATTTGTAAAATTAAATTTTGGTCTACAAATAAACTTCAGCCATTCAAAGTATGAGCAATGCTTTTAATTGGTATATACTTCATGATTCAATACTACAAATATTTATACAGATCATTAAATGAAGAATTAATTTAACAACTAAGAATAGACCATTTTTAGACTCTTTTTTTTGGCAGTGCACTAAATAGTGCATTAAAGATGAGCATGACATGGACAATTGAGATTAACAAGTCACTTCAGCCATCTATTATTACAGAACACAAAATAAAATGTATAAAACCCTTTTAGGAACAAACTAATTTCATTTTAAATATAAAATTCTTAAAAACAACAGTGAAACATTTATCAATTTGTTTGTATTTTAAACATGTATTTAAAGTAAAAATTAGTCAAATCTTCATGAATGACAATAAGCTTACAACAAAGTATGAAGCAATGTATAAGCAAAGACTAGAAAAGTTATAATATTGCACAATAATACACACGACTAGCACTACTGATACCATTAAAAAACTTGGTAGAATAAATATAATACCTGAATAGGTTTTGGTTGTTTATTTGTTAAAGTTAAAACCATCACTATTATTCTGAAATAAAAACTCAAGTATTCAATAATCAGTGGAATCAAAAAGAAAGCTCCGCATAACTGTGAAACAAATGTCCACATTTTTTTTTATAGAGATCAACATTTGACTCAAGTTTTGGCATCTCCGTGTAAAAAAGAAATAACACAGGGAGGGAATGTAAAAGTAATATGAAAGTGATAAGTAAGTTAAGCAACATGTTCATTACTAATATATTTGACATACTCTTGATGACCCATAATGTTCATAACATTACAATCCTCATGTCTAAAGACTAATTTGTTCTCAGAATTACAATCTTCCTGCATGCTTTAGAGTACCCTCCAATCTCCCTGCATGCTTTAGAGTACCCTCCAATCTCCCTGCATGCTTTAGAGTACCCTCCAATCTTCCTGCATGCTTTAGAGTACCCTCCAATCTCCCTGCATGCTTTAGAGTACCCTCCAATCTTCCTGCATGCTTTAGAGTACCCTCCAATCTCCCTGCATGCTTTAGAGTACCCTCCAATCTTCCTGCTTTAGAGTATAGACTTATCTTGACCATGACCAGAGCTATTGAGTAAATGCTTGTTGTTCATAAAATGATGTTGCTTCAATTGGTAAATGAGACTCGAGTCCTCTTCAAAAGACAAATAGCATATTAATAGTTAGGATTTCGCTGCAGTGAGACTTACGGAAGTATTACAATAAAAACACTAGTCTTGCTTGACATAAATGAAAGACTACCAGCTGCATCAGTTAGGCCAATGCCTTATAAAAAAGATGACATACAAACACATAGTCAAGTTTTCTTTTCTAAACACTTTTAACAGTGAAATCATCTGAAGTAGGTCTTGAACACTTCTGTTGGAATGTACGATGAAGTAAGTATGGGGAGATAACTTCTAAATGAAACTTTACATGTTTTGATTATCCATACCCATTAGGAACTTGGAAGGTAACTGCAGAGTCACAAGAAATTTTACTGTCACAAAAAGGCACTATGCAATACACATAGTAGTTATGTGTATCTCAAACCACCCATACAGCAGCACTGACATCTGCAAATGTTCTGGCAGATATCGATCTCAATAATACCCTGTTGTATAGAACATGTCAAGTCTGATGTGGTTCGTAATCATACGTTGGTCGATTAAAGCATTAATTACCTAACAGTTTTCTCAATCTGATTATCACCCAATGGGAGGATTGTTCAGAACTTTGTCAAAGTTAACAACGTTGGAAACATCCATTGTTGCTAACTTTAGAATTGTTACTGCACTGGTTTATTGATAGACTGCAGTGATTCTTACATCTTTTGAAACAACTGTTTCAGCTGTACGTGCTTTATGCAAATATATAAGCCTATCGTAAAATATTTTACATTCTAAAATTAACAACGATGCTGTTAATCATGTTGTTAACATCAACAAAGTTCTGAATAATCCGCCCAATGTTTCAATGTTCACTGAAATAAAGTTATCATTTACACTATTAATACTTAGACAATCTTTTAAAGCTATACTTCTTTTACGGGATATTTCTTTTAAGGCCCTTCTACAGTGCAAATGTGGCATTTCTGTAACCTGGTCCTCTTTTTTCATTATATTATTGAATATTTTTCTTAGTTGGAAATATATCACCAAGAAACCACTTGACATTGTTGGTAAGGAAGTCTGGGGCATTTTGACCCAAAAACATATTTATTTTGTCAAGAAGACTTCTGGAAACAAAAATGCAAATCCAAAATGTGATAAAATATTTTTTCTTACAATTTAGTCATCTCCTTATTACACAAAACATATCACAAAGGATGTATGTTTTACTACTGAAAAAGAGTGTTCCTCAAAACTAAATAAAACATGAACTTTGGAGCATTTTAATTTTTTGGCCATCCATCCCAACCTGCTTTTTGCACTATGGAAGGCCCTCAAAATGGTTTTAGGAAATGCCCATATTCTCAGACTATCTTTGGTGAATAATGAGGAATATGAGTATGAACAAACACACATGTAGGTAGATGCATAGAACAATGGATCTCAACATGACAGGAAAAAGAGAACAGTACATATTTCTAACCACAATACTCTACACAAATGAATTTAACCTACAAAATGGAATGTTGTATATTTGAAATGTAATCGTTACAGTAACAAAAAAAGCCTACTAAATCTGTTAAGCTTTTTGACTAACGAAATAATGGCAAACAAACATTCATAGACTTTAACAAGTACTTATAAATATTTACTACATTTCTTATTACATTTATTTATATCAAAATTTTATGCTGCAAACACTATAGATAAAATATACTTTTGGCATCCTTAAAAAAGGCTTTTAAAAAAAGCATTTTTTTAACATAGATTTTATTAATACATATAAATTCTTCAACGTATAAAATATTCACCAACAAACAAAGCATAAAGCTTCTGATTTTAGCTAGCTATAAGCATTGTATGCATTTTAAATCATCTTATTTAACCACAAATCACTTTTGACATTATTAACTAATAAATCCATAAATAAACCCTTTGTCTCTTTCTTTGTTTTTTTCTTTTCGCAAACTAATGCAATGTTTAAACAGCAATTTGAACTTGAATGAGACAGATGCCGATAATCACACTAAACTGGTCACTACTAATTTCTAAAGGGCTTCAACAACATGAAACATGATAAACTTGCATTGAAATTGAACAAATAACTATGAGACCCTTATCACATTCAATTCCTGATATGACACAGCTTTTTAAATTGTTGTTGTTTTTTCAACATTAACAATGTAAAATGAACACAAGAACTGACTAGAGGTAAGAGCCATTCTGAAGAAAACAAGCTGGCAAGAAAATTTACTTGGAACTATTTTCAAACAGGCTACCATTTCAAATCCATCAGACACATGTTCCTATTTTATCCCAGGCAAATTAAAACTCTTGGTCAATGCAATGGTGTTGTGGGTGGGGGTGGTGGGAGGAACAGATCACAAGCTTTAAAATTAAAAGCCATATCCACTATTGCTTGCATTTTAATGTGCCTACATATTGTGCATATTTGCATCTGAAAAATACCAACAGCAGCGATAATGAGACAAGAGTGCCTTTCAGTGAACACTTAAGCTCGTCTGTTTTTGTTCCAGTCAAACAAGGGGCATAAATCACCAATTATTTAAGTCAGAGTTATGGGGCTTGCTACACATGTGAATATTTTCACTGGCAACATGTGTACCAAGTTTTGTCTCTGGAAACATGTGATACAAGTTCTGTCTCTAGAAACATGTGATACAAGTTCTGTCTCTGGAAACATGTGATACACGTTCTGTCTCTGGAAACATGTGATACAAGTTCTGTCTCTGGAAACATGTGATACAAGTTCTGTCTCTGGAAACATGTGATACAAGTTCTGTCTCTGGAAACATGTGATACAAGTTCTGTCTCTGGAAACATGTGATACACGTTCTGTCTCTGGAAACATGTGATACAAGTTCTGTCTCTGGAAACATGTGATACAAGTTCTGTCTCTGGAAACATGTGATACAAGTTCTGTCTCTGGAAACATGTGATACAAGTTCTGTCTCTGGAAACATGTGATACAAGTTCTGTCTCTGGAAACATGTGATACAAGTTTTGTCTCTGGAAACATGTGATACACGTTCTGTCTCTGGAAACATGTGATACAAGTTCTGTCTCTGGAAACATGTGATACACGTTCTGTCTCTGGAAACATGTGATACAAGTTCTGTCTCTGGAAACATGTGATACAAGTTCTGTCTCTGGAAACATG
This sequence comes from Mya arenaria, assembly GCF_026914265.1. NCBI lineage: Eukaryota > Metazoa > Mollusca > Bivalvia > Myida > Myidae > Mya > Mya arenaria. The sequence goes on from NC_069123.1 coordinate 59,527,433, forward strand.
TGATACAAGTTCTGTCTCTGGAAACATGTGATACACGTTCTGTCTCTGGAAACATGTGATACAAGTTCTGTCTCTGGAAACATGTGATACACGTTCTGTCTCTGGAAACATGTGATACAAGTTCTGTCTCTGGAAACATGTGATACAAGTTCTGTCTCTGGAAACATGTGATACACGTTCTGTCTCTGGAAACATGTGATACAAGTTCTGTCTCTGGAAACATGTGATACACGTTCTGTCTCTAGAAACATGTGATACAAGTTCTGTCTCTGGAAACATGTGATACAAGTTCTGTCTCTGGAAACATGTGATACACGTTCTGTCTCTGGAAACATGTGATACAAGTTCTGTCTCTGGAAACATGTGATACACGTTCTGTCTCTGGAAACATGTGATACACGTTCTGTCTCTGGAAACATGTGATACAAGTTCTGTCTCTGGAAACATGTGATACACGTTCTGTCTCTGGAAACATGTGATACAAGTTCTGTCTCTGGAAACATGTGATACAAGTTCTGTCTCTGGAAACATGTGATACAAGTTCTGTCTCTGGAAACATGTGATACAAGTTCTGTCTCTGGAAACATGTGATACACGTTCTGTCTCTGGAAACATGTGATACAAGTTCTGTCTCTGGAAACATGTGATACACGTTCTGTCTCTGGAAACATGTGATACAAGTTCTGTCTCTGGAAACATGTGATACAAGTTCTGTCTCTGGAAACATGTGATACACGTTCTGTCTCTGGAAACATGTGATACAAGTTCTGTCTCTGGAAACATGTCTTCCAAGTTTCATTTGAATATCTTAAAAGCTTTTGAGATACGGCCAATGTTTAATTTTTTGCATAACAATGCAGTTGCCAAGGCTATGACAATACCGATTTAAAAAACAGATGAGCTAAAAATGAGTAAACTCACAAATTGATGACAATTAGAATACTAAAAACCATTATCAAATTATCTTCTCATGAATACCAGTAATAAGGTTTCTGTTTCTTCAACATGAAGTATCAGCTATTTAATGTAGTTACGTATAATTGCGGACAAATTTGTTTCTCGGACACCAACTTCAACTAAGACTTTTTGTATAAAGATGTTAAAAACTGCAAGTATTTATCAATCAAAAACATGGGATCTAAGAAAATGAACTCACACACTTAAAAATTTAACAATGATCACTTTTCAAGAAGAACCATAACATACTCTGTTTCAAACAAAGTATTCATCAACCTACTTCAAGTATCATTTCTTTAGACTGTAGGCGAAAGGAGAAATAAAAGGATTCTTTGATTAACAATTTCAAGCTGAAAACTTAACAAAACAACATATTCCTTTCTGTTATCAAAAGTTTGAAGCCCGCTCATGTTTGATCACCATGACTGCCTTGATCTCTAAGGAGAGGGCAACAAGCCAGTATTGGCTTATGTATCCCCCTCCCATGGTGTTACGATGTTGGTGCGGGGCACATTCAGGGCAATGCATGGAGCCAGGGCTTCAGATTTCCTAGAAGCATCCGTCCCTGTGGCATTGTAAGATGCCCTGGGCACCTCAAGGTTGCTACGGCGACGAGGGTCCATGCCCCCAATCAGTTTGCTCTCAACATTCTCTGTGCGTCTCCTTAAAGATGGAGAATTTGTCTGCCTGAAAGTTAAAAGCAACAGAGAAGAGAGTTATCAGTTCTGGGTAATGTGAGTCAAGGCTTAAACACGAGCATTACTGAAAAGCATGCTGATGCTGGTATCTACATGTATATATAAAAATCCTCAATAAGTACCACATAACATATGGAGTTAATATTCATCATCCACATAAAAATATGCAGACTGCATACTAACAAAAGCTATCAACATTTTAAAAGATGTGTACCATTTGTAAATCATGTCAATGACAAATGAGAATTCAAGTTGTGGACATGTAGCACAAATATAAACAATACATGTACATTGTACCTCATCAATTAAATACAAACACGTGAACCCCTGACAGTACCAAAGAGGTAGATTGGCTCTTTTGATTAACAGATTTGGGGTCTGAAGATGTTGATTTAATGGAATGAGATTAAAAAAAATTCCTAATTTATGTATTTTTTTCCCAAAAACAGAAACAGCAATATAACTTTACTATCCTTGACCCGTCTCTGTAACTACCATTCAACCATTGTTACTAAACCTACCAACATTTCTTAAGTACCCCTCCCATCACTGTAACTACAGTACCCCTCCAATCACTGTTACAACAGTACCCCTTCCATCACTGCTACTACAGTACCCTTCAAATCACTGTAACTACAGCTCCCTTTCCATTACTGTAACTACAGTACCCCTCCAATCACTGTTACAACAGTTCCCCTCCCATCACTGTTACAACAGTACCCCTCCCATCACTGTAACAACAGTACCCCTCCAATCACTGTAACTACAGCACCACTCCCATCACTGTTACAACAGTACCCCTCCCATCACTGTAACTACAGTACCCCTTCCATCACTGTTACAACAGTACCCCTCCCATCAATGTAACAACAGTACCCCTTCCATCACTGTTACAACAGTACCCCTCCCATCACTGTAACTACAGTACCCCTCCAATCACTGTAACTTCAGTACCCCTTCCATCACTGTAACAACAGTACCCCTCCAATCACTGTAACAACAGTACCCCTACCATCACTGTTACAACAGTACCCCTCCCATCACTGAAACTACAGTACCCCTCCCATCACTGTTACAAAAGTACCCCTCCCATCACTGTAACAACAGTACCCCTTCCATCATTGTTACAACAGTACCCCTCCCATCACTGTAACAACAGTACCCCTCCAATCACTGTAACTAGAGTACCCCTTCCATCACTGTAACAACAGTACCCCTCCAATCACTGTAACTACAGTACCCCTTCCATCACTGTTACAACAGTACCCCTCCCATCACTGTAACTACAGTACCCCTCCCATCACTGTTACAAAAGTACCCCTCCCATCACTGTAACAACAGTACCCCTTCCATCACTGTTACAACAGTACCCCTCCCATCACTGTAACAACAGTACCCCTCCCATCACTGTAACTACAGTACCCCTTCCATCACTGTAACAACAGTACCCCTCCAATCACTGTAACTACAGTACCCCTTCCATCACTGTTACAACAGTACCCCTCCCATCACTGTAACAACAGTACCCCTCCAATCACTGTAACTACAGCACCCCTCCCATCACTGTTACAACAGTACCATTCCCATCACTGTAACTACAGTACCCCTTCCATCACTGTTACAACAGTACCCCTCCCATCACTGTAACTACAGTACCCCTCCAATCACTGTAACTACAGTACCCTTCCCATCACTGTTACAACAGTACCCCTCCCATCACTGTAACTACAGTACCCCTTCCATCACTGTTACAACAGTACCCCTCCCATCACTGTAACTACAGTACCCCTTCCATCACTGTTACAACAGTACCCCTCCCATCACTGTAACAACAGTACCCCTCCAATCACTGTAACTACAGTACCCCTCCCATCACTGTTACAACAGTACCATTCCCATCACTGTAACTACAGTACCCCTTCCATCACTGTTACAACAGTACCCCTCCCATCACTGTAACAACAGTACCCCTCCAATCACTGTAACTACAGTACCCCTCCCATCACTGTTACAACAGTACCATTCCCATCACTTTAACTACAGTACCCCTTCCATCACTGTTACAACAGTACCCCTCCCATCACTGTAACTACAGTACCCCTCCAATCACTATTACAACAGTACCCCTCCAATCACAGCTACTACAGTACCCCTTCCATCACTGTAACTACAGTACCCCTCCAATCACTGTTACAACAGTACCCCTCCCATCACTGTAACTACAGTACCCCTTCCATCACTGTAACAACAGTACCCCTCCCATCACTGTAACTACAGTACCCCTTCCATCACTGTTACAACAGTACCCCTCCCATCACTGTAACTACAGTACCCCTCCAATCACTGTAACTACAGTGCCCCTCCAATCACAGCTACTACAGTACCCATCCCATCACTGTTACAACAGTACCCCTCCCATCACTGCAACTACAGTAACCCTTCCATCACTGTAACAACAGTACCCCTCCCATCACTGTAACTACAGTACCCCTTCCATCACTGTTACAACAGTACCCCTCCCATCACTGTAACTACAGTACCCCTCCAATCACTGTAACTACAGTACCCCTCCCATCACTGTAACAACAGTACCCCTCCCATCACTGTTACAACAGTACCCCTCCAATCACTATTACAACAGTACCCCTCCAATCACTGTAACTAGAGTACCCCTTCCATCACAGCTACTACAGTACCCCTCCCATCACCGCTACTACAGTACCCCTCCAATCACAGCTACTACAGTACCCCTCCCATCACCGCTACTACAGTACCCCTCCAATCACAGCTACTACAGTACCCCTCCCATCACAGCTACTACAGTACCCCTCCCATCACCGCTACTACAGTACCCCTCCCATCACCGCTACTACAGTACCCCTCCTATCACCGCTACTACAGTACCCCTCCCATCACCGCTACTACAGTACCCCTCCCATCACCGCTACTACAGTACCCCTCCAATCACAGCTACTACAGTACCCCTCCCATCACCGCTACTACAGTACCCCTCCCATCACCGCTACTACAGTACCCCTCCACTCACTGAAACTACAGTACCCCTCCCATCACCGCTACTACAGTACCCCTCCCATCACCGCTACTACAGTACCCCTCCCATCACCGCTACTACAGTACCCCTCCCATCACCGCTACTACAGTACCCCTCCACTCACTGAAACTACAGTACCCCTCCCATCACCGCTACTACAGTACCCCTCCCATCACCGCTACTACAGTACCCCTCCCATCACCGCTACTACAGTACCCCTCCCATCACCGCTACTACAGTACCCCTCCAATCACAGCTACTACAGTACCCCTCCCATCACCGCTACTACAGTACCCCTCCCATCACCGCTACTACAGTACCCCTCCACTCACTGAAACTACAGTACCCCTCCCATCACCGCTACTACAGTACCCCTCCCATCACCGCTACTACAGTACCCCTCCAATCACAGCTACTACAGTACCCCTCCCATCACCGCTACTACAGTACCCCTCCCATCACCGCTACTACAGTACCCCTCCACTCACTGAAACTACAGTACCCCTCCCATCACCGCTACTACAGTACCCCTCCCATCACCGCTACTACAGTACCCCTCCCATCACCGCTACTACAGTACCCCTCCACTCACTGAAACTACAGTACCCCTCCCATCACCGCTACTACAGTACCCCTCCCATCACCGCTACTACAGTACCCCTCCAATCACAGCTACTACAGTACCCCTCCCATCACCGCTACTACAGTACCCCTCCCATCACCGCTACTACAGTACCCCTCCACTCACTGAAACTACAGTACCCCTCCCATCACCGCTACTACAGTACCCCTCCCATCACCGCTACTACAGTACCCCTCCCATCACCGCTACTACAGTACCCCTCCCATCACCGCTACTACAGTACCCCTACACTCACTGAAACTACAGTACCCCTCCCATCACCGCTACTACAGTACCCCTCCTATCACCGCTACTACAGTACCCCTCCCATCACCGCTACTACAGTACCCCTCCCATCACCGCTACTACAGTACCCCTCCAATCACAGCTACTACAGTACCCCTCCCATCACCGCTACTACAGTACCCCTCCCATCACCGCTACTACAGTACCCCTCCACTCACTGAAACTACAGTACCCCTCCCATCACCGCTACTACAGTACCCCTCCCATCACCGCTACTACAGTACCCCTCCCATCACCGCTACTAGAGTACCCCTCCCATCACCGCTACTACAGTACCCCTTCCATCACCGCTACAACAGTACCCCTCCAATCACAGCTACTACAGTACCCCTCCCATCACAGCTACTACAGTACCCCTCCCATCACCGCTACTACAGTACCCCTCCCATCACCGCTACTACAGTACCCCTCCCATCACCGCTACTACAGTACCCCTCCAATCACAGCTACTACAGTACCCCTCCCATCACCGCTACTACAGTACCCCTCCCATCACAGCTACTACAGTACCCCTCCCATCACCGCTACTACAGTACCCCTCCACTCACTGAAACTACAGTACCCCTCCCATCACCGCTACAACAGTACCCCTCCAATCACAGCTACTACAGTACCCCTCCAATCACAGCTACTACAGTACCCCTCCCATCACCGCTACTACAGTACCCCTCCAATCACAGCTACTACAGTACCCCTCCCATCACCGCTACTACAGTACCCCTTCCATCACCGCTACAACAGTACCCCTCCAATCACAGCTACTACAGTACCCCTCCCATCACCGCTACAACAGTACCCCTCCCATCACCGCTACTACAGTACCCCTCCCATCACCGCTACTACAGTACCCCTCCTATCACTTTAACTACATTACCCCTCCAATCAATGTAACTTCAGGGTAGTACCCCTCCCATCACTGTAACTACAGTACCCCCCCCCCCCCATCGCCGTAACTACAGTACCCGTCCCATCACTGTAACTACAGTACCCCTCCCATCACTGTAACTACAGTACCCCTTCCATCACTGTAACTACAGTACCCCTCCCATCACTGTTACAACAGTTCCCCTCACATCACTGTAACTACAGTACCCTTCCCATCACTGTAACTACAGTACCCCTTCCATCACTGTAACTACAGTACCCCTCCCATCACTGTTACAACAGTTCCCCTTCCATCACTGTAACTACAGTACCCCTTCCATCACTGTAACTACAGTACCCCTTCCATCACTGTTACTACAGTACCCCTCCCATCACTGTTACAACAGTACCCTTTCAATCACTGTTACAAAAGTACCCTTCCAATCACTGTTACAACAGTACCCCTCAAATCAGTGTAACTACTGTACCCCTCCCATTACTGCTACTACAGTACCCGTCCCATTACTGCTACTACAGTACCCCTTCCATTACTGCTACTACAGTTCCCCTTCCATTACTGCTACTACAGAACCCCTTTCATTACTGCTACTACAGTACCCGTCCCATTACTGCTACTACAGTACCCCTTCCATTACTGCTAAAACAGTACCCCTTCCATTACTGCTACTACAGTACCCCTTCCATTACTGCTACTACAGTACCCGTCCCATTACTGCTACTACAGTACCCCTTCCATTACTGCTACTACAGTTCCCCTTCCATTACTGCTACTACAGTACCCCTTCCATTAATGCTACTACAGTTCCCCTTCCATTACTGCTAAAACAGTACCCCTTCCATTACTGCTACTACAGTACCCGTCCCATTACTGCTACTACAGTACCCCTTTCATTACTGCTAAAACA